>NW_027507685.1:202252183-202792183 GCF_037356315.1 Lithobates pipiens
GTTTGTGGGTGTTGTCTGTGTAACCTGAGTGCAGTATACACCATTATCCACCTATATATAGCTAATTATATTGCTCTTCTGTAATTGAGCTTTCAGCCATCTGCAAGAGTTTGTGGGTGTTGTCTGTGTGCCCTGAGCGCAGTATACACCATTATCCACCTATTTAGCTATATTGCTCTTCTGTAATTGAGCTATCAGCCATCTGCAGGAGTTTGTGGGTGTTGTCTGTGTGCCCTGAACGCAGTATACACCATTATCCACCATTATCCACCTATATAGCTATATTGCTCTTCTGTAATTGAGCTTTCAGCCATCTGCAGGAGTTTGTGGGTGTTGTCTGTGTGCCCTGAACGCAGTATACACCATTATCCACCTATATAGCTATATTGCTCTTCTGTAATTGAGCTTTCAGCCATCTGCAGGAGTTTGTGGGTGTGTCTGTGTGCCCTGAGCGCAGTATACACCATTATCCACCTATATAGCCATATTGCTCTTCTTTAATTGAGCTATCAGCCATCTGCAGGAGTTTCTGGGTGTTGTCTGTGTGCCCTGAGCGCAGTATATACCATTATCCACCTATATAGCTAATTATATTGCTCTTCTGTAATTGAGATTTCAGCCATCTGCAGGAGTTTGTGGGTGTTGTCTGTGTGCCCTGAGTGCAGTATACACCATTATCTACCTATATAGCTATATTGCTCTTCTGTAATTGAGCTATCAGCCATCTGTAGGAGTTTCTGGGTGTTGTCTGTGTGCCCTGAGCGCAGTATATACCATTATCCACCTATATAGCTAATTATATTGCTCTTCTGTAATTGAGATTTCAGCCATCTGCAGGAGTTTGTGGGTGTTGTCTGTGTAACCTGAGTGCAGTATACACCATTATCCACCTATATATAGCTAATTATATTGCTCTTCTGTAATTGAGCTTTCAGCCATCTGCAGGAGTTTCTGGGTGTTGTCTGTGTGCCCTGAGCGCAGTATACACCTGTATCTACCTATTTTGCTCTTCTGTAATTGAGCCATCTGCCATCTGCAGGAGTTAGTTGGTGTTGTGTGCCTCCAGCACAGCACAGTATACACCGTTATCTACCCTTTAATTCCTGTTGTTCTATAATAAAGGCATCTGCAGGAGTTAGTGGGTGTTGTGTGCCTCCAGCCCAATATACACTACCCAATTGCTGGTTTTCCCATCTCCCTTCAGGCCATTACCATGTCTGGAAGGCCAACAAGGAGAGGCAGACAGGCACGAGCCGATAAAAGAGGGCAAGCAGGTTCTGTGTCTAGAGACAACAGTGCTGGTCATGGACGCGGTGCATCGTCATCAGCACGTGGCCTTGGGACACGCTTGTCCTTATTTTCGGCAGCTGGACGTTGAGCCACATCATGCCGAAGACTTGGTAGAGTGGATGACCAAGCCCTCTTCATCCTCCTCATCCTCTCTCACCCAGGCTCAGGGTACTAGCAAAGCAGCTGCCAACGCATCCTCTTCCCTCGTCTCAGTGTCATCATCAGTGACTCCTTCCCTAGACCCACCACGTCCTCCTGAGGAGCCCCCTGAACTTTTTGAGCACAGTGTTGGGTACATGCTCCAGGAGGATGCCCAATGTTTTGTAGGCTCTGATGATGATACTCAGTTAGAGGAAGGCAGTAGCGTGAGCGCAGAGAGAGGGGATGCTCAAGAAGGACAGCAATCTGGCAGTCATGTTCCACAAGCTGCAGCATACTGCCAGGTTTGCTCCAGCGATGAAGAGGGAGGGGATGATGAGGGCACTGACTCCACGTGGGTGCCTAGTAGGAGAGAGGAGGAGGAGGCGGCACATCTCCAATGAGGCAGGATGCCCTCCGGGGGCCAGCTTAGGGGCAGCACACCAACTGAATCACACCGCAGAGCTCCGCCTGTGCAGGGCGCTGCCTCTGTGCGTTATTCTAAAAGTTCTTTGGTGTGGGCCTTTTTTGAGACGAGTGCATCAGATCGCACTGCTGCTATTTGCAACATATGTCGACTCGAACACGAAGCTCATCCCTAGTCTCAAGCGTATCTCGCGTGTCCAAAACATCAGCCGCTTGGGCACCACATGCTTGACCAGACATATGTTGACCTGCCATGCAGCTCATTGGCAAGCGTACCTCAAAGTCCCACACCAAAGAACAAAGCGGACCTATCCTTTCTCCTCATCAGCTGGGATCTCCAACCCCACTAGACCTTCAGTCCTCTCTGAAACCTGCACTGAGAGGAATGAAGGTGTAGAATTAGGTGTGTCACAGCCAAGTGTTTCCGGGCACTCTGCTAGCAGTACACCCACGTCCAATTGTAGCTGGCAAATTTCCCTGCCCCAGCTGCTGGACTGTAGAAAGAAGTTCACTCCCAGCCATCCACATGCCCAGCAGTTGAATGCTAGCTTGGCTAAATTGCTAGCACTTCAACTGCTACCTTTTCAGTTGGTAGACTCGGCCCCCTTCTGTGAGTTTGTGCAATGTGCGGTTCCTCAGTGGCAGGTCCCCAAACGCCACTTTTTCTCACAGAAGGCGATTCCGGCTCTCTACCGGCATGTGGAAGGCAATGTCCTTGCCTCGCTGGACAGGGTGGTCAGCGGTAAGGTGCATATTACTGCTGACTCCAAAATGCTACTACTGGTTGTGACACACCTCTCTCCTCCACCCCCTCCTCTTCTTCTTCCTCCATGTCCTCTTCCAGTGCTCTGTCCACAGAACCAGCGGTGTTCCGTAGGCGTTCAAGGGGCTACGCAAGTACGCAGGCAAAACTATGCCATGCCATGCTTGCGCTGGTTTGTTTGGGGGACAGGAGCCACACTGGAGCAGATATTTTGTCAGCTCTGCAGGGGCAGGCTGAGAGGTGGTTGATGCCATGCCAGTTTAAGCCAGGATTGGTGGTTTGCGAAAATGGCACCAACCTCCTCTCCGCCCTCCGACAGGGACAACTGACCCATGTGCCCTGTGTGGCTCACGTTCTTAACCTGGTGGTGCAGCGGTTCTTGGGCAGGTACCCGGGCTTACAGGATGTCCTGAAGCAGGCCAGGAAAGTCTGTGTGCATTTCTGCCAATCAATTAATGCCTGTGCACCTGCCCAAGAACCGCCTTATATGTGACATGCCCTCCAGGTGGTACTCAACGTTGGCCATGCTGCAGCGGCTGCACGTGCAGCAGAGGGCCATCAATGAGTACCTGTGCGACTACGGCACCAGGACAGGGTCAGGGGAGCTCGGTTTTTTCTCACCACGACAGTGGGGCATGATCAGGGATGCATGCACTGTCCTGTCCCCATTGGAGGAGGCCACAAGGATGGTGAGCAGTGACAGTGCATGCATCAGTGACACTGTACCTCTTGTCCACCTGTTGGAGCATACACTGCATGGAATAATGAACAGAGCACTTGAGGCAGAACAGAGGCAGGAAGAGGAGGACTTCCTTGCCTCTCAAGGCCCCCTTTATCCAGACAGTGTTCCTGCTGTCCCACCCATCACACAGGAAGAGGACGAGGAGGAGGAGGAGGAGGATGATTGTGTCAGCATGGAGGTGGAGGCTGGCACTCAGCATCAGCAGCAGCAGTCTTGTAGGGATGATTTACAGTCCCAAGAAACCCGTGGACTTGTACATGGCTGGGAGGAGGTAGCTGCGGATCATGTTGTCCTTAATGACCCAGAGGACTCCGGACCGAATGCCTCAGCTAACCTACGCTGCCTGGCCTCCCTGATCCTGCAAAGCCTGCAGAAGGATCCTCGTATTCTTCAGATCAAGGAGAGGGACCATTACTGGCTGGCCACTCTCCTTGATCCACGGTACAAGGGTAAGGTTGCCGACCTTATCTTGCCGTCGCAGAGGGAGCAGAGGATGAGACATTTCCGGGAGGCCTTGCAGAAAGGTCTGTGCAACGCGTTCCCAGAGACTGGGAGGTTACAAACTCCTGGTCCTGTTGCTGAGGCATCGGTCAGAAGTAGCGGTGGAGAAGGTGGCCGTCTGACCGATGCTTCCAGACAATTTTTTAGTCCCCAGCCCCAAGGTATGATCGGTTCCAGCAACCATCGACAGCGTCTGATTTACATGGTGCACGAATACCTAGGGGCAAGGTCAGACTTGGTCACCTTTCCCACCGAAAATCCTCTGGCTTACTGGGTCTTGAGGATGGATCACTGGCCAGAGCTTGCACAGTATGCAATTGAGCTACTGGCCTGTCCTGCATCCAGCGTTCTTTCGGAACGCACCTTCAGTGGTGCTGGTGGTTTTGTTACCGATCACAGGGTGTGCCTATCCATCGACTCGGTTGATTGACTGATCTTCATAAAGATGAATCAGTCTTGGATCACCCACAGCTACCAAGCACCTGAAGCTGATGTAACCGAATATTTTTTTTTTAAATATCACATCCCTTCAAGACTGCCTATGCTGATGCTGAGTGACGGTCCTGTTATGTTGACTGTCTATCCTCTTCCTCCTCCGCTGATATCTTGGAAGAACATTTTTGGTTCTGGGTGATGCCACCAGCCCAATTTTTTTCAGGGGCGTTTAATTACAATTTTTGATGCAATGCTTTGCAGCAAGGCTCATTCCTGCACTACAGCTAGAGTATATGGGAGAGGTTGCAGTGCCTAAGGCCCAATTTTTCAGCCCCTGTTTAACAGCGGCATGTAATTAAAATTTTTGATGCAATGCTTTGCAGCAGGGCTCATTCCTGCACTACAACTAGAATATATGGGAGAGGTTGCAGTGTTGTGGCACCAGAACCAGTGCCTAAGGCCCAATTTTTCAGCCCCTGTTTAACAGGGGCATGTAATTACAGTTTTTGATGCAATGCTTTGCAGCAGGGCTCATTCCTGCACTACAACTAGAGTATATGGGAGAGGTTGCAGTGCCTAAGGCCCAATTTTTCAGCCCCTAACAGGGGCATGTAATTACAATTCTTGATATAATATTTCACAGCAGGGCCCGTTCCTGTGCCCACCGAGAGTAACTGTGAGGACTTATAGTGTTGTGGCACCAGCACCACCACAACCACCAAAGGCCCAATTTTCTACCACTGTTCAACAATGGCATGTAATTACAATTCTTGATATAATCGTTTACAGAGTCACTTTGAGGGCTTACAATGTTGTGGTAACACCAACACCTTGTTCTGCCATTTCTGCAGAGCATATAGGGCAGGCCCCTACTTTCAAACATCCAACTTACAAACGTCTCCTACTGGCAAATGGAAGGAGACAACAGGAAGTAAGATGAAAAAAGACGGACGGCAAAAAAAATTATACTGGGGTGATAACCCTTCCCTATGTTTTCCAAAAAGCTTAAAAATAGATTTTTTGACTGGATCTACACATTAAAAATTTACCAGTTCAAAATTACAAACAGATTCTACTTAACACAACAAACCTACACAGCCTGTATACTGCTGTTCTGAGTATATAGGGCCTGGGGGCCCCACGTCTTTCCTTTTTTTTTAAATGGGTACGGGGTTCCCCTTAATATCTGTACAAGACCCAAAGGGGCTGGTAATGGGCAGGGGGGGCTACCCATGCCATTTTTCTCAATTATTTGTATCCATATTTCCGGAACCAGATATTACATTAAAACCGCAAGCAGTTTTAAATTACTTTTTTTTTGCGTTAAATGTCATTTTGTGCAGGGACTGTACTAAACACGGGAAGCACGTGCCACTTCACAGGCATACTATAGACATCCCCCAGGCACAATATTTAAAGGAATATTTAACTTTTTTTTTTCACTTTAATCGTCATTAAAATCAGTGCTCCCGAAAAAACAGCAGTTTTTAAAAACATTTTAGGCATTGACCCATGTCCCCTGGGGCAGGAGCCAGGTCCCCAAACCCTTTTTAGGACAACATTTTGCATATTAGCCATTAAAATTAGCACTTTTTATTTCGAACGTTCGGGTCCCATAGACTTCAATGGGATTCTAAAGTTCGCACGAATTTGCAGTCAGTTCGAAAGTTCTGGTGCGAACCGAACAGGCGGGTGTTCGGCTCATCCCTAGCCATGAGGAATGAAGGCATGAGAACACTGTATTGGATACCTCCCAACTTTTTGAGATGGGAAGGAGGGACACATATTAGCAAAAGTATGTAGGCATAGGACATGTCCCCTGTCACGCCCCCTAAAAGGAGCATTACACACACACAAAAATATTTTTTTTACCACTACTATTCCTTTATATTGGCTTTTTAAATTTACAAATGCAGCAATTTCAAAACTGGATGAAAGTTTTAGCACTGGGAAACACTTTCTGGAAGATAAAAGGTGCATTTTATATACAACTATAAAGATCAGACATAAATGAGGGACAAAATCAGGGACAGTCCCTCGAAATCAGGGACAGTTGAGAACTATGTTGTATGGGATGTGAAGTGTTTTTTGGCTATTTATTGATTGTAAGTGTATACACCACATTAAAACCTTTTGTACTTTGCTGCCCTTCACTATGGAGAGTGTTTCTTTTTTTCATGATGCCATCTTTCTTTGTTTAAAACAGAGGGTATATAATACCACATCGATATAGTGGTATGGATGTTTGCTGGCGTCAAGCTGATTGCCCTGTGGATTGCATAAAGTGCTATTTAACTACTCAAAACTGGGCTGAAGAGGAGACGGGAGTGGCTGGCTCAGGCTCTCAGGGGCCATTCCAGGGTTGTGGGTGGATCCCGACTTTATTGTCGTGATCGTGCCCCAGACTGGACTGGCTCTGTGACATCAGCCAAGTGTGGGAGTGTAGAACAAACTGCCCTCCTGTGATCCACAGGAGAAGTACAGCCAAAACTAGCTTTAACCACTTCCCGCCCGGCCTATAGCAGATTGACGGCCTGGCGGTGGTTCTGTTATACTGACTGGGCATCATATGATGTCCTCAAGGATAACAGCCGCCGCGCGCTCGTGGGGGCACACATTGTGGTGATCGGGCAGTCAGTCTGACACACCACTACACCGATCTTCGTAAAGAGCCTCAAACAGAGGCTCTATACCCTGTGATCAGCCATGTCCAATCACGGCTGATCACAATGTCAACAGGAAAAGCCATTGATCGGCTTTTCCTCACTCACGTCTGACAGACACGAGTAGAGGAGAGCCAACCGGCGGCTCTCCTGACAGGAGGGGTCTGTGTTGATAAACATGCTCACACTAGACCACCAGGGAAGCCACCAGGACCACCAGGGAAGCCCCCAACATGTGGATGACCAGGTACATCCCCCATGGCCATCCACATGTGCCCAATGTGCCCAATTTGTGCCAATCAGTGCCCACAAATGGGCACTGACTGGCACCTCTAAGTGACATTATTTGAGTAATGCCAATCAATGCCACCCATCAGTGTCCATCAGTGCCACCAATGAGTGCCCATCAGTTTTGCATACCAGTGCCCATCAGTGCCACCTCATTGGTGCCACCTCATCGGTGCCCATTAGCGCAACCTTATCAGTGCCCGTCAGGGCAGCCATGTCAGTGCCCCTCATTGAAGAAGAAAACATACTTATTTATAAAAAAAATTAACAGAAACAAAGAAAACTTTTTTTTTTTCAAAATTTTCGGTCTCTTTTTATTTGTTTCGCAAAAAATAGAAAATTGCAGAGGTGATCAAATACCACCAAAAGAAAGCTCTATTTGTGAGAACAAAATAATGAAAAAATTGTTTGGGTACAGTGTTGTATGACGGCCCAATTGTCATTCAAATTGCGAAAACGCTGAAAGCTGAAAATTGGCTTGGGTGGGAAGGTGTCTAAGTGCCTGGTATTGAAGTGGTTAAAGATTTCCCTTCACTTCCTGTCCTGGAGACACGACAGGAAGTGTGGGGAAATGTTTCCAGGGGAAACATATTTCCAGTATAAGAGAGCTGTTATAGGAACGATGGCTCTATTGAAGTATTTTTTGTCTCCTCTTGCTTTGATTGGTAAACTCAAAATTTTTGTAGCTCCTTTCACAGTCTGCATGGGACGGCTAAAGAGAGTGTAGATGGATGAATCTGCAGTGTCGGCTTATGTAATCTGACAGTCAGCCCTGGCTGTTTGGCCCACAATTTTAAATAAAGGGTGTTGGGCACAGGGCCATTTTAATGCAAGGGCAACTCCCAACTGTCCCTGATTTTGAGGGACTGTCCCTGATTTGGAGCAATGTCCCTCGGTCCCTCTTTCCTCCTCATTTGTCCCTCATTTTGGTATGATCTATATAGTTGTATATAAAATACATTTTTATCTTTAAAAAAAGTGTTTCCCAGTGCTAAACCTTTCATCCAATTTCTAAATGTCTGCATTCGTACATTTTAAAAGCCAATATAAAGGAATAGTAGTGGTAGTGGTCCTTGTGGATTTATCAAACCTTGTTTTGGTTAATTCTCCTTTAAGGGGGTGTGTCCTATGCCTACATACATTTGTTAGTAGGTGTACCTCATTCCAATCTCAAAATGTTAGGAGGTATGCCCAGGGGCCCCAGGTACAATGGGGGGGGGGGGCACAATAATCTTGCATTACATCATACTTGCTAACTGCCCCAGATTTGCTTCGACAGCCATGATTATTACGGAACTGTCCTGATATCCCAGAACCTATACCGTGTCCTCCTGATCCCAGTATTGTGCCCTCCTGACCCCCCTGTGCCTTCTGTATTCCCCCCTGTACTGTGTCCTTCTGCATTCCCCCTGTACTGTGTCCTTCTGCATTTCCCCCTGTACTGTGCCTTCTACATCCCCCCTGTACTGTGTCCTTCTGTATTCCTCCCTGTACTGTGCCTTCTACATTTCCCCTGTACTGTGTCCTCCTGTATTCCCCCCCTGTACTGTGTCCTTCTGTATTCCCCCCTGTACTGTGTCCTTCTGCATTCCCCCTGTACTGTTCCTTCTCTATTCCCCCTGTACTGTGCCTTCTGCATTCCCCCCTGTACTGTGTCCTTCTGCATCCCCCCTGTACAGTGTCCTTCTGCATTCCCTCCTGTACTGTGCCTTCTACATTCCCCCCTGTACTGTGTCATTCTGCATCCCCCCTGTACTGTGTCCTTCTGCACCCCCCCCGTACTGTGTCCTTCTGCATTCCCCCCATACTGTGCCTTCTGCGTTCCCCCCTGTACTGTGTCCTTCTGCATTCCCCCCTGTACTGTGCCTTCTACACCCCCCCCCCTGTACTGTGTCCTTCTGCATTCCCCCCTGTACTGTGGCTTCTACATTCCCCCCTGTACTGTGTCCTTCTGCATTCCCGCCTGTACTGTGCCTTCTATATTCCCACCTGTACTGTGTCTTCTACATTCCCCCTGTACTGTGTCCTTCTGCATTCCCCCCTGTACTGTGCCTTCTACATTCCCCCCTGTACTGTGTCCTTCTGCATTCCCCCCTGTACTGTGCCTTTTACATTCCCCCCTGTATTGTGCCTTCTACATCCCCCCTGTACTGTGTGCTTCTGTATTCCCCCTGTACTGTGTCCTTCTGCATCCCCCCTGTACTGTGCCTTCTGCATCCCCCCCCCCCCGTACTGTGTCCTTCTGCATCCCCCTGTACTGTGTCCTTCTGCATTCCCGCCTGTACTCTGCCTTCTACATCCCCCCTGTACTGTGTCCTTCTGCATTCACCCCTGTACTGTGCCTTCTACATTCCCCCCTGTACTGTGTGCTTCTGCATTCCCCCCTGTACTGTGTCCTTCTGCATTCACCCCTGTATTGTGCCTTCTGCATCCTCCCTGTACTGTGTCCTTCTGCATTCCCCCCTGTACTGTGTCCTTCTGCATTCCCCCCTGTGCTGTGTCCTTCTGCATTCTCCCCTGTACTGTACCTTCTACATCCCCCCCTGTACTGTGTCCTTCTGCATTCCCCCTGTACTGTGTCCTTCTGCATTCCCCCCTGTGCTGTGTCCTTCTGCATTCTCCCCTGTACTGTACCTTCTACATCCCCCCTGTACTGTGTCCTTCTGTATTCCCCCTGTACTGTGCCTTCTACATTCCCCCCTGTACTGTGCCTTCTACATCCCCCCCCCCGTACTGTGCCTTCTGCATTCCCCCCTGTACTGTGTCCTTCTGCATCCCCCCGTACTGTGCCTTCTGCATTCCCCCTGTACTGTGTCCTTCTGCATCCCCCTGTACTATGTCCTTTTGCATTCTCCCCTGTACTGTGCCCTTCTGCATCTCCCTGTACTGTGCCTTCTGCATTCCCCCTGTACTGTGTCCTTCTGCATCCCCCCTGTACTATGTCCTTCTGCATCCCCCCTGTACTATGTCCTTCTGCATTCTCCCCTGTACTGTGCCCTTCTGCATCCCCCCGTGTGCCCTTTGTGTTGACTAGTCTTTGATTTATGGAATGTTTTCCTTTTGTAAAATCCATTTTATTGAACGTACTAATGAATACTGTATCTGTTTAATTCTATCAACTATTTATACTTTAATTTCTTTGAAAGTAGGTGTGTAAATTGGGGCAAGTTGGTAGGGTCCCCAGTGCATTACTTTGCCCAGGGGCCCATGATGCTATTAAGAAGGCCCTGGTTGGGCGCGAGGATGCCACCAAGGCCTCCCTTGAAGTGAATTTCGATCGGTTCCTCCGGAAATAAATGAAATTAGTTTAAAGTATGCCCAGCCTTAGTCATGAGGCTTTTGTGCCTTTTGCCTATGAGTCATAGATGTGTATTACTACTAAACAATGAGAACTAGAAGACTGGAAAGATTTAGAGGAACACAGTATTTTTTTTTTTTTGGAAAGTCTTAGTCACTGGACTGTCGTTTCCTCTGCCAGAATATCTACGTCTGCCAGCAGGCGTCTCCCGAGTCTAGCAGCTCGCTGTATAAACTGGATATACAAGTTTTTGGAAAGATACCTCACAGGCATGCCCTGCCCTTTTCTCACATGATAAAAAGCATCCCTCAAGTCCAGACCAAACTCCACTTCGGAAAAAAATTCCACCAGCAAACATGGCGTGTGTACCAGCTCCAGGCTACCAATCTGCCTACAATCCCGTAAGTACCAACTGAACAACGAATATTATGCATAATGGAGCCGTCTGTTTGCACACATTAAACTTTATGATCCATTAAAAAATGCCAAAGTAAACTTTCACATAGGAGGAGGAGCAGTCACTGAGTATAAAACCCAAATATCCACAAAAAGAAGTAGAAAGCATGAAAATGTACCTCTTGTGACCATGCCACCACTTCTTAGTGGTCTTTCTGTTAAAGACATTTTTCTTTTATGTCTTGTTCTTTTTTGTTTTACAAATTAAGTCTTTGCTACTAACTTTGTCTTAGGTACTCCCAAACCATCCAAAGAAACTACTAACAGTGCATGTTTTCCAGATATCCCTATAGAATCCTTCAGGAAACATTTGGTCTAGGCTCACAGGGGTGCGGAGGGGCAACCTTTGTTTATTTTTTTATGATCTCGACTCCTCCTTTTTGTTATATCTTAATTGTGTGCTCGCGCCACACAGGATAAAGCGCCATTTTTCTTCGCTCGCAGCCCTATGCCCCTCCTATTATCTCATATTTGAGCCTCTAATCTTAGAATCTTCCATTATAGAGTTAACATGAAAAATGTGCATAACAAATCATATTTGGAGTTTGATTCTTTTTAGGGAAATTTGTAACTCTTATATAGTTAATTTGTTTTTATTATTTTCGGTACTTTTTTATTACATTTGTTTAGTCTTTTTTTTTTTTGCTAATTCTGAAAAAGCTGCATACTATGTTGAAAGTTATCCTCAAAGAGTTTATAAGTAGTTTCCATTACTTAAAAAAACGTGGCGCATCTATCGCCATGTAAAACGTGTACTAATCCTGGCACAGATCAGAGGCGAGCACTGTACCCGGAGTATCCAGTTTCTATTGGTACTTTGTGTTTTATGCTTCTGGATTTAATACAATTTTCTGGCTTAATCTCATGTAATCTTACAAGTAGTTAGTTTCCTCTATCAGATGTACATTAAAGGCAGATTTTTATCTTCCTTTTTTTTGAGCTATGTAGGGTGTGTCCATGAGAGTAGATGGGACATATTTGAGGTGTTGTAACTAGTATGACTACTGGGAAAAAAATGAGAAAAGAAAATCAGAGGGAAAGCAGTTTGTACAGTAAATTAACCCCTTATGTATCAAAGGCAAAGAGCAGTTCACAGCAGCAGATGGTATATTAACTTTTAGAAGTCCAATTCAGTTTTTTTTTTTTTTTTTACTAATCATTTGCTATCAGTTGCAATGCAAAAAGCATTTTGCACTATTTGTGTGAAATGTATTGTACAGCGACTACTACAACCATTACTTGCCTATTACTTGCCTATTTCTGAAAATACTAGTTGCTGGGCTGTCCGGATTTAGGACATTGAGGCACTAGGGTTGATTTACTAAAACTGGAGAGTGCAAAATCAGGTGCAGCTTTGCATAAAAACCAATCAACTTGCAGGTTTTTTTTTTCAAAGCTTAAAGTGGACTTCCACTGTTTTTTATTAAATTTTATTAAAAGTCAGCAGTTACAAAAGGTTTAGCTGATGACTTTTAACCGACACTTACCTGTTCCACGGTACAGTGATGTGGCCGCACGGAGGCCCGGGGGATCCATTGGAACTGTGGGCACCCAGCCATGACAGCTTACGGATTCACAGCTGGGCGCGCACTGTGCATGCGCAAGTCGCGCTGCGCTCCCCCAGTGGACAGGCAATCTTCTGGGACGTGTCCCAGAAGATTGGCAAAAGGGAGGGACCGCCTAGTGGAGAGGAGGAGTCGCCTAGGTGGCCCATGGGCGGAAGGAGGAAGTGGGACAGGAAGTCCCTCTCTAAAGTAGTCACCCACTCCCCCCCCCCAAACAAATTACATGTCAAATGGGGGCTGTAAGGGGAGGCTGAGTGCTTCAGTCATTTTTTCAACTTTCCATCTATTAAATCTTCTGCCCTTGTGGTTTTAACTTTTTTTTTTGCCATTAAATACCTTATACAGCCCACTTCCTGTTTCTTGTGCGGTCATTAGCCTAGGCTTATGACATCATGCACAGCTCTCTCTGTCACTCTTGGGAGAGTTTGCCAGGAAGGGGGGGGGGGGGGTGAGTCATAAGAGGGCCAATGAGAGCTGCAGGGCTGAAGGTGTGCCTCTGTAAATCCAGGAAGTGAACAGGCAACAGCTTCAGCTGCCCACAGTTAAAATGGATGCAGCCAGGCTTAGTGGGGGGGAGATTTCCATACCTCCCAACTTTTTGAGATGGGAATCAGGGACACCTACTAACAAAAGTATGCAGGCATAGGACATGCCCCCCTTCCACACCCCCTTAAAGGTGAAATAACCCCAAAAATAGAATAGTTAAAACCACAGGGGCTTTTTTTAACCATTACTATTCCTTTATATTGGCTTTTGACATTTTTACGAGTGCTGCAGTTTAGAAATTGGATGAAAGGTTTAGCACTGGGAAACATTTTTTGAAAGATAAGTAATGCATTTTATATACAACTATATAGATCAGACCAAAATGAGGGACAAATGATCAGGAAAGAGGGACAAATCAGGGACAGTCCCTCAAAATCAGTTCAGTTGGGAGCTATGGATTTCTGCAGAATATTTGATAAGTACAGAATCACAGTATATATATAAAATATTATGCAAAGTGGTTGGCAAACATGTTTTTATTACAAATTATGTGAGCAGACTGCAATTCCTTTTTAAGTGAACAAGCTGAAGTTAGAAGCTGATTGGCTACCATGCACAACTGCATACCTTCCAACTTTATGAGATGGGAATGAGGCACACCTATTAGCCAAAGTATGCAGGTGTAGGACACACCCCTTGCCACGCCCCACTTAAAGGAGAATTGTACAAAAAAATGATTGGTTAAACCCACTTGTGCTTTTTTACCACTACTATTCCTTTATAATGGCTTTTGGAATTTACAAATGCAGCAATTTAGAAATTGGATGAAAGGTTTAGCACTGGGAAACAATAATATATGAGTAGTGCATTTTATTTACAAAAATATAGATCAGATCAAAATGAGGGATAAATGGGGAGCAAAGAGGGACATTGTTCTGAATGAGGGACAGTCCCTCGAAAACAGGGACGGTTGGGAGCTATGCACAACTGCATCCGATTTAGCATTCTCCCGTTTTAGTAAATCAACCCCACAGGTCTGGATCAACCATGAAGACCAGGAATATCAGCGTGAAGCCAAAACTTCAAGGGCCCATTTAGGGTGGGTTCACACTGGCAATCACACAGGGACATGAGTTCCTGTTCGATTCACATGCAGTTCTGTGCGATGCAATTTCAGCCCATTCATTTTGAATAGGATGAAATTGCACCAAACCACACCAAAAGTAGTGCATGCACTACTTTTGGAAACTCGCTGCAACCAGATAGTATGGTACTTTTGTACCTGTACCATGTGATCCAGTGCTGGCAAATGCACTGCATTTGCAACCTGTGTTTGGGGTGTCATTAACTTAATACTGCAGATCGCAAACTGCGGTGCATTTTGAACGCAATCTGGGAAACGTGCAAAGAATGCAGTTTCCAGCACCACGTTCTTGTGTGAATGGGCCCTTAGACTACTGGGCTGCTGGCAGTGCATTCAAGTAGTTGTGAACACACAATGTTATAGACCTCTTTTAATACAGTTATAACTATTCAGTTATAACTGCTTTTGCTTAGTTTCAAAAAATTATTTTTCTTATGTTTCATATAAGGTTAAAGCGGTAGTAAAGTCATTTTTTTAACTTTTACCTACAGGTAAGCCTATAATAAGGCTTACCTGTAGGTAAAAAAGATATCTCCTAAATCTGTACAGTTTAGGAGATATTGCCCTTGCAATGAGCCGCTGAATTCAGCGGCGCATGCGCTCTGGGGATTCTTGGCTGAAAGTCTGGCAGATGTCTCCCGCATGCATGCGCGGGGGTGACGACATTGCGGTTCTGGCCACTCACAGCGCTGGAGCCGCGATACCCGGAAGACACGTCGAGGGAAAATGTCAGCTCCCTCGGCGTGGACCAGGTAAGATACCGTTGTCTCGTTCTAAGGTAAGTACTTCATAATGAGCTAGTATGCGGTGCATACTAGCTCATTTCAGGACACTGTGCTGACACAGTTGATTGATTTCATAAAATTGGAGAGTGCTTGGTCAGGAGGTGTGGTGGCTGAACACACCTCCCAATACAGGCATGCTGTGTGTCTGCACAGTGTCCTGTACCTCTGAATGGCCTGCCAAAAGATGAAACCACAGATCATCTTTTTGCGATCCGATTCCGGTGCGGGGAAAAAAAATGCCTGCACCTTTTTTGTGTGAATCCAGTGTGAGTTCAGGCATACAAACTGAACTGGCTGAACCGGCTGAACTCGCATCACACAGACATCACATGTGATCAGCACAGCAATGTGGGTGTGAATCACATGCAATGTCTGTGTTCGCATAGCTAAGCCAAGCTAAAAGCTGAAAATTGGCCTGGGCAGAAAGGGGGAGAAAGTGCCCAGTATTGAAGTGGTTAAACCTAAAATAAAACAAATTAGGGTACTGCTGCTATATTAACTACTTGCCAACGGCTACACGTCGATGGATATACGTCTCTCTCTACTTTGGGGATGGATATCGTTGTTATGGCAGCAGCTAGCTGCCAAACCCCAGTATCCCCGTGTTCGGCTACAAGATAAAAGTGGTCTCTGTGGTGGATTCACCGCAAGATCACTTTTAACGGTGGCGGGAGAGGGCCCCCCCTCCCGCCACGATCCGGTGCCCTCCACCGCTTACCGGAGCTGTCAGCAGCGGTGGAGACAATTGCGTCTGTTCTCCTGTCAGGTATGGAGACAAGTGAGGGGAAAATGGCCCAACCATCTCCATACCATAGCAGGGTGGAAGCGACGTCAAAACATCATTTCCGCCCATACTTCTTAAGGCTGGGTTCACACTGCTGCGGGGGGAGATCCGGATGTGATTCGCACCGCACTGCAGTGCAAATCACATCCGATCTCCGTAGCGATGGGAGTTCAGCCATACAGATAGTATGGCTGAATTCGCATCGCTCCCGCAGCAAACTCACACGGGACCCTTTTTTTGGTCCGCAGCAGAATCGGATCGCATGGGTGTTCACACCATGCGATCCGATTCCTGTGCAAGTCTGCAGATCGCACTGCGATATGCGGACGGATCTGGGGGTGTCATTAACATTTCATTGACACTCCCAGCCGTTCGCATAGGGCAGTGTGAACTGCCGGCGGGAGTCATGCGATGCGGGAAAACGCCGCGGATTCGCGGCGTTCCCGCATCGCTGTGGTGTAACCCAGCCTAAAGGCACATTTTTTTGTTGTAATTTTTTCTTCTTCTTTTTTTTTTTTTTTTTTTGCAGTTACGTCCAGGTATGAGATCTGAAGTCTTTTTGACCCCATTTTATTCTCTAGGGCAGGGGTGCTCAACCTGTGGCTCTCCAGCTGTTGCGGAACTACAAGTCCCATGAGGCATAGCAAGACTCCGACAGCCACAAGCATGACACCCAGAGGCAGAGGCATGATGGGACTTGTAGTTTTGCAACAGCTGGAGAGCCACAGGTTGAGCACCCCTGCTCTAGGGTGTTAGAAAAAATGTATAATGTTTGGGGGTTCTAAGTAATTTTTAGCAAAAAAAAAAAAACTGCTTTTAACTCGTAAACACAGAGTCTGAAAAAGAGGCCCGGTCTTAAAGCGGGAGTCCGCCGTTTTTTTCTTTTTAAAAGCCAGCAGCTACAAATACTGCAGCTGCTGACTTTTAAAATAATGACACTTACCCGCCCAGCGCGCCCGCGATGTCGGCACCTGAAGCCGATCTCTCGATCGTCTCTCGGGTGCTGCCGCCGCCATCTTGGGTATGGGAATCAGGAAGTGGCGCTTTGCGGCTTCATTTCCTGGTTCCCTACTGCGCATGCGCGAGTCGCGCTGCGCAATAAAGATGGTCCCCGCTGTCTCTGGGATCCGTGTGTTTCCCAGCAGACAGCGGGGGACCTTCCGAAAGGGGCGTAGATTCTGAGAAAAGGGGCGTACCTTCTGCAGAATCTACGCCGGAAGTGGGTGCAGATACCTGTACTGTACAGGTACCTGCACCCCCCTCCCCCCTGAAAGGTGCCAATTGTGGTGCCGGAGGGGGGGAGGGTTCCAATGAGCGGAAGCTCCACTTTAGGGTGGACCTCCGCTTTAAAGTGGTTAAAGCCAAGCTAAATATAAAAGACAGGATAAATCAATAGGCAGAAATGCTCTACCAGGGTAAACCTCCACTGTAACTGGCAGTGAAATCCGTTCTGTTCTGTAATACTATATACAGCTGTAAGGCATCCTCCAAGCATGCTTATGCGATTTGTAGGGCCTGTATGAAAACGCTCCCTCTTGTGAAGTATTTTTAAAAATGTCCAGCTTCCCATACTTTCTTTCCCAATAGCTTTTCTATTAGCTGTAAATATGACCAGTGTGCCCCCTCTATCCAAGGCCGCCACCCCCATGCTGTAGCCATCGCCACTGCCTTCCCCTAATCAGACATCTGGCCCCTTTCAGGATGCCGGGCGCCTGAATTACAGCTTCGGGGGTGTTTTTTTTGAAGCACCTGATTAGAGCCATAGGCTCTAATAGGCTTCAAAATAGAGTGGACTCGTGGCACTGAGCATTGCGTCTGGAGCCCACTCAGATGTTACCACAGCGAATCAATATTCGCTGCTGCAACACAGATCCTCCTCCCAGCCAATTGAAAAGCGGGTCTGATTTTGAGGGACTGTCCCTGATTTGGAGCAATGTCCCTCTGTCCCTCTTTCCTCCTCATTTGTCCCTCATTGTGGTGTGATCTATATAGTTGGATATAAAATGCACTTTTTATCTTTCAAAAAGTGTTTCCCAGTGCTAAACTTTTCATCCAAATTCTAAATTGCTGCATTTTTAAAGCCAATATAAAGGAATAGTAATGGTAAAAAAGCACTTGTGGATTTAATTAACCTTTTTTTTTTTTTTTGATAATTCTCCTTTAAGGGGGGGTGTGTCCTCTGCCAGCATACGTTTGCTAGTAGGTGTCCCTCATTCCCATCTCAAAATGTTGGGAGGTACTGTATGTAGTTTTATTATGTAGACTGTGCATACAACATACAAAAACCACCTGGGGCAATCCACCTGGGGTTAATCAGCAAACATTTATTTTACAAAAATGTAAGTGGAGGTTACCTTCAGCGAGAATCTCCAAAATTATTACTATATCCACAAATAATGGCCACAGAAAAGTCATGCTGAACTCCGCCCCTTCCCTCCTGCTTTCATATTGTTTTTTCTTTGTATGATATAAACGATGGGGCACTACTTCTGACATTGATATAAAGATGGGGCACTATTCCTCCCACTGATATAAATGATGGGTACTATTTCTCCCACTGATACCAATGATGGGGGTGTTATTCCTCTCACTACTACTGATGATGAGGCACTATTCTTCTCACTACTACCAATGATGGGGCACTATTCCTCTCACTACTACTGATGATGAGGCACTATTCCTCTTACTACTACCGATGATGGGGCACTATTCCTCTCAATACTACCGATGATGGGGCACTATTCCTCTCACTACTACCGATGATGGGGCACTATTCCTTTCACTACTACCGATGATGGGGCACTATTCCTCTCACTACTACCGATGATGGGGCACTATTCCTTTCACTACTACCGATGATGGGGCACTATTCCTCTCACTAATACTGATGGATAGGGCATTATTCCTCTTTCTACAGTCCACAAGTGTTAAGTCGTTTATTTGTTTTTTTCCTCCATTGACTTTCAAGCCTGAGGCATTGTTTACTCCCTCTGAATAAAGGGAATTTTCTTGTCCTAATGGCAATATGTGGGGCACTATTCCTCCCAATGACACCAATGATGGGGCACTATTCACTCCACATACACCAATGATGGGGGCACTATTCCTCCCAATGACACCAATGATGGGGCGCTATTCATTCCACAGACACCAATGATGGGGGCACTATTCATTCCACAGACACCAATGATGGGGGCACTATTCATTCCACAGACACCAATGATGGGGGCACTATTCATTCCACATACACCAATGATGGGGGCACTATTCCTCCCAATGACACCAATGATGGGGCGCTATTCATTCCACAGACACCAATGATGGGGCGCTATTCATTCCACAGACACCAATGATGGGGGCACTATTCATTCCACAGACACCAATGATGGGGGCACTATTCATTCCACATACACCAATGATGGGGGCACTATTCATTCCACAGATACCAATCATGGGGCAATATTCATTCCATGGACACCAATAATGGGGTAATATTCATTCCATGGACACCAATGATTATACCAGTCTGGCCCCCCTAAAGATGTTGGGCACTATTCCTCCCAATGACACCAATGATGGGGCGCTATTTATTCCACAGACACCAATGATGGGACACTATTCATTCCACAGACACCAATGATGGGGGCACTATTCATTCCACAGACACCAATGATGGGGGCACTATTCATTCCACAGACACCAATGATGGGGGCACTATTCATTCCACATACACCAATGATGGGGGCACTATTCATTCCACAGATACCAATGATGGGGCAATATTCATTCCATGGACACCAATAATGGGGTAATATTCATTCCATGGACACCAATGATTATACCAGTCTGGCCCCCCTAAAGATGTTGGGCACTATTCCTCCCAATGACACCAATGATGGGGCGCTATTCATTCCACAGACACCAATGATGGGACACTATTCATTCCACAGACACCAATGATGGGGGCACTATTCATTCCACAGACACCAATGATGGGGGCACTATTCATTCCACAGACACCAATGATGGGGGCACTATTCATTCCACATACACCAATGATGGGGGCACTATTCATTCCACAGATACCAATGATGGGGCAATATTCATTCCATGGACACCAATAATGGGGTAATATTCATTCCATGGACACCAATGATTATACCAGTCTGGCCCCCCTAAAGATGTTGGGCACTATTCCTCCCAATGACACCAATGATGGGGCGCTATTTATTCCACAGACACCAATGATGGGACACTATTCATTCCACAGACACCAATGATGGGGGCACTATTCATTCCACAGACACCAATGATGGGGGCACTATTCATTCCACAGACACCAATGATGGGGGCACTATTCATTCCACATACACCAATGATGGGGGCACTATTCATTCCACAGATACCAATGATGGGGCAATATTCATTCCATGGACACCAATAATGGGGTAATATTCATTCCATGGACACCAATGATTATACCAGTCTGGCCCCCCTAAAGATGTTGGGCACTATTCCTCCCAATGACACCAATGATGGGGCGCTATTCATTCCACAGACACCAATGATGGGACACTATTCATTCCACAGACACCAATGATGGGGGCACTATTCATTCCACAGACACCAATGATGGGGGCACTATTCATTCCACAGACACCAATGATGGGGGCACTATTCATTCCACAGACACCAATGATGGGGGCACTATTCATTCCACAGACACCAATGATGGAGGCACTATTCATTCCACAGACACCAATGATGGGGGCACTATTCATTCCACAGACACCAATGATGGGGGCACTATTCATTTCACAGACACCAATGATGGGGCAATATTCATTCCATGGACACCAATAATGGGGCAATATTCATTCCATGGACACCAATAATGGGGCAATATTCATTCCATGGACACCAATAATGGGGCAATATTCATTCCATGGACACCAATGATGATACCAGTCTGGCCCCCCTAAAGATGTTGGGCACTATTCCTCCAAATTACACCAATGATGGGGCGCTATTTATTCCAGAGACACCGATGATGGGGGCACTATTCATTCCACAGACACCAATGATGGGGGCACTATTCATTCCACAGACACCAATGATGGAGGCACTATTCATTCCACAGACACCAATGATGGAGGCACTATTCATTCCACAGACACCAATGGTGGGGCAATATTCATTCCACGGACACCAATAATGGGGCAATATTCATTCCATGGACACCAATAATGGGGCAATATTCATTCCATGGACACCAATAATGGGGCAATATTCATTCCATGGACACCAATGATGATACCAGTCTGGCCCCCTAAAGATGTTGGGCACTATTCCTCCCACTGACACCAACTATTGGGCACTATTCTTTCTCCTACTGACTGCAGGTGCTATGTAATTTTTTAACTCCCACGGACACTGAGGCATTTTCTACTTCTACAGCCCCCTAAAGTCTGAAGGACAGTGAACTGGTCTTTTGCTTAGTAAGTTTGAAGACCCCTCATCTAGACAGGACTAGTGGCACATTCCTGCTTTATGATGTATCAAATAAAGAATCACGTTTGCAGTAACTTGCATGTACTCTTCTGTTTTTAAATACAAAGTATCACAGGAAACATCTTGAAACGGAGTAGGATGTAGATAAGTTCCAGATGTCTGTTTTTTTTGAAGTTCAGATTTTTCCAACTCTCCCTAAAAAAAAAAAGGGAGGAACCAGGGAAAGTTGGCATGGATTTGGTCAGCACTGCCAAGCTGACTATTTCTGAGCCATTCGTTACAGAAAAATCCCTTAAAGTGAATGTGTACTGAAAATATAAAAGTGATCCTTTATATTATGCACCATAACCTGCAAAAACATACCCTCGGGCTTTCTAAAAACCTGCACTGTGCACCGTCGGGTCTCCCCAGAACAACCAAGTAGTTGGAAAATGTGGTGCGTATACCTGTCCCTCCCATCCCACAAAGCAGTGGGTAACAGATCTTTAGTCCTAAGCACTGCCATGCTGAGCAGGCCTGTGCAAATATCAACATTACCGGCATACAGGCCAGGTTCACACTACTGCGATGCGATGCGATGTACTGTGAATTTGATACGTTTTTTTTTGTCCTGTGTGAGGTGTGAATTTTCCTTGCATTATGAAGTGGACAGGTGCGAATTTACCGCAATTTTACCATGAAATTCAGGAGGCAGGCAGTGAACAATTTGCAGAGATGTGAACTGTGTGCTGTGACTTTACTGCAAGTTCAATTGAAGCCTATGAAGATAAAATTCACACCGCACCATAGGAATTCACATCACACTCTTAGTCAACACACCGGACCCTTTTTTTTCTCGCACCAAATTCGCAACGCATAGATGTGAACCAAAGCCATGGAATACAATGCTTTTTACATGACCTGCTATTCTGTGTGTTCCTAAGCCCAGGTTCACACTAGTGCAATCACAGACATCACATGTGATTCGTACCTGCAGTGCCGATCACATGCAATGTCTGTGAGATGTGAGTTCAGCCATATACTTGTATGGCTGAACTCGCGTTAGAGTCGCAGGAAAAAAAGTGCAGGGACTTTTTTTTTCCCCGCACTGAAATCAGATAACATGGGTGTTCTCACTTTTGCAATCCGATTCCTGTGCGAGTTCACAGTTCACACTGCAATCTGTGAACCGATCTGGGGGTGTCATTAACAATGTATTGACACCCGCAGCGGTTCGTAGAAGGCAGTGTGAACTGCTTGCGGAAGAGATGCGATGCGGGAACAAGCGATGTAATTGCGCTGGTTCCCGCATCGCATCAATGTGAACCTAGGCTTAACGCATCCAACTCGCTGTAAATTTGCATCAATGTGTACCTAGGCTTAGGTCTCTCATCAGCACACTGGGAGGCTGAGCCAGCTGCTGGTCAGTCATCTTGGGGAATCCTGAAATTTTTTGTGCTATCCCAGCAGAACTCGGACTGGATATATGATTTCAGCCGACAGCGGGCTTTTGCTGTTGGCTGAATCTGGGTAACAGGAGTGCAAAACTAAGTGAGCTTTTGTTGATCCCCAGGAGAAGTAGGGCCTAGGAAAATCTTTGGCCCTACTTCTTCAAAAGTGATCACCTGAAAAATCTGTATTAGCTAGGTGCTGTTTTATCATAAACTTTGCCTACATCCGTTTATTCTCAAAGAGCAAATAGGGACAGACTGCTACATGGTACCCTGGGCTCTATTTGCAGGCTATGCCTATCATGAGATGGGATGGGATGAGACCAGATGATGAAACATTGAGTACATTTTCTACATTCTCTTTGCTTGCACTGAGGGAAGGGCTGGATCAAGGTGTGTCAACAAAAACCTCATACACAACTCAACCAATGTAGAACATGGAATGCTTTGTTTACCAATAACAGGTTATGCAGACAAAAAATACTTCAGTGTCTTTCCAGAACTACACTATAATACCAAAAGTATTAGGATGCTTGCCTTTACACGCATATGAACTTTAACCGCTTCAGCCCTGGAAGATTTTACCCCCTTCCTGATCAGAGCACTTTTTGCAATTCGGCACTGCGTTGCTTTAGCTGACAATTGTGTGGCCGTGCAACGTTACACCAAAGCAAAATTGACGTCCTGTACAAGGTTTAAAGCCCCATACACACTATCAGATTTTCTGCTGATTTTTTCCTTCAGATTTACCAAAGCCATATAATATGGAGGTCAAACCTTAAAGCGGGAGTCCGCCGGGACTCCTCGTTTTTTTTTTTTTTTTAAAGTCAGCAGCTACAAATACTGCAGCTGCTGACTTTTAAAATAGTGACACTTACCTGTCCAGCGCGCCCGCGATGTCGGCACCCGAAGCCGATCTCTAGATCGACACTCGAGTGCTGCCGCCGCCATCTTGGGTATGGGAATCAGGAAATGGAGCCTTTTGGCTTCATTTCCCGGTTCCCTACTGCGCATGCGCGAGCCGCGCTGCGCAATGAGGATGGTCCCCGCTGCCTCTGGGATCTGTGTGTTTCCCAGCAGGCAGCGGGGCACTTGCGGAAGGGGGCGGGCACTTGCGGAAAGGGGCATAATGTACGCCCCTTTCCGCAGAGAGCTAGCCCGGAAGTGGGTGCAGTTACCTGGATTATCCAGGTAACTGCACCCCCCTCCCCCCTGAAAGGTGCCAATTGTGGCGCCGGAGGGGGGGAGGAATCCGATGAGCGGAAGGTCCATTTTAGGGTGGACCTCCGCTTTAAGAGTTTCAATGTATATGCAATCAGGCAGACCCTTGCACTACATGGTTTTGGTAAATCTGAAGACAAAAATCAGCAGAAAATCTGATAGTGTGTATGGGGCTTTAAGCCTCGTACACAAGATCAGATTTTCCGCAGACAAAGCTCCAGACTTTTGTCCAAAGGGCGTTTGCCAGGAACTTGTCTTGCATACAAACTGTACACAATTGTCAGCCAACAAACATGAACATAGTGACGTACTACATCAAATTGCAGCTCTTGAGAGCCACCCTTTGGACACCTTCTGCTAATGTCATGTTTGGCGAGCATTAATTCCGAGCATGCATGTTTGTACTTAGGACTTTTGTGTGATGGACTTGTGTACACACGATACGAAAATCTGACAACAAACCATTGTCCGCCAAAAATGTACTAGACTGCCATCCAACATTTGTTGGCAGAAAGTTGGACAACAATTGTCTGATGGAGTGTACTAATGGTCGGATTTTAGGACAACAGTCTGTCATCGCACAATTCCCTGCCAAAAAACCGATTGTGTGTACGAGGCTTTAGGCTGCATTAACACCTGAGCATAGCATCTTTGAGCGTTTTTTCAGTGTTTCTTGTGCTTTTTTATGTGCGATTTTGGCGCATTTGTATGCTCTTTGTGCGTTTTTATTCAGCGTTTTTGAGCTTTGACGTTTTTTTATTAGCCAATAGAGAAAAATATCATCTGTGGCATTATTTGTTGCTAGTTTTTTTCAGCTTTTCCATTAGCTTTTATTTTTATTTTTTTATTATTATTAATAATGTATTGATATTTATATTTTTTGTTGCAGTAAGGGGTTAGAGTTAAGGTTAGGGTTAGGATATGGTTAGGATTTATTAATAATAATTTTTAATATTATATTATATTTTTGTTTGGGTGTTTATTATTGTAATATTATTATTAATAATCATTTATTTAATTTTTTTTTTAAGGTTAGGGGTAAATTATTATTTATGTATTATTACATATAATTACTTGCATTTATTTATTGTTTATTTATGATGATTTTTAGTTATCTGTGTATTTATTTTACATGTCGACATTGATAACATTAAAGTTAAACTTTTTTTTTTTTTGGATAAAGTACTGGTGGGGTAAAACTGCTCGCAGTTTTTTTCCATCTATGTCTTTTAAGCTGGCCATAGACGGATAGAATCTCGATTGAAAATTCGTCCGAAAATTCTCAGAATTCTCAAATGTCGTGAAATGAGATTTAGTTTGCTTTTAACATTTGATTTTGGAATGGGCTTTACTAAAAAAAAAAAAACACATACACTTTTACAAATTTGTTCGTTTGTGAAAAATGTTCCATCCTGCTGCTTCCAATTTTCTCGTTATTGTAGTAGAAAATGAACATCGATTTGACCCACTAATGATTAGAAAAACAAGCTAACTTTCTTAATACATTTTGTTTTTCTTAAGAATTTTTGTTAACAATTCTACCCATCTATTGCCAGCTTTATAGAGATTTCCGTTCTTTTCCTGTCCTGTAGACTCATCAGGAAATTAAAGGATAAGTTTCCGATGGGAAATCCTCTCCTAGACAGTTGTCACTACAAGTGTCCTCATTGCAACATTTCCCCTCTATTCCTGTCCCCATACCATTGGTGTCTCAGAGCAGAATGGGTTTTCTAAAGAGACAGCATGGAAAAGGCTTGATTTGATTTCTGTGATTAAATCTCAGTATATCCCCCTTTGAACAGACCAGGCAGGAAGGAGGAGACAGGAAAGGAAAATGCCTCTTCATTCAGTTGTGTGTACGTTTTAGCTATTGAGCTCTGTAAAAGACAGCCTTTTTTCTTTGCAGAGTAGCCCAGGAGAGCTTGTTAAATGTGATTTATTTGCTGGCCAGAAGGAGATAATCAAATGCAATATTTCATTTTTATTTACATTGGAACCTTGGTTTATGAATAATGCTGTTAATGTAAATGTGGTTTACGCGTAATGTGGTTAATGAGCGCTTTGAAAGACGAGCAACTTTTTTTTAAAATTCTGATTCGGTTTGCGAGTGTTGTCTTGCAAAACGAGCAGAATTCAAGCTAATGGGCGGTGCAGTACCGCATTTGGCCAGAGGTGCGGGGGCACCAGGGGGCATTCGGAACCGTTCGGAAATACTTGGAATTACTCAGAAATACTTGGAAACACTCAGAAATTCTCTATTCCTGGGTGTTTCCAAAGCTTTCCGAGCTGTTTCCGAGTATTTCCGAGGCTCTCCGTCGCCCTCCCCCACCTCTGGCCACATGCGGTATTGCATGTAATAGAAGTCATTGCGGAACAAATTATCTTTGTTTCCGCATTCTCCTTGAATGGGTTATGTTCATAATCCAAGGTTCCACTGTACCTTTAAAAAGGTTTAGTTGTACTTTTAAAGTGTTGAGGTCCTTTAGTGCTAGGGACACTTTTCACTGTAGGTGAAAGCTCCCCGCCAGGAACAACTATGCAAAACAAATGACATCCTGCATCAGTAAACTGCCCATCAGGATGTTGTAAGCACAAGATCACCACTTAAAGCGGTAGTAAAGTCATTTTTTAAACTTTTACCTACAGTTAAGCCTATAATATGCAGTGCATACTAGCTTATTATGGCTTTTCCCTTACAAGTGTAGATTTTTTTTTTTTAAGTCAGTGGGTTTACTACAGCTTTAAGATGTCTTATGGAAACAGATTTTGGGAGTGCAGGGTTCTTTATCAAAGCATTAGCTGTGCTTTGAAAACAGGAAGAAAATTGCCTAAAAGACATGGAGAGGCTGGCGGCGTATAACCACATTATAAAACCTCCCTATCACGCTCTTTCAGCCTTTATCTGTCCATAACATTAAAAACATCATTACTGGCAACCATTTATATCTCTATAAATACTGTTCTTTGTATATTATTCAACAAATAATTCCCTTAAATGGAAATGTTGTTGCATGATAGCATTCTTGTGACTGTAGATCAGGGAAATCAATTTATCCGACATAATCCAGTATAAAACTGGTAAGTTGTAGCAGTGTAACAATACTAAAGGTGATGGCCACAAGCATATCCTAGTAATGGTCATTGAGAGCTGTGCACTTTCCAGCATTCAGCAGCAGATCCAAGTGCCTCATCCTCCTCCAGATGTTCATGCTCCCTAACATACTGTAGGTGTCCGCAGGGGGTGTGCCAGGTGTGCCTGGGCACACCCTAATCACTGTCTGCAGTGCCGATTCCCCCTATTGCCTGGACTTCCCACTGTGTTGCACCCCCCCCCCCCTTCCCCGCAGTGCTGCTGGCTTCCCTCCCCTTCTCTCCCCCCCCCCCCCCTCCGAGTCCTGTGGGGGATGTTTCAGAATGGAGAGGGAAGGAAGGGATTGGTAAATTTGTAATTTACTGACAGCTTCCTTTTCTAAATGAAAACAATGAACACACTCACTGTGTTCAGTCATAACTGAAGCATAGTAAACTGTGTTTACTATGCCTCAGTTTGTGAATGAACAGGAAGCCGCTCATCACAGGGCACATCCCATTCATTCGCTGTGCAGTGCAGTGCCCACTTTCCTCTATGGGCACTCCGATGGAAATGGACCACCTGTCTGTTTCTATACAGCTGTCATCCGATCCGATCCACCAGATGGATGGGGAACGGATCCCCATCCATTTGTTCTTAGTGGATAGAATTGGATGTTAGTTAGTGTCTACAGACACATGTCCATTGCCATCCGCCGCTCCACAGAGGGCAATGGATGGTCTGATCAGGTCCACCTTAAAAAGTGACAGGGGCAGGAGACCTTATTTTTTTTCTACTGCAGTTAAAGTGTAAGTAAACCCTCCTATCGTTTTCAGCCAAGGAAGCTGCCATCTTTGCCTCTGTTTAATCTACAACTGCCATGGTGCTGCACATGTGATCACTTATGACACCAGCCATTGGATGGTTTGACAGTTTGGTTGAGAGTACAACAAATGGGAGTGTTACATTTCCAGCACATGCCAGAAATGAAACTTTTTTTAAACTAGTAAATGGATGGGTTTACTTCTGTTCAGGTCTTGTCCTTGCCTTCAGCCTATGACTTCAGCCTATGACCTATGACTGGACAAGACCTACATACAATGTTCTCTAGTCTTCCTACCAGGGGTGGACTGA
The DNA here is from genome assembly GCF_037356315.1 of Lithobates pipiens. Lineage (NCBI taxonomy): Eukaryota > Metazoa > Chordata > Amphibia > Anura > Ranidae > Lithobates > Lithobates pipiens. The sequence continues at coordinate 202,280,314 of NW_027507685.1, forward strand.
CAATTGAGCTACTCGGGCACTGCCCGAGGGCCCCCGAGCCACTAGGGGGCCCCATCAGGGTTGCCAGCCTCAGTAAAACCAGGGACAGTATGTAAAAATCTGTGTTTTTTTTTTTACATCTGTCTCTGAAATGTCCCTTACCGACATCCTTTTGGTCTAAAAATCCTGAGATTATAGCGGCCCCTCCTCTCCAGTACCTTCTCAGCCAATAGAAACATGTCTGTGTATACTGTGTGTACATGTATGTGTATGCTGTGTGATTGTATACTGTGTGGCCCCATAATCTCAGATTGCCTGGGGGCCCCATAATCTCCTATTGCCCGGGGGCCCCATGAGTTGTCAGTCCACCCCTGCTTCCTACAGTTACATTTTGATCAAATTCCTTGTTGACTAAAGCTGTCCATAGGTGGTTCCTGGTGAACTAGTCGAGGTTCAAGCAATGTTCGATCGATCAATTTGGGTACAACCAGCCTGACGGATTTTACATGCAATTATTGCTAACTGCTTTTATAGTTGCTAGCAACAATCATTTTAGAGATTAGAGGAATTAATGTTCAGAATAAGACTGGCCATTGATGGGGTGAATTTCTTTCCTGCAACCACAGGTTGCTGGAAAAAAATTTGCTTGATTTCCCCATCAACACAGTGTTGACAGTAGAATCTCTCTCGCTGGGCCATTGTGTTCTCCTGGTGGGGTGGTTTCCCCTGCCCCCTCTGCCGGGAGAACACAAGAACACTCAGCGGCAGAGATTCTCCTGTCAACACTGCGTTGATGAGGAACTCGAGGAAATTTCTTTCCTGCAACCTATGGTTGCAGGAAAGAAATTCACTCCATCAGTGGCCAGCCTTATTTTTCACATAAATTCCTCCAATCTCTAAAATAGCACTGTATTGCAATACAATCTATTCATTGATCCCTAGCTTAGAACTCAAGCCGATTGTGGAACTTGCTTTATTTTGTGTATGACGTGTCTATTGTGTAGTGCTGGCATTTCAACCAGAACTTTAGTTAAAGCTCTGCACAGGTCACAGCATGACGTTACTACTTGAGTCATTAGTATATTAGTGTGTAGAGAACTGTGCCTGCAGCATTTTAAATCATCTCTCAGCGTCAGCTTCCCTATAATTACTGTAAATAGAGTCATTTTCCAACAGAATCCATTTCTTCATAACAAGGAATAATGCAATTAACTGATAATTGATTATCAAAATTAAAGCAAACTTAAAAAGGTGTAGCCCATAAAAAACAAGTAGACGTCTCTGCCCCAGTGCAAGGCAGAAGAAAGGGCTTTTTTCTTTTTAGGGTAGACATGTCCAAATAAAGCAGTTATTTACTAAAGGAAAATCCACTTTGCACTGCAAGTGCAATTGAAAGTAAAGTCGCTGTAGATCCGAGGGTGACATGCGAACAAAATAAAAAACAGCATTTTAGCTTGCACATGATTGGATGATAAAATCAGCAGAGCTTCCCCTCATTTCAGATCTACCCTGTAGATTTAGAGTGACTGCACTTCCAAGTGCACTTGCAGTGCAAAGTGGATTTGCCTTTAGTAAATAACCCCCAATGTGTCCTTCCCTTATCTCAGAACAGGTTGCAGGATGTTGTACAGGTGATTAGAGCTACAATTCCTGATATTAGATGGTATTTTAAAGGTTTTGAAAATATTTGCTGACTTATTCAGTGTTCGTATACATTCAGAGCCATGCAGGGCAGGGCAGAATGCAGAACCTGCGTAATGACACTCCAGGGTCCTGCTGCCACCGAATACCCATTGAGATGCATAAGAAGTGGCTGTATGAGGTTGTGCATCAGGGGTTGTGTAAAGCACCCGCATGCGCACTGATTCAAAAGGGCAGGATGGGAAAAAAAAATTCTAACAGTGTATGTGATTTCCATTCAATAAAGTCCATTAATTTCAATCTCAAATGTCAAAAGCAAATTAAATCTTTCACACAACAAAACCAATGCTCTGAGAATGTTCTAAGAATGTTATGCAAATGTTCCTAAAGCCCCGTACACACGAGCGGACTTATGTCCGACAGACTTCCGAAGGAGTTCTGCCGGAGTTCTGCCGGAGTTCCGACAGAGTTCTGACGGACTTTTCGAATGAGCGGACTTGGCCACACACAATCACACCAAACTCCGACGGATTCGAACGTGATGACGTACGACTGGACTCGAATAAGGAAGTTCATAGCCAGTAGCCAATAGCTGCCCTAGCGTCGGTTTTAGTCCGTCAGAATAGCATACACACGAGCAAATTTTTCGGTAGGAACTGGGTCCGGCGGAGTTCCGTCGGAAAAATTTGAAGCATGTTCCATTTTCTAAAGTCTGTCAGACTTTTGCGAATCAAAAGTCCGTTGCAGCCCACACACGATCGAAAAGTCTGACGGAATCATTCCGTCAGACTTTGGATGTCGAAAAGTCCGCTCGTGTGTACGGGGCTTAAGACTTTTCCCTAGGAATTTTTGTTTGAAATTCTATCCACATAAAGTGGTTGTAAACCCCGTTCATGAAAGTTGAACTAAGCACATATATCTGTAGTGTTTACTTTAAAGTGACCAGATTTTTAAAATGAAATCTGGGGACATATTTTTTTTTTTACTAGTAATGGCAGCAATAGGGAACTCTTTTGCCACGTACGCACGATCAAACTATCCGGCGGAAAAGTCTAGCGGACCAGAGTCCGCTGGACAATTCGCCCGTGTGTGGGCTCCGGCTGACTTTTTTTCCCCAAAAGTCCGGCGGACTTAGAAAGTAGTTTTGACTCAAAAACTGTCCACCGGACTGCGAGTCCGGCGGACAATCCGGCCGTGAGTGTGCTAGTCCGCCGTACTTTTGAAATGAACGGACTTTCCCGCACATGGAGGAAAGTCCGTTCATTTTGAACGCGACTCCGGGTAACCGGGACTAGTGAAGGAAGTCAATGTCGCCGCCTAAGGCGGCAAGATTGACACGTCGCTGGCCCCGTCACCTGGTATGGACTTAAAGGGGAAGCCCTACGCCGAAAAAAAAAAATGTGGGGGTCCCCCCAAAGTCCATATCAGACCCTTATCCGAGCACGCAGCCTGGCCGGTCAGGAAAGGGGGTGGGGACAAGCGAGCGCCCCCCCCCCCCCGAGCCGTACCAGGCCGCATGCCCTCAACATGAGGGGTGCTTTGGGGAAAGGGGGGCCGCGCGGCCCCTCCACCCCAAAGCACCTTGTCCCCATGTTGATGAGGACAAGGGCCTCTTCCCGACAACCCTGGCCGTTGGTTGTCGGGGTCTGCGGGCAGGGGACTTATCAGAAACCGGGAGCCCCCTTTAATAAGGGGGCCCCCAGATACTGGCATTCATTTTTATCAGCGGCAGAAGAGCGCCCCCCTCCCGCCGTGCTCTGGTGCCTTCACGGAGCCGCCGGTAGCGGCGGAGGTGATCGGATCCTCTTCCTTGCTGGGTATGGAGATGAGTGAAGGGAAGATTACCCCCACCTGTCTGCATACCATTGTAGGTCAAAACATCACTTCCGCTCATAGCTCTTTAAGGGCCTTTATTTTTATTTTATTTTTCTTCAAATTACATTTTTTTATTTTTATTGCATTCCGCTCGCTGTCCCCGTCACCTGGTATGGATTTAAAAGGGAAACCTTACACTGAAAAAACAGCGTGCTCGGATAGGGTCTGCTATGGACTTTGGGGGGACCCCCACGCCGTTTCTTTCGGCGTAGGGGTTCCCCTTTAAATCCATACCAGGTGACGGGGCCAGCGAGGTGTCAATCTCGCCGATGGAGGCGGCGCATTCACTTTCTTCGCTAGTCCCGTCTACCTGGAGCCACGTTCAAAATGAACGGACTTTTCTCCATGTGGGCAAGTCCATTAATTTCAAAAGTCAGACGGGCGGACTGCCAAGTCCGCCAGACAATTTTGAGTCAAAACTTCTTTCTTGGAAACAAAAAGTCAGACGGAGCCCACACACGGGTGGATTCTGGTCATCAGTGTCAAAGTCAATATTAAAGAACTTGCTTACTTTGACTGCATCCAGAGAATAGCCATTCGCAACTGGATGTTCACTCAAGTTGGACAGTCCCTCTCTCACAAGGCCTAGCAGCCAACAAGGTGCTTAACTCAGGAACAAGTCTCTGCCACAGACGTTGTAGAACATACAAGAATAAGTCTCTGCCACAGACGTTGTTGTAGAACACGTAGGAAAACTAAACTTGTAGAACACAAGTGTGATACCTGGATCTTTCAGCTAGCTTGGCGATATCCACGAGACCGGATTCTCTTGGGTACTTCAGCTCCTCCAGGCTCTTGCTAAGAAACCAACCCGTACTTGGCCTTCTTCTGAAGAGTCCTCCCCTGGATAGCATGAAGTCACTGGGTCTCTCCCAAAACCGGAGACGGCTCCCAAACACCTCAGAATCCTCCTTTAGTTTCCTTGTCTCGAGCTAGCCAGCCCAGAGACAACAAGATCAGGTGGATCCCCACCCCAGGCCATAGCCTTCCTGGGGGCTGGTCAGGGGGACCAGGACCATGAAGTCAGCACATCCTTATGGACTGGAACCCTGAACCACGTGACGTCCGCATCTTAAATACCCTCTCCCAGAAAGCACAGCAGGAGCGCCACTCCCACTGGGCGGGCTCTGAGAGAGAGTAACTTAAGCACCCAACCAGACCATAGTTCCATGCCTGCCAGAAGAGACAGTGCTCCCTGTGGCCAGGCCAAACATCCCACAGTCCAGTCAGACTGATGCTGAGATCCAAATTTAGACAATTGTACCCAAACCAAACTGCAGTTCAGGTGTAACCTTAAATTTGAAAAGCATATAGTGTGTGCTCTTCAGGAGCCGGCGCTACATTTTTTAATGAAAAAAGTGTATTTTTTCCCCCAAAAAAGTGCACTTGTAAGAACGCTGAGCAAATACGGTGTGACAGAAAGTATTGCAACGACCGCCATTTTATTCTCTAGGGTGTTAGAAAAAACAAATGTATAGTTTGGGGGTTCTAAATAATTTCTAGCCAAAAAAACTGTTTTTAACTTGTAAACAACAAATCTCAAAAAGAGGCTCGGCCTTTAAGTGGTTAAGGTGCTTAAGTTGTTCTAAAGGCAGAAGGTTATTATCCTTAATGCACGCTATGCATTAAGGTAAAAAAAAAACTTCTGGGTGCAGCCTAAGGTTGCCACCTCATACCTTTAAAACCAAACACATATTACTTACACAGGTTCTGTGGCTGATCAAGGTGGTAATTAAATTCACTTAGTGCCTTATCTGCATTAAATTAGCCTCAGAACCTTTGTAATTAATATATTTTCAGGTTTAAAGGGATGAAGTGGCAACCCTAGAACAGCCCCCCAGCCCCTTCTTATACTTCCCTGAGCCCCATCTCAATCTAGCGTTCAGAGTAGTGGCTTTCTCTCCTCACTCATAGCTCCCAACTGTCCCTGATTTGGAGGGACTGTCCCTGATTTGGAACAAAGTCCCTCCGTCCCTCTTTCCTCCTCATTTGTCCCTCATTTTGGTCTGATCTATATAGTTGTATATAAAATGCACATTTTAATCTTTCAAAATGTGTTTCCCAGTGCTAAACCTTTCATCCAATTTCTAAATTGCTGCATTTCTAAATCCCAAAAGCCAATATAAAGGACAGTAGTGGTAGGAAAAACACTTGTGGGCTTAACTAATATATTTATTTTGTATAATTCTGCTTTAAGGGGGTGTGGCAGGGTGGATGTCCTATCCCTACATACTTTTGCTGATAGGTGTCCCTCGCTCCCATCTCAAAATGTATTCTCACTGGCTCACGCAGCACTGGGAGTCATTGGCTCCAGCTGTTGTTACAGCCAGTAAGACAATGAGGAAATAGCAGGGGGTGGGGCCAAACCATGCTCCAGGTGTGATTGGCCAATGTCCATTCAGTAGAGCGTGGCTTGGGAGCGAACCTTCTCGAGTGCCCCATAGCAAGCGGCTTACCCCCATAGCTGGCCGCTTTCATTGGCTGGGTGGGGATGATGTCACTCTCACGCATTCACAGGCGTTCTGTCAGCTTCAGCATTGCCGACGTTCTACCGTGAGCTGTGCACAAGTAGGTAGGTCATTTTACTGTGGGAAGAGACAAAGCATGTTTCTTTATCAGCATTAAAAATCCTGCCTGTTCCCCCATTTTTATTTATTACCTTCCACTTTAAGATCTAATATTTGTTCATTAGCAAAATTAAAAAGGTCACACAAATATATGACAACTATACTAAACTATACTAAAACAAGAATACCAGTGCCGCATACATCACAATTTGTTTAACAAACTCCTGAAGACAAGTGTAAAAGAGATGACCGCACTCTGATCTTCAGAAACTTGAAGGCTTTATTCGTTAATCTCCTTAACCTTGCTGCCATTGTCCTGATGATGTATCATGGATTTCTGATGATATAGGTGGATTTTAAAGAATAAAGCATTCAAGTTTCTGAAGATCGGAGTGCGGTCATCTCTTTTGCACTTGTCTTCATGATATCCAGTTCAGGGACTGGACCGACAGGTGACACCTGATCTTCAGCTTATTGAGCATATCACCTGGAGCATTGTTGCAGTTTCTTTTTAACAAAATTCTGCCTTTCCTTTTAGCATTCTTTGCTTACATATTGTATAGTGAAAGTCATCTCAGTCCATCTCATGTTCCACAATGGAGGAATTCTGTAGCTGGTTGGAAAAGATGTGCTTTGGATTTAAAGCGTTAGCTACCCCAACACTTCATATTCCTGATATGTGTTTGCCGTCCCATGTTCTTTTATGAGAAAGTATCCTGTTCTCTTTGTATTCCTTCCTAAATGTGAAATCCCTGGTGTTCCTGCCAGCCCCCTTGCGTTCCTATTAAAAAATTACCACACTAAGCAGGAGAACACACCATAGTCAGTTTTCTAGCTATGGTGGGAACTCAGCCTGCTGTATTACAATGATCAGAGTTGTCCTGACCCCCCCTCCCCGCTGCACAGCTATACACTGGGAGGATCAGTGTCCGTCCTCCCCCCAGCTCTTATGCAGCTGTGAACCGAGGGAATGTGATTACTGTACTTATAAAAAAGGGAAAATGCTTTTTGCCCTTGCCCAGATTGAATTGTTTTACAAGGTGATCATTTACAATTACTTTAAGTTACTCCCCTAGTTTATGTCAATAGAGGTTAATTATTCAAGGTCAGCTTTACTATGTTTACTCTGCTTTAGTTTATGAATGAACAGGAGCCTCTATCTGCAGCTGAGGCTAGAAAGGGACTATGGATTCTGTGTCCTCAGTCCCTTTCTCTTTCTCAAAGGGGAGATGTCAGGGGTCTGATATCTCTCTCACCAAAGCTCATCAACAAGGCTGAGAAAAAAATTGCAACAAATATTTAATAATTAAATTGTAAAAAAAAAAAAAAAAGAAGTTAAAAAAAATTGTAAAAAATAATGTATAAAAAAAAACTACTGACACTGCCCCCCCCCCCATCCTACCAACACTGCCCACTGCCCCCCCCCCCCCCCCAATAAAAAAGCATTGTGATATAAAATGTAAAAACTAATTAAATTCTAAAAAAATAAATGAATAGAAATAAAAAACGGATACTGTCCACTGCCCCCATACCCCCGCCCCCCCCCCCTTCCTCAGAAGCACTGTGAAAAAAATAAAAATAATTTAAGAAAAATAATGAAAAATAAAATTGTAAAAAATACCTCCACCTCCATACACTCCACACCCCTCTCCTGCACATACTACCCACCGCAGTCCACTCCGTACCGTACATTCCCTATTTTAAATTATCACATTCTGCACAGTGTAAGTCGTCTTAAACTCTATTAACCCCCCTGGCGTTGTTCCTGAGTCTGGCTTGGGGCGGAAGTTTTGTACAAAAAGCGGTAACCCCGAGCCAGACTCGGGACCGCATCGCTGAATGCAGGAGGAGATTACTTACCTTCTCCCCTGGATCCAGCGATGTCTTCCCGCTGTACGAGCAGCTCGTCCTCCGCCGGATCTATCACGGAGCCGATCTCCGTTCCCTGCGAGCGTTGCGACGCACGGGGACGGAGATCGGCGCCAAATTCAAAAAGTGAAACACACAGTATACATACAGTATAATGTAATCTTACAGATTACATTGCTGTATGTAATAATTTCACATCCCCTTTGTCCCTAGTGTTCTGCCCAGTGTCCTGCATGCAGTTTTATATTATAAAAACTGTTCTTTCTGCCTGGAAACTGGAGATTGTCCATAGCAACCAAAACTGTCACTTTACATCAAAAATTATTTTAGACCAGCTAGAAAACAGCGATAATAAATTGGAATCACTCGCAGAATTGAGCGATAGCGATTTGTGGGGAGATCCGTCATCAAATATTGAAAAGTAATGACAGCGACAATTCTGCAACTGAGCAAATTTCAGTGTTTTTGATTTGATTACATTATTGAATCATTTTTTATTATTGTTATATTATTATTTGGTATAATTATTTTTAGTTATTTATTATATTATAATTTATGATTTTATTTTTTGAAACTTTATTATACCCGGGATGTCTGCTAGACTCTGGTTTGAACAGATTTAAGAGAGTTATTCCTAAGGCCGCGTACACACGGGCGGATTGTCTGCCCAACTAAGTCCGTCAGACAATCCGACAGACAGTCCGTCCAAATTTTGAATGAACGGACTTGACCACACACGATGAACAGACAGCCCGCTGAAAACTTGCGCGATGACGTGTACAGCACGTACGACGGGACTAGAAAAACGACGTCCAATACACTGCAATGCAACCTTCGGCCGTGTAAATCCTTTCTGAGCATGCGCCATACTTAGTCCGTCCAACTTGCCTACACACAAGCGGACTGTCCGCTGAAACCAAGTTTGGACGGACAAAACCAAGTTTGGACGGACAAAATTACGGAAATTCCGAAAGACTAAGTCCGTCAGATTGTCCGCTGAAAAAGTCAGCTGAAGCCCACACACGAGCGGATTGTCCGCTGAAACACGGTTCAGCGGACTAAGTTGGGCAGACAATCCGCCCGTGTGTACGCGGCCTAAGAATTGCAGGACTACAATATAAAATGCCAAATTTTCATGCAAAATAATTGTACCGCTTTTAGCACCTAAAATCCGAAATAATCATACCGCCAGGGAGGTTAAACCACACTTTTAAGCCACGCCCAATATTTAGCTCAATTTATATCACACCCACATTTCGCAGCGCCGCGCTTTTTTTTTTTTTTTTATACAATGCCTAGGGTCCATTTTTTATCTCACACGGGCCCACTGATTTCATGATACGCCCCTGCTCTGTACTGTGCAATAATAAATGTGTGTGTTTTAATAAATAACCCTGAATTGTAAATATGGTGCTTAGAAGCTACTATGTTTTATACTGCTGGCTTGGGCATAGGCTGGCAAAATGGTATTGTCAGTTGGGTCTTGCTTACAGTAAACTTTTCTCTCCTTTATTACAGCCAATACCTTATACTACAATAGTTGCTGGAGGGATGCGACAAGCAATGGCTGTCTTTATACAAGCCACACTTCCCAGTGATCATAAGAGGTAAGACTACTTATTTACTACTACTGCTATGGCATTCCTTTTGTCTAAGCCCTTGTACACACGGTCGGACATTCCGACCACAAAATCAGTCGGATTTTTTCTGACGGATTTTGCCCGAAACTGTTGTTGCATACACACGGTCGGACAAAGCTGTCGGAAAATCCGATAGTTCGGAACATGATGACGTTCGTTCGTTACGACGGGACTACGTTCAGGCTAGTAGCCAATAGCTTTGGTCCCGTAATTTGATCTGAGCATGCGTGGCACTTCATGTTGTCGGAAAATTTTATATCCAGCTCTCAAACTTTGTTGGTCAGACATTCCGATGGAAAAAGTCAGATGGAGCCCACACACGGTCGGATTATCCGACAACACGGTCCGAACGGACATTTTCCGTTGGAGTTTCCCACCGCGTGTACAAGGGCTTACGGTGTAGGCTGGTTTACTTTCATTTTTAATGTTGAAGTGATATAAACCCTCAATTTTGTAAGCACATTCAGCAAATGATTTGACCACTTACTGAGTATGCATTTAATCATTTAATCTTTACATGCAGTGGGAAAAATTATTATTTGATCCACTGCAGATTTTGTAAGTTTACCCACTTACAAAGAAATGAAGGGTCTATAATTATTATCATATGTGTATTTTATATGATAGAGACAGAATATCAACCAAAAATTCAGAGAAAGCACATGGTACAAATGTCATAAATTGAAATGCAGTTCCGTGAGTAAAATAAGTTTTTGACCCCCTACAAACCAACAATAATTCTGGCTCTCACAGATTGACTACAGTATATGCTCATGTGGTACACAGTCCTGTCAATTTAAGAAGCTGCTCCTAACGACAACTTGTTATGTGTATAAAGCAGTGGTCATCAACCCTGTCCTCAGGGTCCACTAACAGGCCAGATTTGCAAGATAACTGAAATACATCACAGGTGATATCATTTGCTGCACAGTGATTGCAGTATTCTAGTCTGCATCTCCCCAAGGTAATACATAAAACCTGACCTGAGGACAGGGTTGATGGCCACTGGTATAAAGGACACGTGTCCACAGAATCTCTTTCTTCTATTCAATCCTCATGGGATCATGGGCAAGACCAAAGAGCTGTCATCAAACGTCAGAGACAAGATTGTAGACCTGCACAAGTCTGGAATGGGCTACAAGACCATCAGCAAGAAGCTTGGTGAGAAGGAGACAACTGTTGGAATGATTATTCGAAAATGGAAGAAAGACAAAATAACCATCAATTGCCCCTGGTCTGGAGCTCAATGCAAGATTTTGCCTCATGGAGTAAGGATGAGGTGAGGGATTAGCTCAGAAACACACGGAGGAGCTTGTGAATGATCGCAAGGCAGTTGGGATAACAGTCACCAAACAAACCATTCCTAACTCAATATCAGAGGGTTTTTAGTTTTTATAAGGGGTTCGGCGCCACTGTAAATCGGCTCCAATAGAGTGTGTATATAATTTGCAAGTACACGCCCACCACTAGCCTTCAAAAAACCACAATAGGTATCAGGTAGGTAAGCCCCTGACCAGGGGGGTATGTATATAAATAAATGGCAAAAGGAGGAGAAGGGAGGTATGTATAAATCAACTCTCAAGCTGACTTCTACTACTGAAAGGAAGAAACCACCAATAATGTGCTCCCGTCCCTGTGATCAGCCTATAAGGTGCCCCAGGTAATTGGCTATGCGTAAATAAGTCTTAACTAAGCATACACAGACCTAAACGCATGCGTGAGCATCAAGAGTTATTAGTATGGTACATAACATACAATTAAATGCATATCGTGCAAAAAAATGATGATAAATAGTGCGATAGTGGTGCACTATATAAGTAAGTGTGTAATAAGGTTACCACATTAAAGTTAATTGGAGCTAAAAATAAAATAACAAAAAATAATAATAATAAAAATCCAAATCCAAAAGACATACAGTGAGACACAGTCCAATATGCCCTCAAGTGAATGTGTGACAAAAATGATATAAATAAAAATTGTAAAAATGTGCAAACTGTGAAAAGGGAAAAAATATATATAAGTAAATGAAGGATATTAGATAAATGTGATATACAATTCAAAAAAATGCATAATTCATATAAAACTCAGCAATAGTTCATGTAAGCCCAAGAATTGACAATAATCTAGGCAGTGCAGTCCAAAGAGGTGGAAAAAATAATTATTAAAAAATTATTATTAAAAAAATTAATTGAAGAAAAGTTATTTAAGTAATAGTCCACAAATTCTTCAGGAGAGTGCAATAATTGAAAGTGACAAGTGCCCAGGAAACAAAAAATTCAGGTGACTTCTGTGCTCACCCCCTTTGGCTCCCCACTCACCAGCGCTTTGAGCCCACGAAGGGCAGTCAGGCCCGTAGATAACACACAGCAGGCGTTGATACGCTGATGAAAGAATTTGTTCCCAGAGGTTGTAGTCCACTCACTTCCTGATAGGCAGGTAAAGCTGGTGTTGATGTTCAAAGTTTCCTCAAGGAAAAAGAAGGGGGTAGGGTTCCATAGTGTAGTAATTCCAACGAGAGTGTAAATTGTTTAAAAACATAAACTTTATTCACACATCAATATCCAGGCATAAGATGTGTTTTACAAAAAGTATATATTGACAAAAAAAAAATATTTTGACAGAAAAATAAAAAGTGTAAAAAATTCACAAGAAAATCTACAGGAAAAACCCTTGAGGGGTAAAAGGTGCAACACCTCAGTTTAGCATAGAAGGCAGGTAATCAGTACCAGGGAATACAAATTAATTTAAAAAAGTCAGAAATTAAATAAAACCAAAAATATGTAAATAGTAATGTTGAAAAATAAATATCAAAATCAAAAACAAAAATAAAAATAATAGTCTGAATGTATAAAAAACTTTATATATGCGCAGGGTATAAGTATATGCACCAATTCACTACCGGAGGCCCTCTTAAGAGTCCTGGTATAGTGCTCACTAAGGTGCTAACTCAAAAAATGTATGTATATGGTAGTAAGCAGGGTGGACAGCGGGGGTTCAATACGTCTGTCTGGTCCCCAATTATACAGTCCACTGTGTCCGAGGAACTGCAGGCTGGAGGAAGAGAAACAGCTCCGCCGTTGGTCCTCACACGGGGGAAATAGGCCGACCGTGTGGAGGCTAACAGTGTCCAACCTCAGCACGAGGACAGATACGAAGGCAGCCGTGCCTAGCGTGCGGTCCTCCCTGCGTTCCACCTTCTACAGCTGACAATGCGGAAGTGGCCTGCGTGATTGCGTCATACGCGTTTCGTCATAAGACGTCCTCAGCGACGATATCACTCACTCACACAGCCACAGTATAAGAATCAATGGGCAGATCCACCAACAAGCTTCGATAGGTCACTCTATTTAGCAGGCCCACCTCCCATGGATATTACATCCTACAGAGACGTTACAACAGGGGTGTTTATCAATTAACCACTCGGGTAGGGAGTCAGGCGATTTATTTAAAAGCATGTGTCCCATTATATAGCTCAGGCCAGCAACAGAGACAGACAAAAAAAAATCATTTTAGAAATTAAAAATAGAAGAAGTAGATGAACGTAAAAGAAAAGGTAATTGGAATTAAAGCATAATTTCCTCCAACCTCATAATATATTAGCTACTACAATACTACTAACTCAATATGTTGCCATGGATTGAAATCCTGCAGTGCCCGCAGGGTCCCCCTCCTCAGGAAAGCACATGTACAGGCCCATCTGAAGTTTGTCAATGAACATCTAAATGATTCAGAGAAGGATTGGGAGAAAGTGCTGTTGTCAGATGAGAACAAAATTGAACTTTTTTGCAATAATTCGACTCACCTTGTTTGGAGGAAGAAAAATGCTCACTATGACCCTAAGAACACCATCCCCACAGTAAAGTACAGAGGTGGAAACATGCTTTGAGGTGGTTTCTCTGCTAAAGGTAAAGGACGACTTTGTCACATTGAGAGGCCAAAGGACGGGGCCACGTATTGTAAAATCTTAGATGAGAACCTTCTTCCCTAAGCCAAAACACTGAAGATGGGTCATGGGTGGGTCTTCCAGCATAATGACGCAGAACATACTGCCAAGGCAACAAAGGAGGGGCTCCAGAAGAAGCACATTAAGGGCATGGAGTGACCTAGCCAGATTTAGAGAAGACCTGTAAAGAAGAGTAAACCAAATCTCTCCTGAGATGTGTGCATACCTGATAACTAACTATAAGAAACATCTTACCTCTGTGCTTGAAAGCAAGGGTTTCTCCACCAAGTACTAAGTCATGTTTTGCTTGGGGATCAAATACTTATTTTACTCACTGAACTGCAACTCAATTTATAACATTTGTATCATGTGTTTTCTCTGGATTTTTGGGTTGATTTAATGTCTCTATCATTTAAAATACACCTATGATAACAATGATAGATCCTTCAGTGGGCAAACTTACAAAATCTGCAGGGGATCAAATAATTATTTCCCAATTTGTATGTTCCAATTTAAGTTGACAGTAAAGGCCTTTAGTTTATGTTTTACCTACAGGTAACCCTATAATAAGGCTTACCTATAGTTACTGTAAATATCTCCAAAATGTGCACCTTTTAGGAGATATTTACTTGTGAAGCCATTGGTGACGTCACCAGCGCATGCACTCTGAAGGAATGGCATACCCGCGCTGTTCCTTCAGAGCCCTGTGCCGTAAACAGTGACTCCTGCTTGCATGCAAGGGCGTGACGTGATCGCGACTCAGCCATTCAAAGGACCAGAGCATGCAAACCCAGAAGGAAGACCAGGTGAAGATGGAAGCCCTGTCAGCGGTGACAGCACTTTGTTTTAAGGTCATTTTCACATAATGTGCGAGTATGCGATGCATACTCGCACATTATAAAAGTGCCTTGTAGGAGGAAAAGTTGTTTTTGTTTATTTGTTTTACTACCACTTTAAGCTGGTGCCATTACTGTTGCCTCAGGGTGGCTCCTTTCTCTTGCAGCATCCTATGGAGCCACCCTTGTATGCAGGGACTGGAGTTGTGTCTCCCCACACTAATGCATCAAAGGAAACACTCACAGTCTAAGATGGCAAGGCCTTCCCTGCTCTTCCTCCCCTTTCCTTCTCCAAGGTAACAGACTGGCCCAAGACTGCACTGTCCATTGTTAACTCAGATGTATTCAGCAATGACATTTTAGTGCAGTTAAAAAAAAGTATGACCAAAGCTTTTTTGGCCATACTTCTCTTGTGGGTCACATAAATGCTTTTACTTTTGGCTTCCTTTGACCCAGAATCAGCCAACAGGCCGCTGTCATCTGACGTCACAGAACAGTTCCAGGCCCTGGAATGATCCTCACCATATTATACAGCTTGCTAAATCATAGCTGGCTCCAGCTCTTAGCACACAGAGCTGAGAGCCAAAACCAGCTGCACCCACCCCCTCTCCAGCCTGGTGTTCCAGTGAGCGCTGGAGGAGCATTGTAGAGAGTGGTGATTGAGTGTCACAGCTCTCCACTCCCAGAAGACTGAGAACTGAGGGTTCAGCAGTCATATGATTGCTCAGTTCTTGGTCTTAAAGCTAACATGGGACAGCTGCAGTATCCCAGGTAGCAAGGAGAACTTGCCACAAATGTGTGGCAGTGTTAAATTGTAATTCTGTTAACTTGCTGCACATTTTCCCTTGGAAAAGGGGGACATTTGCAGAGCACTTGAAGCACAAGTCCTAGTTGACACTTTTCCAATTTGTAGCAAATTTGAGTAACAAGTCTCTGGCAAGATCAAAGTTGCAGTGGTGAGTCTACAGGATGAGCTCTACAAGTCTACAGCATGGAAATTCAGCCACAGTGACCCCTGTGGTGTGGGATCACAACATAACTGAACCAGAATTTGCAGCAGACTTGCAGAATGTTTGCAAAGAAAGTTGATCTGGAGTCATGCAAAGCGGACTTGCCACAATTTTGCAATAAACTTGTGAAGTCTGGCAAGTCTAGCAATAGCTTAGCAAGTAATTTTCAAACTTGCAGCACAATTGCTTGCTATCTGAGATTAGACTGATATATGTTTGCTCTTTTATTAACCCCATACCCCAGATAGCAAGGATCACTTACCACAAATTTGTGGAAGTGTTGAATTGTAAGACTGTTAACTTGCTGCACATTTTCACAGACAAGTTGTGCATTTGCAGCGCACTTGAAGCACAAGTTCTAGTTGACACTTTTCCAATTTGTAGCAAATTTGCATGGCAAGTCTCTAGCAAGCGCAAAGTTGCAGTGGCGAGTCTACAGCAAGAGCTCTGCAAGTCATAGGGACCCCTATGGTGGGATGACTATTGCACAGCATAACTGAACCAGAACTTGTAAAATACTGAGCCTTGTAGGCTCCACTGTCAGTGTTAAAGAGGAAGTAAACCCTCATGGTTTTACTTCCGCTTGGATTCCCTGCAAGGGTAAAGCATAATGGACTACTATGCATCACATAGTAGTCCATTATGTGTCACTTACCTGACACAGGAGCCAGCAAAGTCACCGCTGTCCCCTTTTGTACGGAGCCTCCATCTTCTTGGTGGGTCTCGCTGCTCCAGCGCTGTCATTTGACGGAGCCGCAATGACGTCTCTCTCGCGCTTGCGCATGGGAGCCGCCACTCGCGGCACATCGCCGTTAACAGTGCCGCGCTCAGTGTGGCACATGCGCTGTAGACAGTGGTGCCTGTCTTTTGTCAAATATCTCCTAAACCGTGTAGGTTTAGGAGATATTTCTTGGACCTACAGGTAAGCCTAGCTTAAGGCTCAAAAGCCAAAGTGGTTTGTAGGGGTTTACAACCACTTTAAATAGTTTGTCCCAACCCCCTAACTGCCACTTTTGCTGTTTGGTCCGTAAAATGGAGCTAAACCTTGAGAACAAAAATTTGCCAGAAAGTAGATATCATGGAGGTGCAGAGGACAATAGAAACATTTCAAAATATGCTTAAACACACACCATTGGAAGAATTAAATACCGGTACAGTGTCTGTCTCTGCTCTTCTCTCATAGCTAAGCACTGAATTTACAAGCATGCTAAATCCATATTGTATACTTTGATGTATTACCATTGTTTTTTCTCCTTAATCTTTATTGGTCCAGCCAATTTCTTATTTTCTGTCCATAGTCTCATAAATTACACTGGTTCCTCATAATAGTCATTTTTAAGGAATGCAATTTTTCCTGACAGCTTTTTCTTCATTCTCCTCTTCTTTTACTTTAGATTTACCATTAACTTTTCCACAGCTGAGGGTGAAGACTCAGACATTGCCTTCCACATGAACGCACGATATGACGGTCGCGACCGAGTTATCTTTAACTCACGTCAGAATGGGCAATGGAAGGATGAGGAAATTAAAAAAGACATGCCATTTAAGGCAGGAAAGGTCTTCAGTATCCTGTTTGAGATTACTCGGAACAACTACCTGGTGAGATAAATCGTGGCATCTAACCTATAAAGATTGAAGTGCAAGGGGTAGTGACTATGTTTAGCAACCACTCAGATCTTGGATCTGCTTATTATATTTAATATTATTGCAGACTGGTTTCTTTTAGTTGCACACAAGCAATTAATTTTTGCAATAATATCACTGTACATGTTTCCCGGAGCTAGCATGCCAACTGTTGTTTTTCAAGAGCCAGAGTGAACGTGAAATAAAGAATCTGTCATGGTCCACATGCTTATGATCTAATTATGTAAATATTTAACTGTGATTTGGCTGTGGTATGGTCAGTCTTATTGCTAAACCAACCAAGTCTTAAATGTTTCTAAGGCAGAATACTGAAGTTTGTGATCATATGCAAGAGTAAGGCCTATGTCACATTAGTGATCCTGTTGTTGGCGAGAACTTGCCAGCAACAGGACACAGCAGGCCATTGAAATACTCTCCTTTTTTATGTGTCACTTTCTCGCTAGTTCGATAAACAAGAGGTTGCTGGCAAACTAAATTTTGAAGCATTTTTATCAGCGAGAGCTTACTCAGCTGGCAAGGGAGCGACACATACAATCAGGGATGAGCTCAGACTTGTTCGGACACGAGTATGAACCCGCTAGAGCTATCTCGCCAGAAAGCTGGTAAAGAAAAAAGCCAATCATAGGCAGCAGAGACATTCCCAGCCCTGCAGCCGCATGTATAAATGCTTCTTGTATACGAGAGGAGCAACTGTGGAGTAGGACATGCCTTTACCAATCACCACCTATGACTGGCTGTCCAACTTCACATCTTCCTGGCAGGCTAGCTCAGGCGGGTATGGACTGGTGCCTGAACAGGCCTGAGCTAATCCCTACATACAACCAGAAAGTAGTTTGTCTACACATTTAAGCAATTCTGTCGCTTTCAAGTTCTTTCTAGAAACAAGTTCACTATTGTGACATCAGCCTTAGTCTTCAAATTCATCCTTGTGAGGAACATTTGAATCCTAGGCCCAGACTATGCACTAAAGTGGGCGGATGCAACCCGGGTGCCTGTGCACCCTCTCCCTCTTTCTTGCTTCCTCCCAGCCCCCATGGCAGGCTGGGGTTCAACTCCATGTGGCCTGTGCTCATAAGGCAGGTCGAGCAGGGCATTGCCTGCTGTGCCAACTCCAGCTTCCCATGCTGACCAGCTAGGGGGTGATCAAGGGGTGAGGTGGCTGACCAGGGGAAGGAGGGCCTCTGTTTGGATGTGGCGTACACTGTCCATGCCGGGGGGGGGGGGGGGCTCTGCTCTGTCCTCATCCCACACTCGGTGGGACACCATTGGTGACTTTTTGCTATCTGTGGAGGCTGATTGGGCCGGGGACTGCACAGACCTCAAATCCACAAGTGAATTAATCTTCCAGTATGGGGAAGGAACCATAAGTTGGTCTAGTCGAAAGCAAATAACTGTCACTCTATCTTCAACTAAAGCAGAGTTCATTGCAGCAGCATACGCATGTCAAGAAGCAATATGGAATTGACATGTCAAAACCAATTGCAATTTTTTTGAAGACAACCAGGGATGAATAAAGCTTAAAGGGATTGTAAAGTGATTTATTTATTTTTTTTAAATAACAAACATGTTATACTTACCTCCACTGTGCAGCTCGTTTTGCACAGAGTGGCCCCGAAACTTGCTCTTCTGGGGTCCCTCGGCGGCTGTCTCGGCTTCCTCCTGCAGGTGCTTCTCACGTTCATACGAGCTCCCTCGCATGGTGAGAAGCATTTGCGGGCGCGCTCCCGTTATACAGCCGGCGGCTATAGCCGCTCGCTGTATCACACGGCCCCTCCCCCCGGCGCTCCGCGTCAGTGGATGTGATTGACAGCAGCGCGAGCCAATGGCTGCACTGCTTTCCATCCATCCACACCAGCCAATCAGCGGCCAGGCTGAACGGTGGAAAGGGCGTCAGGGGACAAGCGAGGGACTTTTGAGGGGTGAGGTAAGTAAAACAGAGGGGGGCTGGGGGGTGCCGGGACTGTCAGATACTTTTTCACCTTAATGCATTTACCTTTACAACCCCTTTAAAGTGTTAACCACCCAAAAAAATATACAGATCCTGGTCCGTTAAAGCAGATTAGACATCACAGTGCTTGTACTGTGTAATCTGCCCCCTTCTAAACTGTAAAGAAAAAAACCCTGAACCTGGCACTTTCTTTATGCCCTCTCTATTCTGACCACAAAAATCAGGGCTGCTCCGCCCTGATCACCGTGGTCAAAGTACATCCCTGCATCATACGTATCTGTCCTCTGAGCTCACCTCTCTCCCCCATCAGCCCCTCCTTCTTGCCTGTCATCTCCCTCTGTGTCTGTCTCCTGCCCCACCCCGACCCCCCACTGCTATTCTTGCAAAATAAAATCATTAAACTGTCACTGCCAGCCTTTCTATTAGAGGCAGTGACACACTATGTCAGTAGTTTTCAAAAACGAGCGTCCTCAATACCAAATTTGAGATGTTTTCAGGCCAGTCATGTGACTCGCGGCCGCTTTACAGCTATTATACAGCCTGGGCTTCTAGAGGGGAGACGAGCAGCACGTGAACTATATATATGCATTATACCTTTCTATCCAGTTGGTGGCACTGCAGTATGATAGTGTGTAAATCTATGGTACAAAGTAATAACAGGATATACCTTCTGTATCTAAGTGTATTTACTTGTATTGTCCTGTTTCCTGTAAGACATGATAAAGACATCCTTCATGAAAGTAAATTATTCTTTGCATACAACAAGCTTCCAAGCGCATGATTCAATAACCTGCTAATACTCCTTACCAGGGTGCCTTTGGGAATACTAGTGATGAAGGCGGTGTGGCCTTTTTGCGGGTCGTCATGGTGCGATTGTATTTTTAAAGTGAAACAGTCAGGGTTTACAGGTCTCCCTAAAACGTGTATTTTGAGATGCCCTGGGATGTTAGAACAAAGAAAGCAAACCTGGTGCCCAAAGGCACAGTTGGAACCCCTAAGGGTCTATTCAGGGCTGGTGCAAGGATTTTTGACACCCTAGGCGAAACCTCATTTTGGCGCCCCCCCCCCCCCCCATTAGCTCTGCCCCTGACCCCACCCCTTTTCAATGCCCATGTATATGGTGGAGATGGTGGGGGGAGATTTTTGCAGCACCTCTCCACCTTTTCTTCAGCCCGTGAAGCACAGGCCCACACCAGGCTAACTGTGTAACTGCCTGTCCATACGAGCAGACAGATACACTGACAATGACTAAAATAATAATAAATGCACATTTTTTTTACCATTTTGCAAAAAGATCTGCATTTATTATTTTTTCACAAAGGTGAACTTGAACCTGCACACCTCAAATCACCCCAATTCCTGTATTTTCAGCACCTCAGATCACCCCAATTGCTTCATCAATCCCCTGAACACCTGTTCCTCGCTGCACCCCCCCCCCCCCCACAACTCTGTTTATCTCTGTACCCTCCCTGCACCTGTGTACCCTCCCCGCACCTCTGTTTATCTCTGTACCCTCCCCGCACCTCTGTACCCTCCCCGCACCTCTGTACCCTCCCCGCACCTCTGTTTATCTCTGTACCCTCCCCGCACCTCTGTACCCTCCCCGCACCTCTGTTTATCTCTGTACCCTCCCCACACCTCTGTACCCTCCCCGCACCTCTGTTTATCTCTGTACCCTCCCCGCACCTCTGTACCCTCCCCGCACCTCTGTTTATCTCTGTACCCTCCCCGCACCTCTGTACCCTCCCCGCACCTCTGCTTATCTCTGTACCCTCCCCGCACCTCTGTACCCTCCCCGCACCTCTGTTTATCTCTGTACCCTCCCCGCACCTCTGTACCCTCCCCGCACCTCTGTTTATCTCTGTACCCTCCCCGCACCTCTGTACCCTCCCCGCACCTCTGTACCCTCCCCGCACCTCTGTTTATCTCTGTACCCTCCCCGCACCTCTGTACCCTCCCCGCACCTCTGTTTATCTCTGTACCCTCCCCGCACCTCTGTACCCTCCCCGCACCTCTGTTTATCTCTGTACCCTCCCTGCACCTCTGTACCCTCCCCGCACCTCTGCTTATCTCTGTACCCTCCCCGCACCTCTGTACCCTCCCCGCACCTCTGTTTATCTCTGTACCCTTCCCGCACCTCTGTACCCTCCCCGCACCTCTGTTTATCTCTGTACCCTCCCCGCACCTCTGTACCCTCCCCGCACCTCTGTTTATCTCTGTACCCTCCCCGCACCTCTGTACCCTCCCCGCACCTCTGCTTTTCTCTGTACCCCCCGCACCTCTGTACCCTCCCCATACCTCTGTACCCCACTTCACCTCTGTACCCTCCCCGCACCTCTGTTTATCTCTATACCCTCCCTGCACCTCTGTACCCTGCCCGCACCTCTGTTTATCTTTTGTACCCCCCCTGCACCTGTGTTCCCCACTGTATCCCACAATCTGTTCCCCTGTAATCACCCCCCACACACCTGTTCCCCTCTGTAACCTCCCCCCCCACACACACGTACCCCTCTGTCCCCCCATACATCTGTTCCCCTCTGTAACCTCCTCCCCCCCCACACACACACACACACACACACACACACACACACACGTTTCCCTCTGCCCCCCCCCCCCCCCATACATCTGTTCCCCTCTGTAACCTCCTTCTCCACACACACACACATGTTCCCCTCTGTCCCCCCCACACATCTGTTCCCCTCTGCCCCCCCACCCCCACACATCTGTTCCCCTCTGCCCCCCCACACATCTGTTCCCCTCTGCCCCCTCAAACATCTGTTCCTCTCTGCCCCCCCCCACCTCTGTTCCCCTCTGACCCCCCAATACATCTGTTCCCTTCTGTAACCTCCTCCCCCCACACACACGTTCCTCTCTGCCCCCCTCACACATCTGTTCCCCTCTGTAAACCCCCCCCCCCCCCCCCACACACACCTGTTTTCCTCTGTAACCCCCACACACACATACACACACCTGTTTTCCTCTGTACCCCCCCACCTCTGTAACCCCTTCCCCCACATATCTTTTCTCCTCTTCCCCCCCCCCCCAGCACATCAGTTCCTCTACGCACCCACCCCCACACCTCTGTCCTGTCCCTCTAACCCCCCCCCCCCCCCCCCACACACAACTCTGTCCCCCTCTGCACATAATGCAATATGAACCTGACAGCAGTAAAAGTTTTTTTAAAAATTCAGGTTACTGGGTGCTGTTTTTTCACTGCCTGTGCACGCCATGGTAACCTCACTCCAAGCAGAGCAGCGCTGCTTCCTGTCCTCACAAAGTATCCTGACAGTCCAGGAGAAGGAGGGTGGGGAAATTCGCGTCAATCCCGAACTTACATGCAGCCGGGGGCTTCCATCTCATCCGGCCGGTTCCATGTATACTGTCTGCAGGCAAGCACTTCAGGGCGGGCCGGTGCTCTGCTCTTTGTCCAAGCTCTCTCCCCTCCTCTTCTCACTGCCGCCGCCAGGGAACAATAGAGACCTGCGCTGCGTGTGGTGGTACAGACAGGTCACACTCACTGGCAGTGGCACTGTGATCATCAGGGGCGCGCAGCGGCGCAGGGGATGTTTTCTTTACTTCCTTTATAATGGATACAGTACCCCGCCGCCGCTGCACTGGCGCCTCTGATACTATATGGAGGAACTCGGGAGCAGAGCGGCTGCTTGTCAAGTTAATTGCTGAGGGAAAGAGGGAGTAAGATCACTAGCGGCCGGGCGCCCTAGGCGGCAGTGCGCCCTAGGCGGCTGCCTTGTTTGCCTAGTGGTAGCGCCGGCCCTGGGTCTATTATAGACAGACCAAAAGATTGAGTATAAAAGGTATAAATTTATTTTCATTTTCGTATAACAATAATCTGCATGTAAATCAAAACATAAAAACAGTGTTTGTTTTTTATACGTGGCAAAGTAATTTTGGACAGTGCTCATCATAAAAAAGTCTCCTAAAACGAGTTGTCAGTGTGCTCCCCCTTCTCCCATGCAGTTATACCCTTTCCAACTCCTCCTTAGGAATCCTGCTGACCCCTGGACTTTGGGAAGCTGAAAAGGATTGTTATACCATCACTGTAAGGTGTGGGACTTGGCAAGACGCAGACTCAAGGCTTCACCCATAAATACTCACACACCCCTGTGGGATAATCCCTGTTTGGCTGAACTCTTATCTGTACCTGATCATGATCTGTGGATTGCTAGAGGAGTTGTATATATCTCTGATGTTTATTGTGGGAGGGTACTGAAATCATTCCAGCAACTCAAAGCAGATTTTGGTCTTCTCAACTCAATGCATTTCCGTTACCTCCAGCTTCGCCACGCTCTCGAGGTCCAATTTGGCAATTCCCCTCCGAAACTGGAGCAGTTATATATCCTGGATGTGATACTTGGGTCAGAGTCCAAAAAAGTACTTCCACGTTCTACAACAGTCTTCTTCTCCCATCTGCCACAGTATCAGCGTACCAACTGAAGGACCGTTGGGTGGGAGACATGGGGGAGATGGAGGATGAGGAATGGGACGAAGTGCTGAATTCATACAAAAAGGTTTCCCCTATATTGTCTGAGCACTTCATCCAATTGTATACCTTACACAGATCTTACTTGACCCCTCTAAGTATAGCTAAATATAGAGCCAATTATAGTCCATTATGCTGTAGATGTGGAGGGTCCAATGGAACCTTTTTTCACCTAATCTGGTCCTGTCCTGTTATTCAAGGCTACTGGTCCCAAGTGGTAAAATTCATCCATGATGAAATGGGTTCTCCCCTTACACTTTGCCCAAAGAAATGTATCCTGGGAGTGTTCCCGGACCCTGAGAATGATACATTTCACCATACATTCCTACGGGAATCATTATTCACGGTCAGGCTGCTGATTGCCCAGACGTGGCTCAGAGCATTACATCCTACCCTACCGTCCAAGAACAGATAGCTGTAGTCAATGCTGCATTACCCTACAAAAAAGAATTATATGTTCCGAGAGGTTGTCCAGCTAAGTATGGTAAAATTTTGGATACTTGGTTAGAAACAGCCTCCACATGTGATGAACTTGAGGGGGTGTCTGCCTAATAGCATAGCCGCAGAACAGAAAACATTGTATTCTCCAATGTTGGGTATAGGTCCCATCAGTCAACATTCCACCTTATCCCTTGGATGCTATAATTGTCATGTTATAGCTCAGAAATTGCCTTTATTTTTACACTTTTTTTGTGTACTGCATATAACTTGATGTATAGTTGTTATTATTATGTAACTTATACTCTTCTCAAAAGAAGAACTTTGTTTATTTGTAAAAAAAAAAATGACTTGCCAGTACTGCTGAAATGTGGTTGCTTTTGGGAAACAAAGATACTTTTTATCCAAAGATTTTACAAAACAATTCCCCTTTTCACAAGCAGTTGGGAATTGTTCCATCAGTGTTTTTTTTAATCATGTATGAACAAGCACTGTTCTGTACAGGTCTATAGGAATGTATAGTGCGCGCAGTTTACTCTAGTTGGTAAGTAACCCCTTATGTATCTTTCTCTTCATGCAGGTAGCAGCCAACGGGGATCGTTTCTATGAGTTTGGACACCGTATTCCTTTGGACCAAGTGAGGTGGGTCAGTGTGTCTGGAGATATCATCGTCCAACACCTGGCCATCCTTGGCTGCGGCCCTGGAGTGAAGGGAGTAAGTAACTCTGATGGGTGTTGTCTGGAATCAAATTAGTACAATGAAACAAATAAAAATAGTCAGTTAGTGTTTCCCTTTTTGCTTCATTGTCATAAACAAGATTGTATGAGCCAAGTGTCAGGGTGCTTATGTTCATCTACAGAGCTCACATTTTTTTCCTTGACCTCAGGCCTCTTTTATTTTGATTTATCTATTAACAGCCTAGAAAATACATAAGCGGAAAAGCCCATCAACACAGGCTCTACAGTCAGAGGCAGCAGTGCCTAGATGATCTCATACTGCAGATATAGAGTTAAAGTGATTAGGATAATAAATAACTTGCACCCCCCTCTGTTTTATCAATATCTAAAGTACTGTGTGTCCTTTTTTGTTCAATTCTAATCCTAAATACCTTTTCTCACAGCACCGATGTGAGGTCACGTGACCTTTCTCTGCTCTCCTTCACCAATCTAAGGAATGTGGAGGGAGGGGCTGACATAACCCTCTAACATCAGCCGACCAGCAGAGGAAGGTCACATGACAGTGACATGACAGTCACATCGGTGCTGTGAGAGAAGGTATTTAAGATTAGAATTGTAAAGAAATGGACACACAGTGCTTTAGATCTTGATAAAACAGGGCGGATGGCAGTTATTTATATATGTTATTTTCAAGTCACAGGGAAGAAGCTTCAGAACTGGCAGGGAGGGAGGGGGAGTGGGAGAGATTCAGAGCAGAGAGCGGGATGACGGATGCAGGTAAACTGACCATGTTATCGCGGATCAGCAGCCATGATTACCGTGGTCAGTACACACAGGGGGACATAGAAACAGGCAGGATCGACTAGGTATTTTACATCATACAATGGGACAAATTACACAGGATTCTTTTTTTTTTTTTTAGGGTTACAAACGCTTTAAGTAGCCAATAGATGATTCTTTTTTTGTGCAGCCTGAACAGAAAAAAAAGTTACCCGATCCCCCCCATCCACACACTCAATGTGGATGGCGGAATCCTCCCCACTGAGCTATTATATACTTATCTACATACTACATAAGTAGCACCTGACTTTGATACTACCTAATTGTGTGCCAGTATGCTTTCTTTATGAAATAAAGTACAACTCAGAATGGTTGTTATGAGCAACACTGGTAGGTGCTAGAAGCTAATAATCATATTTCTGTTGCAGGGTCTTGTGTTGTCGGCCCTACAAACTGAGCTTTTTGTAAGTATTGTCATGTAAAGGTAGATTTGGTAGTCGTTTTTTGTTTTGTTTTCTTCACTCATATGTTCTCTTCTTCATTTTATCCTTTAGCCTGTGATGGGACCTCCAGCCGTACTTCCAGTAAGTATCCAAACTTATTTCTAACCATATCAAACACAACACAAGTGAGCATAGCATATTTTCTCACTGGAAACAATAGTGTCCATGTTGCATATAGCAACCAATCAAATTCTTGTAATGGCAATTCTAACAGAAATTAGAAAAATAAAACAAGCATCTGATTTTTATTTTTTTATTTTTTTTACTAATGCCGCGTACACACGAGCGGACTGTATTGCCGCGTAAACACGAGCGGACTGTATGGCGTACTTAGTCTGGCGTACTTTCCGCCAGACTGTCCATCGGACTTTCCGAACGGGCTACTTGTCCACACACGGCACTTTTTTAGCGGACTAATACGGCGTACTAAGTCCGCCGTACTATCCGCCCTACTTTTGAAATGAACGGACTCGCCCACACACGCGGAGGAAAGTCCGCTCATTTCGAGCGCGTCTCCAGGTAGGCGGGGCCCGTGAAGGAGACGTCGCTGGCCCCGCAGCCTGGTATGGACTTAAAGGGGAACCCCAACGCCGAAAAAAATCGGCGTGGGGGTCCCCCCCAAGTCCACAACAGCCCCTTGTCCGAGCACGCTGGCCGGCCAGGAAAGGGGGGCGAGCGAGCGCCCCCCCTCCTGAGCCGTACCAGGCCGCGTGCCCTCAACATGGGGGGGTGCCTTGGGGAAGGGGGGGCGCGCGGCCCCCCCACCCCAAAGCACCTTGTCCCCATGTTGATGAGGACAAGGGCCTCTTCCCGACAACCCTGGCCGTTGGTTGTCGGGGTCTGCGGGCGGGGGGCTTATCGGAATCCGGGAGCCCCCTTTAATAAGGGGGCCCCCGGATACCGGCCCCCCACCCTATATGAATGAGTATGGGGTACAATGTACCCCTACCCATTCACCTGTAAAAAAAAAGTACAAAAAAAAACAACACACGAGATAAAATACTTTATTGCACAGCTCCGGGGGTCTTCCGTCTTCGGGGGTCTTCTCGCCGGACTCCTCCGCTATCTTCTTGTAGCTCTTTTGCTAGCGGAGGAGTCCGGCTTTCTTCCTCGCCGCAGGCCTCTTCTCCTGACTTCGGGGGTCTTGTCCCCCTCTTCGGTTCTTCTGCCGGGCCACCGCGCCTTCTTATAGCTCTTTTACAGGCGGTGGCCCGGTCTTCTGTCGCCGCCGCCGCCGCCGCCGCCTTCCGCTCTTCTTCTTCTTCTTCTTCTTCTCCTTCTTTTCCAGGAGATTTTGACTCGACGTTCTCTCCGGCCACAATGCCAGGGACACGCTGTGCGGCCACTTATATAGGGACAAGGGGCGGTGTCACATGGCTTTATGTCACATGGGTTGGTCACATGGGTTGATGTCACATGGGGACTGTGACATCGTAAGGGGGCGGGGTCACCATGTGACACCAACCCATGTGACATAAAGCCATGTGACACCGCCCCTTGTCCCTATATAAGTGGCCGCGCAGTGCGTCCCTGGCATTGTGGCCGGAGAGAACGTAGAGTCAACATCTCCTGGAGAAGAAGAAGAAGAAGAAGAAGAACGGAAGGCGGCGGCGGTGACAGAAGACCGGGCCACCGCCTGTAAAAGAGCTATAAGAAGGCGCGGTGGCCCGGCAGAAGAACCGAAGAGGGGGACAAGACCCCCGAAGTCGGGAGAAGAGGCCTGCGGCGAGGAAGAAAGCCGGACTCCTCCGGTAGCAAAAGAGCTACAAGAAGATAGCGGAGGAGTCCGGCGAGAAGACCCCCGAAGTCGGGAGAAGAGGCCGGCGGCGAGGAAGAAAGCCGGACTCCTCCGCTAGCAAAAGAGCTACAAGAAGATAGCGGAGGAGTCTGGCGAGAAGACCCCCGAAGACGGAAGACCCCCGGAGCTGTGCAACGAAGTATTTTATCTCGTGTGTTGTGTTTTTTTTTGTACTATTTTTTTACAGGTGAATGGGTAGGGGTACATTGTACCCCATACTCATTCACATAGGGTGGGGGGCCGGTATCCGGGGGCCCCCTTATTAAAGGGGGCTCCCGGATTCCGATAAGCCCCCCGCCCGCAGACCCCGACAACCAACGGTCAGGGTTGTCGGGAAGAGGCCCTTGTCCTCATCAACATGGCGACAAGGTGCTTTGGGGTGGGGGGGCCGCGCGGCCCCCCCTTCCCCAAGGCACCCCCCTATGTTGAGGGCACGCGGCCTGGTACGGCTCAGGAGGGGGGGGCGCTCGCTCGCCCCCTTTCCTGGCCAGCCGGGTAGCGTGCTCGGACAAGGGTCTGTTGTGGACTTGGGGGGGAGCCCCACGCCGATTTTTTTCGGCGTTGGGGTTCCCCTTTAAGTCCATACCAGGCGGTGGGGCCAGCGACGTCTCCTTCGCGGGCCCCGCCTACCTGGAGACCCGCTCGAAATGAGCGGACTTTTCTCCGAGTGGGAAAAGTCCGCTCATTTCAAAAGTACGGCGGACTGGCATACACACGGCCGGATTGTCCGCCGAAATGCGAGTACGACGGACAGAATTTTGAAAAATCCGAAATTCTTAGTACGCCGGACTGCACGCTGAAAAAGTCCACTGAAGCCCACACAAGAGCGGACTGTCCGCTGAAATGTGTTTCGACTGACTAAGTACGCCATACAGTCCGCCCGTGTGTACGCGGCATATGGCATACTTAGTTCGTCATACAATCCGACGGACAGTCCGTCGTACTTTCCACTGAACGGACTTGACCACACACGGATGCACAAACAGTCCGTCGAAAGCTTGCGCGATGACGTGTACAGCACGTACGACGGGACTAGAAATAGGAAGTCCAAGACACAGCAAAGCACCCTTCCGCCGTGTAAATCCTTTCTGGGCATGCGCCATTCTTAGTCCGTCGAACTAGCATACTGATGACCGTACTGTCCGCTGAAACCAAATTACGACGGACAGAATTTCGAAAAAAACGAAATACTTAGTAAATACTTTACTTTTTTCATACTCCTCTTTTAAATTTAGACTTTTGTTCATTTTAGACAGTCCCATTCAAAGCTAACATCAATGGAGGAATGATACCAAAGCGATCTGTGATTCTGAAAGGGATCCCAACTGGCAAAAGGTAAGCCGTTATTTTTCTAAACTCTGGGGAGAAAAGTCTTCTGAAATGAACGTGAACTTGAATTTACATGAATTTAGTGTAATCACTAATAATGCTGAGGATCAGGTATCAAAAGATTATTTAAGGTTCCCATTCAAGCAAGTTCTCTGTGCACCTGGAAATGACCCATAACTAGGTTGAGCTCTCAGAGCTAAGCGCCTATTTACAATATACATCAATCCAGAGAATATTTGCTAATGAGGTTGTAGTAGAGTGTTCTAGACATGTACCATTCGTTTAGTTCCAAATGAATTTTGACAAATTCGTTAATTCCGAATTTTTCAACTTCCGAAATTTCCGAATTTCAAAATTTGCGAAATTATGAATTTCCGAATTTCGGAATTAGAATTTTTGAATTTCCAATTTTTGAATTTCCGAATTTTAGAATTTAGAATTTCTGAATTTTGGAATTTCGGGTTTTCAGATTTCCGAATTTCGAATTTCCGAATTTCAGATTTTTTAATTTTCGGAATTCCGAATTTTCCTGAAATTCGAAAATCAGAAAAAAAAGAGAGAAAATCTGTTTAATTCTAAATAATAACTAACCATTAAATTATAGGTATTGGAATTCCCTTTCAATTTTGTCTGTTAGTGAACGTAACGAGTACAAATTTATCCAAAGTTACGAATTATCTGAAATAACAAATGCCGCATTTAAACAAATGGAACGTAACAATCTAATAATAATAATAAAACCTTTTTATTATTATTAATCATTTATTATTAATTTGTTCCATTCCATTTGTTTAGATGCGCCATTTGTTATTTCAGATAATTCGTAATAAATTCGTATTCGTTAATTTAATAGTTAGTTATTAATTAAACTGATTTTCTTTCTTTTTATCATATTTTCAAATTTTTTAGACTTTCAAATCTTTGAATTCCCGAATTCCGAAAATTTGGAAATTCGGAGTTCCAAAAATCCGAAATTTTCTGAATTTTCAGAAATTAGAAAATTCGTAAATCCGAAAAATCCGAAATTCGGAAAATCTAAAATTCGTAAATCCGAAAATTCTAAATTCGGAAATTTGGAAATCTGGAAATCCGAAAATCCGGAAATTGGGAAAATCGAAAATTCGGAAATCCGAAAATTCGAAATTCAGAAAATCGAAAATTTGGAAATCCGAAAAAAATATTGAAAATTCCCCAAATTACCGAATTTTCTAATTTCTGAATTTTTGATTTTCTGAATTTCCAAAAAAATCTAACTAATGAAACGAAAATGAAAATGAACTTTGTCAGTGCACATGTCTAGAGTGTTCTGCAGTGTTAAGCCAGCCATACATGGATCAAAATTTTTCCGGGCCATTGAATCCATCCATAAGCAGGCTGATTGTACCCAAGTCAATCCATGGATTGACTTGGATACAACCAGCATGTAGGATTTTTTACATACAATTATTGCCGGCGGCTATAGCCACTAGCAGTAATCATTGTGTTCTGCCATCCAGAAAGGCTCCCAGTGCTCCTCCGCTAGCTAACACAATAGTGCTGTAGGAGACATTCCCCATCAACACTGACATGATGTCCAAAAATCATGATTCAAAAATCAAAATAAAAAAAAATCCATCAATTTAGTGTTCTCAATTAGGAAATAAAGTGCTGTAGAGCCAAGTGCTGTAAACAAAATCACCCCTCCTGTGTGCCTGCTCGCTCACCAGCTGCTATGGACTCCCATAACAGAAGTCATATGCGCTTTGCAGATCAATTGAATGCTGGGATTAGTAGTACTCTAACCAGACTCTCCAGATTCTCCTCAGCTGCTAAAGACTCGCATAACAGAAGTCATATGTGCTTTGCAGATTGACTAGAAATGCTGGGATTAGTAGTCCTCCAACCAGACTCCTTCTCTGTAGGCTCAGATTCTCCTCACGTATAATATAATGGCAGAGAAAAGAGGAGGTATATAGTGTAATTCCTTTTATTAAAAGTATTAAGGTAAAAACACCATATTCCACTCACATTGTGCATAATAAAACAAGATAAAATCAGCATGAACAGAAAAACCGAAAACCAGAAGTCCGCTACCAACTGAGTGTCACCAGATCCGACGTCACCACACCGGCCGGATCCAACATCACCACACATGAGAGGCACACACCCAGCTCTGCAGCTCTCATTGGCCCTCTTATGAATCACCCCCCTCCCTTCTTCGCAAACTCTCACAAAAGTTAGAGAGGGAGCTGCACAGGATGTCATAAGCCTAGGCTAATCACCAGACAAGAAAAAGGAAGTGGGCTGCATAAGGTATTTACTGGCAGAAAAAAAAAAAATTTTACTACCCAAAGTTAAAATAACAAGGGCAGAAGATTTAACAAATGGAAAGTTGAAAAAATGACTGAAGGTCCGCTTTACTGGCCTGGCAACATTTCAGGGTTTATATCGTTGGCTGTGAGGGAATCCTTGGTCACCATTGAAAGATGTCCCCTCTATTACTGTTCCTGTGACATCCCAAAATTTGTGATTTTCTTTCATTTTGGTGATAAAAGTAAACAGGTTTTTTTTTCAGGCAAAATCCCACATCAACCAATTAATAAATTATTAGCCCTGAATACACACTCAATTATACCCACAATGGAATTTATAAACAGTCTAATCATTTCCCAACCTCTCCATGAGTTTTTTTTATTAAAAGCTTTCAATTATTCTTGGAAAACAATGTCTTCTTCCTCTTAGCCCTTGTACACACGGTCGGAGATTCCGACGGAATGTGTCCGATCGGACCGTATTGTCGGATAATCCGACTGTGTGAGGTCTCCATCGGACTGTTTCCGTCGGAATATCCGACGGATCAAGTTTTCCAACTTGTCTATAAAATTTTCCGACAACATGCTCCGATCGGACATACTCCGATCATGTGTAGCCTACTCTGTGCCACGCATGCTCAGATCAAATTCCTAGACCAAAGCTATTGGCTACTAGCCTGAACGTAGTCCCGTCGTAACGAAACAACGTCATCACGTTATGTACAATCGGATTTTCCAACAACTTTGTCCGACCGTGTGTATGCAACAGTTTCGGACAAAATCCGTCGGACAAAATCCGTCGGACAAAATCCAACGGATTTGGTTGTCAGAATGTCCGACCGTGTGTACAAGGGCTTACAGGGACATGTTTTACCATTTATTTCATTGGGCATATAATTCCCCTGAGAAATTTTACCAACTGCACCTTGCAGATTTTCATTAATGTCTCAAATGGGATCAGGCTAAATGATGCCATAATGTTTGGAGCTGCTCTGGTTTACATGAACAAAAAAGCTGGATTCAATTCAGCAAATCAGCTAACCTTCATTGTAGAAATTTCTGGAAAAATTCCAACTTGTGTTCTGTAAAAACTGGACTAAAACCTATACGAACAAAGGAACCCACACTGTCAAATTCTTTGAAAAAATGAGAAAGCTTTTATAATAATAAAGTGCTGTAAACCCTGACATATACCCAATGAAGTGAATAGCCTCAGATGATTCACAGATTAAACAAATCCTCCTACATAAGTTTTACTTGTTTTTCTGCAGTCTTCTCTTTTCTACATCCCTTCAAAATTGCTGGATTTTAGATTAAATACTTCTGCATTTTTCAGTATCACAGAGGAGGGGGGGGGGGGGGGAGCTGCAGTTAGAATTCAGAGACACTGCGTGAGAGCTGATTGGAAGAAAGGAACACACCCCCCCTTTACATACAGCATAAAACTGTTCTGAATAGACAAGCTGTGTGCTGAGCTCTCCTCCCTGACACAAATTAATCTCGCGTGTCGAGAAAACTACTCAGAAGTGACTCATGCTTATAACAGAGAAAAGAAGCACCAGAGAGAAATGACACTTAGAGCTTTGGAGAGAGACAATATATATGTGCTAAGTTCAGATTTCATGACTGTCACAGCCACAGTGTGAATGGACACATAGGGCCGCAGCTCTGGAGCAAGCCTGCTCGGGTGCCCCTATTGCAAGCTGCTTGCTGTGGGGGCATGCGGCAGGAGGGAGGGGCCAAGAGCACCGGTGAGGCACCTGAGAAGAGGAGGATCAGGGCTGCTCTGTGCAAAACTGCTGCACAGAGCAGGTAAGTATAACATGTTTGTTATTTTTTTTTTTTTTTAAGACTTTATTATTACTTTAAAGAGGAAGTAAACCCTGATGGGTTTACTTCCTCTTTTTTTCCCTGCAAAGGTAAAGCATAATGGACTACTATGCATCGCATAGTAGCTCATTATGTGTCACTTACCTGACACAGGAGCCAGCGAAGTCGCCGCTGTCCCCTGTAGTCCGCCGCTTCCATCTTGCTGGTGGCGTCTCGCAGCTCCGACGAATCACAGCGGCGAAGCCGCGATGACGTCACTCCCGCGCATGCGCACGGGAGTCGCGTCTCGCAGCTCCGCCGCTGCCATTCGGCGAAGCCGCGATGACGTCACTCCCGCGCATGCGCACGGGAGTCGACAAATTAGGCAAATCCATTCTTGGACTTGCCGCATTTAGTGCGCCTGCGCGCCGCTGTCTACGACGCATGCACTGTAGACAGCGGTGTCCATTTTCGGGCAAATATCTCCTAAACCATATAGGTTTAGGAGATATTGCTTGGACCTACAGGTAAGCCTTAATCTAGGCTTACCTGTAGGTCAAAGTGGTTTGAAAGGGTTTACTTCCTCTTTAAAGTTGTTGTAAAGGCCCCCTTATACCCACCTGAGCCCCATCTTGATCCATCGATGTTGCAGGAGAGCCTTGGCTCTCTCTTTCTCTTTCTCCTCATTTGCTGAGACAGCAGCGAGAGACATTTTTCTCATATTCAATGAAAAAAAAAAACCTTTTAAATTTGAAATCAAGTTATTTTCTGTGTTCTTCCTACAGCTTTGTTGTAAACCTCAAAAGTGGAATGACCAATGATATTGCATTTCATTTTAACCCTCGACTGAACAAAGGCACACTAGTCAGGAACAGCTTCGTCAATGGCACCTGGGGACAAGAAGAAACACAGGTTGCCAAAAACCCAATCAAGCAGGGTGACTACTTTGAGGTAAGCTACAGGGCAACACAAGGCTACTTTTGCACTACTCCATTGTAAAAACACATTTGTGTTTCTGCAGCGTTTTTACTGTGTTTTTGCCGCATTTCCAGTGCATTTTGCAAATGTGATAAAAGAACACAGCTGTGGGTTTTTGCTGCATTTTGATGTGTTTTCCATTCATTTCAATAGGAAGGTGCGTTTTTGGTGCAGTTTTTTTAACCACACTAACATGCAGCATTCATTACTTTTTTTAAATTTATATTTTAGGCAAGGATGAATTTAACAATGTCAGGTACCGCGACATTTGGCCAAAGAAGGAATTGAAAATGACAATATGCAATTAAAAATGATTTAAAAGTAAACTAGTAGAACAGGGCATGCATGACTTTTAAAAATGCAACTGACCCGTAACTGACTGGTCTGAAGAGCTCCATAGGATTTAACTGATCAGTGTAAAAGGGGCCCAAATATGCAAAGGGTGATCTTCTCAGGCTGGTGTAGCAAAGTCTATATAGTCATATATAGGGAACAATAAGACCTTAGAGTTTTGACTAGTCTATAGAGTTAACTGATGGTGAGATGGATTCTGTTTTCGAAAAAGCTGAAGTTCTGAACATTTTCAGATGATTAAAAGGCATTTGTTGGAATAGTAATGGCTCGTACACACTATAAGAAAATCGGGCAAATCATTTCTGGCAGAGGAATGAACGTTCAATCTTCTCATAGGGTGTACACAACTCTCAACAGCCGAAAGCATGAAATTCAAAAAGGTGCAATGGCATGGAAAGGAATCATCAAACCCGATGTGTTTTGTCTTCCCTAGTTGAAGTTTTTGTAGACGAAACGCATCCGAGTTTGATGGTTTGGTTCTTAGCGCTGCACTGTTTTCTCTTTATACAGATTGTATGGCTGAATTCTCATTGCATTTGGAAAAAAAGTTGTGCAGGACCCTTTTTTTTTGGTTCGTACCAGAATCGGATCGCATGGGTGTTCACATCGATTCCTGTCCAAATTGACAGTTTTCACTGCGATATGCGAACCGATCTGGGGGTGTCATTAACTTTTTATTGACACGTCCTGCGGTTCGCATAGGGCAATGTGAAGTCAAATTTTATTTTGCGGGGCACGCTGATGAGTATATTTTTAATGTGCACATCAATGGGCATATTTTGTTAAGGGGCACGCTGATGGGCACAACAAAATGTGCCCTACAAAATATGCCCATCGATGTGCACATTAAAAATATACCCATCAGCGTGCCCCGCAAAATAAAATTTGTCCATCGGAGTACCCCTTAACATAAAAGGTGCCCATCAGCGTGACCCTTATTTTATGTTAAGGGGCACGCTGATAGGTATATTTTTATTGTGCACACCGATGGGCATATTTTGTTAAGGGGCACCTTAACAAAACATGCCCATCAGTGTGCACATAAAAAATATACCCATGTGCTCCTTACAAAAAAAGCCCAGCATTGTGCATATTAATAATATACCTATCAGCATCCCCCTTAAAATAAAATTTGTCCATCAGAGAGCCTCCTAACATAATAGGCGGCCATCAGTGTGACCCTGATTTCATGTTAAGGGGCATGCTAATGGGCATATTTTATTTTAAGAGCAACACTGATGGGTACATTTTATATTAAAAGGGGCACTCTGATGGGCAAATTTTAAGTTAAGGGGCGCGTTTTGTTGTGTCCCTTAATATAAAATGTGCCCATCAGCATGACCCTTATTTTATGTTAAGGGGCACCCTGATGTGCACAGTTTATGTTAAGGGGGACTCTGATGGGGACATCTGATGTAAGGGGACACTCTGACAGGAATGCCTGATGTATAGGGGCACTGTGATGGGGGCACCTGATGTAAAGGGGCACTGTGATGGGGACACCTGATGTAAAGGGGCACTGTGATGGGGACACCTGATGTAAAGGGGCACTGTGATGGGGGCACCAGATGTAAAGGGGCACTGTGATGGGACACCCGATTTAAAGACGCACTGTGATGGGGGCACCTGATGTAAAGGGGCACTGTGATGGGGACACCTGATGTAAAGGGGCACTGTAATGGGGACACCTGATGTAAAGGGGCACTGTAATGGGGACACCTGATGTAAAGGGGCACTGTGATGGGGACACCTGATGTAAAGGGGCACTGTGATGGGGACACCTGATGTAAAGGGGCACTGTGATGGGGACACCAGATTTAACTTGACAATAAATATTGTTGAAATGCTAAGGAAATTGTACATTTCTCATGTTTTTGATAGATATACAGTTACTACAATATTTTCTGAGTCATAGCACAGACTTGAGATTCAGACCTCGGCCCAAAGAAAATTTTGGCGATCGGACCTCCTTGAATTTTAATTCATTACCCCTGGCTTAGACTGTTTAAATTGCTGTAATCTGATACTGATAGTGCCACCTGTCAAGTAGCCTGAACACTGACCATGAGGGTATGGGCAGTGAAGGGAAACCAAAGTGGCACTAGGCAGATACAAGGCAGGTCCTTTGACGTAGTCATATTTGCAACAGATGCAACCACAGCTGCTGCACCATTAAGATATTGTTAAACCCAAATGCACACATTTATTATATTGCAGCTTATCAATTCTTAGATGTGATGGCTGCATTTGTTTTCTTTTTTAGGCTTTCTTACCTTTATTTTTACCTGGTGACCTGGCCAGCAAGTCTGTTGTTTTTCACCAGAACAGGTTCTGCAGATGCAGTAGTTACAGAGTTGAGACAAACTATTTACCACCGACAGGGGTGCTTACAATGATCAGCTTTTATTTATGTAAAACCTTTATCCCAAAAGGAAAAAAAACTGTTGCTGTAACTGCTTATAAAGTGTTATCTGGAGTTCAGCTTCAATTTTGGTAGGGTATCTAAATCTGCTAGTACACCTAACGCTCCCCTCCACCCCAGATTAACAATGCTGCTGTCCAAAGGTCCCCCTGCACTCCTTCATCCAGAGTGGGGCACTCTAAAACAGTGTGTGTTACTAGCCAGATCACCAGGTAAAAACAGAGGGGAAAAAAGCCTTAAAAAGAAAATGAATGCAGCCACCAAATTTCATGATTGATAAGCTACAATGTATTACATTTTTGGTTTCAAGCTGTAAGTCTATTCTTTGTTGTGATCCCTGAATCGAGGATGGACAACCAGCCAACTGTTAATTAGCCATGGTGAGAGTTGTAATTCACTAACAGCTGGTTGGCCATGAGCTGTTCTACATGCATCATTTTTGTTACTGTATTAGGAACTTTACACACAGTATTGTCCACGGTCATTATTAGATACTGTGAGCTTATACATGTTTTTGTTGATTGCAGCTTTCTATTCGCGCTGGACAGAAGGCATACAAGATCTTTTTAAATGGAAGTCACCATTTTGACTTTGAATACCGCATGCATAATTTAGCACAAGTGGACACCCTGGAAGTGGAAGGAAATGTACACCTTTTTTACGTGTTGATCTAACCAGCCATCAACCTCACAAAATTCAAGTCACCAGTTACCAACACCTTTATTCTGATCACCTATTCTAAACTTAATTAATAAAATTCAGTTAATACTTTATATAAAACAAAAGATGTCTCCTCCATTTATGAACAACCTTTAGCCTGGACATGTTGATTGTAGAATAAGGAACCTATCACACAAGCGCCTCCACTTAACGGGATCCACTTACTCAGTGGAGGATCGCTGTGCTGATCCCCTCTGAGCAGGCGGAAGACAGGTCTGTCTTCACTCACTGTGTAGAGCGGTAATGGACAAAGACCCGCTCTCCTCTATGGGGAAACCAGATGAAAATGGACCGCCTGTTGGATGGAAAATAGTAAACATGTGCAATTAGTTTAGTTCCAAATCCATTTTTAACAAATTTTGACAAATTCGTTAATTTCCAAATTTCCTAATTTTTCAATTTCCGAAATTCTGATTTACCGATTTTCAAATTTCCAAATTTTAAAAATTCTGAAATTCGAAATTCAGAAGTTCTAAAATTTGGGCCCAATTTGGAAATTTTCACTTAGAGGTGTACTCACTTTTGTTGCCAAAGGTTTAGACATTAATGGCTGTGTGTTAAGTTATTTTGAGAGGACAGCACATTTACACTGTTACACAAGCTGTACACTCACTACTTTACATTGTAGCAAACTGTAATTTCTTCAGTGCTGTCTCACTTCACTATATATATATATATATATATATATATATATATATATAGATATATATATATATAGATATAGATATATATATATATATATATATACACACAGACACACACATACACACACACACAAACACACACTGCCTTGAAAAAGTATTCCTACCCCTTGAAATTTTTCCACATTTTGTCATGTTACAACCACAAACGTAAATGCATTTATTTGGGATTGTATGTGATAGACCATACAACAAGTGGCAAATAATTGTGAAGTAGAAGGAAAATGATGAATGTGAAAAGTGTGGCATGCATTTGTTTTCAGCCAATACTTTGTCAATACTTTGTAGAGCCACCTTTCGCTGCAATTAAGCCAAATTTTTGCCCATTCTTCTTTGCAAAATAGCTCAAGCTCTGTCA
This sequence comes from Lithobates pipiens, assembly GCF_037356315.1. Taxonomy (NCBI): domain Eukaryota; kingdom Metazoa; phylum Chordata; class Amphibia; order Anura; family Ranidae; genus Lithobates; species Lithobates pipiens. The sequence continues at coordinate 202,318,926 of NW_027507685.1, forward strand.
AATTGGATGCGGAGCATCTGTGAACTGAAATTTGCAAGTCTTGCCACAGATTCTCAATTGGATTTAGGTCTGGACTTTGACTGGGCCATTCTAACACATGACTATGCTAAACCATTCCATTGTAGCTCAGGCTGTATGGTTAGAGTCTTTGTGCTGCTGGAAGGTGAACCTCTGCCGAAGTCTCAAGTCTTTTGCAGACTCTAATGGGATTTCTTCTAAGATTGCCCTGTATTTGCCTCCATCCATCTTCCCATCAACTCTGACCAGCTTCCCTGTCCCCGCTGAAGAAAAGCATCTCCACAACATGATGCTGCCACCTCCATGTGTCATGGTGGGGATAGTGTGTTCAGGGTGATGTGCAGTGTTAGTTTTCTGCCACACATAACATTTTGCTTTTAGGCCAAAAAATTTAATTTTGGTCTCATCTGACCAGAGCACCTTGTTCCGCATGTTTGCTGTGTCCCCCACATGGCTTCTCGTAAATTGAAAACGCGACTTCTTATGGCTTTCTTTCAACAATGGCTTTCTTCTTGCCCATCTTCCATAAAGGCCAGATTTGTGGAGTGTACGACTAATGGTTTTGCTGTGGACAGATTCTCCCACCTTAGCTGTGGATCTCTGCAGCTCCTTAATGCCCCGTACACACGAGAGGGATTAATTCTGACAGACCTCCAAAGGAGTTCCGCCAGAGTTCCGACGGAGTTCTGGCGGATTTTTCGACCGAACGGACTTGACCACACACCATCACACCAAACTCCGACGGAGTCGAACGTGATGACGTACGACTGGATTCGACGTAGGAAGTTCATAGACAGTAGCCAATAGCTGCCCTAGCGTCGGTATTAGTCCGTCGGAGTAGCACACACACGAGCGAATTTTTCGAAGGGGACCGGGTCCGGCGGAGTTCCGACGGGAAAATTTAAAGCATGCTTCATTTCTAAAGTCCGTCAGACTTTGGCGAATCAAAAGTCCGTTGCAGCCCACACACGATCGGATAGTCTGATGGACTCGGTCCGTCGGAGTTTGGATGTCGAAAAGTCCGCTGGTGTGTACGGGGCATTAGAGTTACCATAGGTCTGTTGGATGCTTCTCTGATTAATGCTCTCTTTGCTCAGCCTGTCAGTTTAGGTGGACGGCCATGTCTTGGTAGGTTTGCAGTTGTGCCATACTCTTTCCATTTATGGATAATGGATTGAACAGTGCTCTGTGAGATGTTCAAAGCTTGCGATATTTTTTTATAACCTAATCCTACTTTAAACTTCTCCACAACTTTATCCCTGACCTGTTTGTTGTGTTCCTTGGCCCTTATGATGCTGTTTCTTCACTAAGGTTCTCTAACAAACCTCTGAGGGCTTCACAGAACAGCTGTATTTATACTGAGATTAAACTACACACAGGTGGACTCTATTTACTAATTAGGTGACTTTTGAAGGCAATTGGTTCCACTAGATTTGCGTTAGGGGTATCAGAGTAAAGGGGGCTGAATAAAAATGCACGCCACACTTTTCACATATTTATTTGTAAAAAAAAAATTGAAAACCATTTATCATTTTCCTTCTATTACATAAAATCCTAATAAAATACATTTACATTCTTGGTTGTAACATGACAAAATGTGGGAACATTTCAAGAGGTATGAATACTTTTTTAAGGTACTGTATATATATATATATATATATATATATATATATATATATATATATGTGTGTGTAGCGGATGACATTTGGGATTAAATGTCACACGCATTGTAAATTTAATTTTTGCCTCAAGAACCTAAGGTGCTGAAGGTTAATTGTGTAGGTAGGCCTTAACGCCAGTCTGGCCAGGCCATATTTGAAGTCCTGCCTGGTCATGTGAAAGGTGAGGTGCATATGACAGGCTAGAACCAGGCCTGGTTGGATGTTTGGGTATGGCCCTCTCGGAGCCAATCAGTGGGAGTGCCGGACCCGCAGAGGAGTCTGGAGGGGGTACTTAAGAAGGTGAGGGTTACGTGTTCGGGGTTCCAGAGTTGTTTGGAAGACCCGTGTGGTCTGTTCTGGTTCCAGGACTGGGGTAGCCCCATAAGGGGTCCCGGTCACGGGGTGTCCGACATTCCGCAGCATGTTCCTGTCAGTGGCCCCTGATAGACCTGTCTGGTCTGGGGTGGGGATCCGTCTGTTCCCGAGTCTCGGAGCCGGCTGTTCCGAGGCGCAGTAACTGAGGGAGGATTCAAAGTGTCTGGGTGTGCTCTCGGCTTGGAGGGACACCACAGCTCGTGGAAGTGACCGGGGAGGACTCTTCAGAGGAGGGCCGGCAAGTGGCATCCTGAGAAGTGCCTGGTTACTGAGTTGGGAATGACATTAACGAATTTACACTTTTCCAGTACCATAGAGGAATCGGGAAACGTTTCAGGTACGGTGGAAAAAGGTTCCTGTTCACCTTCAGTTAATTATTCAAGTTTTGAGTCAACGTGCTGACTGCCATGATCTCTGGCTAGAGATCTGTTCAGCCTTGAAGTACCCAGCTGTGTGTGGCTACTCTCTGGGTGGACATAGAGACTTTGTTAGACCTGCAGTTCAAGGTACCTGAGTTCTTCACCTGTTCCCTAAGAGACTGTGTTCTGTGAAAGTTCTACTGCAAAATAAAACCTTTTGAAAGGACTTTATCTGTGTCAGTATACAAGTCGGGTGGTATCAACCCTGGGAACCCCTAGATGCGGAAGAGCAGGCCAAGAGAAGGAAACCGGTAAGCCCATAAAGTCGAGGCCGCCCTGCAATGGGTTATGGCCGCTATATATATATATATATATATATATATATATATATATATATATATATATATATATATACAGTGCCTTGACAAAGTATTTTATGTGATAGACCATTACATTACATATTGCATAATACACACATACACACACCAAGCAGTGTTGCCAGCCATGCTTATGTTCTCGCTTGCTGGACTACAAAATATGCCCCCTCACCTCAACTCTATAACAATAAGTAGATGTTAAAAAATGGAAGAAAACCTCGCCCCAACCCACTCTTCCTATATCAGCGCTATGGAGAAACTGATGTCTTAAACACAAGAAATAAGACAGATAGATGCTGGAAATACCATAAAATTAAAAAAGATTTTGCAATCAGCAGCCACTTAAAATAAATAGTACATATAAACAATCAATGTAAAACCTTAAACTGTAAAACAGTGCAAACAGTGGCACTGTAAAACAGTGGCAAAAATAACCGACTAGCTAATATATGGTATATACCACATACGTAAAAACAGGTAAAAAATGTGGATAGTGGATAATGGTGAGTAACAGTCTCTAGTGGACACTGATGTCAAATACCGTTGATAGTTGATGAGTGCACCTTTCACCAAACCATTCTTCCACCTCATGCTTCACACTCCCCCGAGGGGTTTAAACTCACCAGAACCCAAAGATAATCAGGCCTCTATCCGCCTCCTACTGTATATCAGATCCACATACCCTTATAAAGTCCTCCGAAATCTGCTCAGAAAACCCACCACTGCTGAGTTATGGATGATGGCAATCATCCATCATCATCATCAGTTTTGCCGGAACCATGTACCATCTTAGTCAGGGCCGTCTTTAAGGCAGGGCAAAAGGGGCAGCTGCCCTGGGCCCTGTCATTGTGGTGGGGCCCAAAGTAGCTGCATCATACTTGCCAACTATCCCAGTTTAAATTACCTTGTCCCTTGAAGTTTTAGCCCTGTTGTTGTGTACAGATGACTCACCTGCAGACCCTGTGTTTACATATAAATAACTGGCATTCATATGTAAATAGCAGCAGCATTACTAAGCAAATAGCTGTGGCCAGCTGCATTGATATGTAAATAAAGGTGGCATTCATATGTATATCATGCAATGAGAAGATGATGTGCTGTAACCTCTAGCAATCAGTGAGCAGTGTTACTGTACAGTAATCTCTAGCAACTAATTAACAAGCAGAAATCATTTGCTGTAACCTCTAGCAACTAATCAGTGAGCCATAATGTGTGCTGTAACTTCTAGCAACCAGTCAGTAAGCAGTAATGATATGCTGTAACTTCTGGCAACCAATCACAATTGCTGCCTGATCTGATACAGTAAACTGATTTTAAGTCCAGCTTCTATTTATTGTATGTCTCAGAGCAGGTGGAGAGTGAAATTGCATGGAAGGGGGGCCCCCAAATTTTTTTTGCCCGGGGTCCAATCAATATTAAAGACGGCCCTGATCTTAGTATTACTTTATAATTTGCTTCTATCATTTATGTGTTTATGATGGATTTAGAGGCCCCTTGGGCTATTATATGCCGTTCATCCAGCTCAATACTTTCCTGGAAGTCTGCTTCCCATCTTTCCATATATTCTAGCTTTACGGAGGAGTTTGTCAAAACAGTGTAAATTTCAGAGATATGTCCCTTGATTTTATCAAACTTCGGACACAGATATTCCATAGGGGACATAGTAGTTATATCAGAATTCCGTGATATGGTATTCAAGAAGTGTGTTATCTGTGTATATCAGAAGAACTCTGAGGTCGGCATTTGGTATTTCTCTACTAGAACTCTTCTTTTCAGTATGTCCTTATGATCGCATAAGTCTGCTATACATAACAGACCTTTGTTGGTCCACCATTCAAATGTTCTGGGGGTGAGGCCTGGGGTGAAATTCTCATTTCCAAGAATAGGAGCCAGTGTGGTATGCTTGGATTTAAATTTATGAGAGTTTGTCAATCTGTCCCAGATGTTCAAATAGGTGAAGAGAGAAGGACATAAAATTGGTGGCCTTTTCTTGGGCGATAGTCAATGGATAGAGGAAATTAATATCTTCCGACAGGCACAGGCCTCTGTCTGCATCCAGATTGGGTGGGGCGGCATACTGTGAAATCAGAACTGCAATCTGTTAAGGCTCCATTCACACTTGTGTGACTTATCATGCAACCCATCCATATGAATAGATTAATTCGATTTTAATGAAAATGGCTATTACAGTGTGTAGTAGGGACATTACAGGGTAGGTTTATTTTGGGCGGTGACTGATGTGAAAAATCCAGTCATTCTTTGAAGCTGATTATGAGTAAGATACTGTACATAAATAAATAAAACAGCCTTGGGAGTTCTGTTCATACAGTGTAAGTGACCGTGTACTTATTGGGAACTAAGCGTGTACAGAACCAATGTGCATTATGCAGGAGCAAAAGGTTTAAATATTTAAAGAGAGACCCGGAAGGCCTTCTTTCATATTACACACACACACACACACACATACAGTACACAAACACTTTGCAGATATCTGATTAATAAAAGGTACAGTCTTGTCAACAAAAAATCTTGAAGCTTATACAGGGAACAAATTCTACACATTCAGTAATGACAGCCCGCATCATGCATTTCTCTCAGTAGAGGATTCTTTAAAGCGGGAATTTTACCTATAACAACTTGATAAAAAAATAATGTTCTTTAGCAAGGAACATGCATTCTACATTAATAATTATGCTAACAAAATGAGTGTGTGCTGTAAATTGCCTCAAGTATTGTTCCTATTTCTTCTTGTTGGAGGCTGCCATTTTACTGAAGCTCAGAGCCCCCTGAACAACAGGAAATCATAAAGCGGAACTAAACATTTGCTTGTTTCCTAAACCAAACTGTCGAACCATCAAATGGTTGGAGTCATAACTGATCACATGTGCAGCATCATCAGTGTTGCCAACCTACTAGATTGAAATTTACTGACACAACACTCAAAATTTACTGGCGCAGCCAAGTTTTTACTCGCATTTCCAAAAGTTCCAAAATTACAGTTTTAAGTGCAAATGTCAGTATTTAGGCTGCAAACAAGTACAATATGCAATTAGCAATGTGATTTACGGTGGATATTAAGGCAAAAAGCATATTTCTTATTTTATTTTCTATATAGTAAGTAAGTAGCTCAGGGACAGGTTGGCAAGAAAAATGGAAAATTGATCAATACTCACTGTAATTTTCCTTTCCTGCTCTGTCCTCACATCAGTACACTATGGGTTAACTGTTTCTCATTAACCCTCAGGACCACCTTCTTCCAGCATTATAAATCCCTGTCCTCCCCTCCCCCTCATGTTCTTATGTAATGGCGACAGGTCACTTCGGGAGGGAAGCAAAGTTGTGCTGACGTGAGGACGGACCAGGAAAGGAAAATTACGGTAAGTATTGATAACAATTTTCAATTTTCCTGGTCGTTCTCCCGTCAGCACACTATGGGATATACCAAAGTCAATATAGGGTGGGAAAGAAACAACTAATTCCATGCTTAACCACACTTTTAATGAATTAATTGATCAAAGGAGTCAAAACTACTGCCACTCCAAACGTCGAAGAGCTAGCGGTGACTACATCTAGTTAGTAGTGCCGAGCAAAAGTCTCACGGGAGCTCCAGCTAGCAGTCCTGCATATGTCTTCCACCGAGATCTTTGCTACGGACGCCCAAGAAGCTGCCATCCCTCTTGTAGAATGAGCCCGTATAGTCTGCAGAGGAGCTAGGCCCTGTTGCTCATATGCCAAGAAGATAGTCCTTGTGATCCAGGTGGATAAGACCCTTGATGGTGCTGCCTCCCCTGTGGTATTTGTTGTAGACTTCCTTGCCCCTAGTAAGGTAGCAATTACTTCCTCTGAGAGCCCCTGTGCATGCAGTCGGGCCGATTCAACAGCCAGGCCATCAGCCACAACCTCTGCGGGTTGGGGTGCATCCATTGCTGCTGCTGTAACAGATCTCTCCTGAGGGGGAGGTGTACTGGTGGGGTTGATGCCATCTGCAGAAGCAGCGGAAACCATGGCCTCCTGGGCCAGAAGGGTACAATTAAGATGGCATGCACCTCTTGCTTCTCGAGCTTTAGTAAGGTCCTCATAATTAATGGGATTGGAGGAAAAAGTTACACTAGGGGAAACCGCCACAAGATCGAAAAGGCATCTTGGGCTATTGCCCCATTGTACTTGAACCTTGTGACAAATTCTGGTACTTGAGCATTCTCTGGTGTGGCCATAATGTCTACACTTGGTGCAGTGGCGTAGCGTGGGGGGTGCCATGGCCCTGAGCGCAACATTTAGGGGGGCGCATTTTCGTGTCACAGACAGTGCTGTCTCCTAATTTTATTTTCCTGTGTCCCCCACACTTTGGTGTCCGGCGCCCTGTGATTGGACATATGGGGGTCATGTGCGGCGTGGGGCTGACCTGTCCATGATTGCAGTTGCTCCTGAAGTCCCTCCTCCACACATGACCCCCATGTGCCCAATCACAGACAGTGCTGCCTCCTAATTTTATTTTCCTGTGTCCCCCGCGCTCCGGTGTCCGGCGCCCTGTGATTGGGTGTATGGGGGTCATGTGCGGCGTGGGGCTGACCTGTCCGTGATCGCAGTTGCTCCTGAAGTCCCGCCTCCGCACATGACTTCCATGCGCCCAATCACAGTGCGCGGGGAAACACCGAACATGGTGGCCGGAGCGCAGGGAACACAGGAAACAAGTACTGGAACATGTGAGCCGCTGGGGCCCTTGTATCCACCTCCTCCTATCATCCGGAGTCCAGACCAATGCAGGACAAGAAGGTGAGAAATGGATGGACTGGGGGGGGAGGTACTGTATATGTCAGTATAGGAAGACTATAGGCAGGACAGTATAGTGGTCAGTATTGTGGTCAGCATAGTGTAGTATAGTGCAGCGGTCAGTATAGCGCAATGAATAGTATAGCGTAGTGGACAGTATTATAGCGTAGTGGACAGTATAGCGTACTATAGTGGACAGTATAGTGATCAGTGCAGTGTAGTGGACAGTATAGTGTAGTGGACAGTATAGTGTAGTGGACAGTATAGTGTAGTGGTCAGTATAGTGCAGTGGACAGGATAGCATAGTGGACAGTATAGCATAGTATAGTGGACAGTATAGTGGTCAGTGTAATGTAGTGGACAGTATAGTGTAGTGGACAGTATAGTATAGTGGTCAGTGTAGTGTAGTGGACAGTATAGTATAGTGGTCAGTGTAGTATAGTGGACAGTATAGTATAGTGGTCAGTGTAGTGTAGTGGACAGTATAGTATAGTGGTCAGTGTAGTATAGTGCACAGTATAGTATAGTGGTCAGTGTAGTGTAGTGGTCAGTGTAGTATAGTGGTCAGTGTAGTGTAGTGGTCAGTATAGTGTAGTGGTCAGTGTAGTGTAGTATAGTGGACAATATAGTATAGTAGTCAGTGTAGTGTAGTGGACAGTATAGTAGTAAGTGTAGCGTGTAATGGTCAGTAAAGGAATCAGGTTGGTCAGTGTAGTATAGTGGTCAGTGTAGTATAGTGGTCAGTGTAGTGTAATGGTCAGTGTAGTGTAGTGGTCAGTGTAGTATAGTGGTCAGTGTAGTGTAGTGGTCAGTGTAGTATAGTGGACTGTCGGGTGATATATGCTACCGCCGTCTGGTTGTCCAACTGAAGCTTGACTCGAGCTCCCTGAATCATCCCCTTGAATGCCATCAGGGCCATGTATGCTCTTTGAAGCTCCAGTACATTGGAGTGTCTGGTTTCCGTCATGCTCCACCTGCCTTGAACCAGCTTGCCGAGGCAGTGAGCCCCCCAGCCCTGGAGACTGGCATCTGAAGTAATTACAATCCAGTCTCCTGGGCTGAGAGGCATGCCCCGCGACAGGGTTTTTGGCAAGGTCCACCAGTGCAGACTCTGTCAGATTCGTCCCGGTACTCAGATCTTCTGGTCCAGTGACCAGCCATCCCATTGTCCCAGGAAGGACGTCTGGAAAGCTCTCATATGGAATATTGCCAAGGTAATGCTGGGATAGCTGCGGTGAACATGCCCAACATTGTCATGCAGTCTCTTGCCAACAGTGTGGGAGCCTCCATTACCCTGTAGACCAGGGGTGGCCAACCAGACAAAGACCAAGAGCCACATTTTTTACCAAGTTACCTCAAAGAGCCTCATCATATGGATGGGCACACATGAACATCACCCCATCCCTTCCTCATACACACATACTTTTGCTCAGCTGGATTTATTGTAAATGTCACACACTGTTTTAACACTACAAAGACCACAGGCCAGTCATTTTCAACAATGAACACTGTGTGCACTCTCACACAGACAAACTCTGTTTAACCAAATCCATAAACGATAATAGAACAATTTACAATACATACATGAAAAACTGGCCACATGCGCATTTGACGAAAATACTGTAGCGACCCTGCAGTAATGTTGAGTGTTACAATGTTTATGTTAGAGTTCTGTGATTTCCCATGGTCTGTGACTGCATCTGCCTGGATGTAAGAGCGAGGGGGCGGGGGAGCAGGTGAGAGAGAGCGCGCCTGGGTGAGAGAGTGTGAGAGGAGCACGGCGAATGAGTGAGTTGATGTATAGACCGAGTTTGCCCTGTTTTTGTTTTGGCGTGGTTACGGCCGACAGTAACCAACTTCTGCAAGACGTTCGGCAATAAAAGGAAGTTTATTGAAGAATGCCTCATTATTCATAATGTGTCCGGTCGGACGCTACAATACCGTATTGAACTCAAGCGAAGCGAAACTTGGATATTATAGCGACCCTACAGTATGTGCTGAATGTTACTGAATGTTATGCTGTTTAGAGACTTAAATTAGAGTGTTATAATTTTCCATTGTCTGCGAATGCATCGGACGGTACAATATGAAGGTAAGAGCCGCATGGAACCGGGCAAAGAGCCGCATGCGGCTCGGGAGCCACGGGTTGGCCACCTCTGCTGTAGACACAGGCTTTTCGTTCGGCTACTTTGCGATGTGGTAGGAAAATCCGACCTGACTGCGTGTCGAACACCATGCCTAAATACTCCATCCATTGGGAAGGAATGAGATTACTCTTCTGTTTATTAGCCATCTAAAGTTGGACACGATCGCTATCACCTTGTCACGTTGTAGTCTCAGCTGCTTGCTTGAACATGCCACGACAAGAATGTTGTCTAAATAATGAAAACCTTTATTCCCTGCAATCGGATAAATGCTATAGTTTCCAAAAGGATCTTGGAAAAAACCCTGGGAGCTGTGCTGATGCCGAAGGGCAGACATCTGAATTGATAATGTCTTTCCTCTATTGTGCATCTGAGGTAACTTTGATGATGTTTGTATTTTGGGACATGTAAGTAGGCATCTGCCAAATCGATCGAGATTAGCCAATCTCCTTGTTGAACTAATGATGTTATGGTATATATTGATTCCATCTTGAATCTTTTGGGCATGATGAAAAGATTTAGGGACCTCAAGTCCAATACTGGTCTGAGCTCTCCGGATGCTTTGGGTACTAGGAATATTAGAGAATATACTCCCTTCCCCTGGCACTCCTGTGGCACTGGCATAATTGCTTGTTTCCGAGATAATTCGGCAACGTATTCCTGCAGGCACTTGCGTTTCTTCGGATCCTGTGGATAATAAGTTTGGACAAAGATGTTTGGAGGTTGCCTTCAAAATGTTATCTTGTATCCATGTTTGACCGTCTGTCGGGTCCAGCGTTCCTTCACATTTGTTGCCCATTCCCTCCAGTATCCTGCCAGCCTGGCTCTGTTTGGACAGATTGACCGTCAAAAAGACTTTTCAGACTTTTTCGCTGCCTGTCCTGCGGTCAACTTCACCTTGCATAGAAAAGAGCTCTGTGTACCCCTCCATTGAGGTCTGTTGTATTCTCAGCCTGGTCTATATGACCTGGCCTTGCAGCCCCTTCTGGAATCAAACTGACCCGACCGAAAAGGTTGCTGTCTTTTCTTAGAGGTCTGCGGTAACAGCCTGACATTCCACCTGCAACACGCTTGATTGCCTCCTCCAGGGTCTTTCCGAACAACGTCTTACCATTCTATGGAGGATTGCATAATGCCTGTTTAGATGCCGCATCTGCGGTCCAATGTCTGAGCCATAATGTCCTCTTTGTAGTCACTGCGTGTGCTATCCATCTCGCGATTAATCTTACCAGATCAATCGAAGACTTGGCCAAAAAGGCTGCAGTCAGGCTGATTTCCTCCAGTGCGTCAATAACTTTAGCTGCTTCCACACCACCCTGCAGTGCCGTTTCCACATTCGAAACCCAGACTTTTAGGGCTCTTGAGATTGATGTTAGGGCTATGGATGGGCAACAGGCTGCTCCTGCAACAGCATAAATTCTTTTAAGATCAGTGTCTGTCCTTCTATCAATCGAATCTCTAAATGTTGTGGAATCATCCATCGGGAGGGAGACATGCCTTGCAAGGCGTTGTAGGGCTGCATCTATGCCTGGTGCCGATTCCCAAAAAGAGGCATCTGATGGGTTAAAGCAGGGCTCGACAAAACCCAGGCGCCAGGTCGCATTTGCGACTAGAATTAGCGACCTGGCGCCTGGGGCAGCACAGCTGGGGGTATCCTGTCTCCGTGGACCCCCCCCCCGGCGTGATCGCGTCGGGCCGTTCCCGCCAGCGGCTGGTAATTAAGGCCGCGGCTTTGAGGCCTTCTGCGGTCCTATGATTCCTTCTGGAATCTGGCGCCCTCTTGTGGTGGACTTTGGTATGACAACCAGCAATGCTAATTGAGCTTCCTCTGCCTGTTTTTTTATTGCCTGCCTATCTCCTTCCCTTTATTTAGAACCCCCTAAACATTATATATATATTTTTTATTCTAACACCCTAGAGAATAAAATGGTGGTTGTTGCAATACTGTCTGTCACACCGTATGTGCGCAGCGGAATTACAAGGGCACTTTTTTTGGGAAAAATAATTTATTTAATAAAAAAATAAGACAACAGTAAAGTTAGCCCAATTTTTTTTATATTGTTAAAGATAATGTTACGCCGATTAAATTGATACCCAACATGTCACGCTTCACAATTGCACTCGCTCATGGAATGGCGACAAACTTTTACTCTTTAAAATCTCCATAGGAGACGTTTAAAGAAATTATACAAGTTGCATATTTTGAGTTACAGAGGAGGTCTAGGGCTAGAATTATTGCTCATATACCTCCTATGTGTGGTTTGAACACCGCTTTCATATGCAAGCTTTTTTTTCACTGTTCTTTTAAAAAAAAAATTGTGTCACTTTTATTCTTATTACAAGGAATGTAAAAATCCTTTGTAATAGAAAAAGCATGACAGTTCCTCTTAAATATGAGATCTGGGGTCAGAGAGACCTCAGATCTCATATTTACACTAAAATGCAATAAAAAAAAAAAAATTGTCATTTAAAAAAATAAATAAATAAAATGTCCCTCTAAGAGCTATGGGCAATGACTTGTCTCCATGTCAGGCCAGGGACAGGTCTGGATCGCAGTTACCGACCTGGCTCCTAACTTTTTAAGCTGGCTCCTAGATTCCAAGCAAATTTGTCAAGCCCTGGGTTAAAGGGATAAAGTTTATTAAAGCAATTTTGGATTCTCGCCTTTCTCTCTGGCGTCTCCCATTCATCCTCCATCACTTCCCGGATTTCTTCCATAAATGGGAAGGATGGCTCTTGTTTCCTTAAATTAGGAAAAAATCTCTTAACCTTCTTGGGAGGTTTTGAGTCCTGATCCCATTCTATGGCCTCCTTCATGGCCATAATATATGGCTCAATCAGACGATAGTCAAAACAATTGCTCAGTCATGTCCTCTGTCTCTGTTGAGAAATCTGATAAGGTCTCACAGATCCTTGACAATCTTTGCCTTTGATCTGTGGAGGTGCCTGGTCTAGGCTCCTGTATATAATCCTTAACCCTCTGGGCTTCTGCTTCCTTATCCGTGGCCACATCTTTTATGCATTCGGTACATAGAAGTTTCCCGGCAATAGCTGGTGCTGCGCTAGCCCAGCATAAGCCCTCTGCCGGTCTCCTGGACTGTTGTGGTTCTACCGCTGAGGATCTTCTGCAGCTTGGACCACTAGGAGATCGATCCTTCCATTTGGAGTGGGACCTAGAATGGTGGTGGGACTTTTGATTCCGGAAATGTCTTTTTTTAGGGCTCTTGCTCCTAAAAAAGATTAAGGAACACGTTACTCTTTTGCGGCACTCTTTTGCAGTATTTTGTCCCCCGTAGACCCCTCCTACCTTTTCGCAGATCTTCGTGCCTGCTGTGGCAAGCTCATGGCTACAGACAAACGAGAGACAAAAAGTTAAACAATAGATGCATCCTAGTAACTATCCTCTTCCCCTCCCTTTAAAAAGAAAAACTTTTTTGTGTCCAACCCCTTTAAATTGTCGGGCATCTTACCTGCAGCAAACAAGTTGAGAAGTGCAGGATGACAGAGAGGCCGATGGTAGTAACAGCAAACAATTCAGCCAAACCTGGCTGGAAAGGAAGAGCAAGTGGAGAGTGTAAGAAGCACATAAGTTATTTAAAAAAAAAAAACGGAATCCTCTGCAACACACAGCGATCGGCACCTGCCACCACTGTGGTGTCCGGCTTTATGGTGTGCTGGTTACCCCAGCAACGCTCAGCCACTCCTGCTAAGCCCAGCCCTCCCCGTGAGGTCCTAGGCTCCAGAGGGGAAGATGCAGGTAAAATCCTCTTCAGCTCCCCACAGGTAAGTGTGTCCTTTAGACAACAAATGCCCACAGCCTGGCACAAGGCGTCCAGTGTCATAAGAGGCTTTACCTCCATTCTGGACCATCCAGCCCCAGGAGAGGCTCAACCTGGGGGAAAAAGGTTCGGTAGGGGGGTATCAGCTGGCGACCAATGGAAAAAGAACACATGGGGGAGGGGAGGACAGGGATTTATAAAGCTGGGAGAAGGTGGTTCTGAGGGATAATGAGGAACAGTTAACCCATAGTGTGCTGACGGGAGAACGACCAGGAAAGTAGAATGGGTGGCACACACACACATTAAATTGGCTCTCACAGTGACACTGACAGCAGTGTGCAGCAGCACAGATGATGATGACACCTCACCGACAGGACACATCCTCTCCTGACTCCCAGAAAGGTCTCTCAACGCCAGGTGGTCCCTTCAGTGCACTCCAGCCCAAACAGTACTAACAGTCCTGCTCCCGGCTTGCCTTGCTCCCGTCCTACAGACCTGTACACGAGGCTCTGGCCGCATGCTCGGCTCCCTTGCACATCAACATCACCCGACACACTCAGGCGGTGCCTCTGCCAGACCTGCCCGAACACACTGTAGCAGGCACGCTGATGGTCTCGGCCAAGCGTCACAGACATATTTTACTGGCAACCTTTTCTTGTCACTGGCATTTAGGTAGAGGGGAAGAGTGCCCATTTTTTACTGGCTGCCAGTAAAAATACTGACTGTTGGCAACACTGAGCACCACCATGGCAGTTGCAGGACAAACAGAAGCAGCTTCCTTGGCTGTAAAGGATGAGAGGGTTTAATTCCACTCTATGGCTGTCAGCAGATCGGCCTCTACAAATTCTTCAGTGCCTATAAATGAAGGCTTTAAAAGGCACCTTCACCTAAGTAGACAAATATCCTTGCATCGGCCCTGATTTGCAAGTTGCAATTTCTATACAAAAACAATATTTCAATGTTTAGTAGATGCTGGGGAGTTGATCTTCCTAACAGTTTTGAATATCTTTTATTGTCCCCTGTTGTACGATCCTTCATTTTTAGCTACAAGGTCCACACAGCTCTTCCATTATAAAGGGATCTCAGATCCCAGTATGCAACAAATACTTTATCTGCAACCACTGCACTGGAAATCATGCAAAGGGCAGAGATGTGAGCTGATGGTGAAAAGGAGAAGAGTGAAGCCAGAGGCAGGCAGTGAGGATGAAACTGGATCAGAGAAATCGTCTAGGAGGGTACCTAAATCCAGAAGAGGATGGATGGAGGAGTCTGCAGGATTCAGGTAAGTGCACAGAGAGCAATGACCACCACCCAGGATTTCCTGTCATCCTTTTGTTTTTCCAGCACTGCTATATACAGTAGCTATGATAAACAAGTTCTATGCTAGAACGCATTATAAGTATTCACTTCTCTAATCTACAAATACAAACATTCCACTGTCAAGGATTTCCTATTAAGGAAACGATTTGTTGAAACTACACAAGTAACAATTTACATGACCGGCAAATGTTGCCATTACATTACTAATCTTTTAAATTTATAGGCAGGCAGCAACAAACAGAAAAAATAAGTGATAGGCTGGTAGAATATCAGCTTACATCATATCCGGTATGGTTTAAAAGCAAAGATTGTATTGGCATATAGAACCCCAATGCCCTGATTGGCTGATTACTTATGATGCCTTAAAGTATATGAAGTATATGAAAATCCTCACCTTGTAAAACAACCCATTCAGATTAAAATAGAAATTAAATATAAAACACACACATATAAATATTATATACAGACACACACACACACACACATATTATAAATTCTTTTTTCCACCTTTTCCCCAAAACCATTGTACAGATCATGTAGGCATAATATGTTTGTTTTTTTTTGTTATTCTTTCCCCTTCATGACTAGGCTATTTTTGCGATACGGCACTGCGTTACTTTAACTGACAATTGTGCGGTCATGCAACACTGTACCCAAATAAAACCTGTGTCCTTTTTTTCCCCACAAAGAGCTTTTATTTTGGCAGTATTTGATTACCACTACATTTATTATTTTTTGTACTATAAACAAAAAAAAGGCGACAATATAAAAAACAAAAAAAAAAACAATATTTTTTACAAGCCGAATAAGCAGGGATCTCCACAAGTGGAGATCCCTGCTTATGCAGCTTGTGTGGTGTCATGGATATACCAAATAAGATTTTTAAGCATGTTAAGAGTAGTGTGCTGGAAGCACCTGAAAAATGTGAGTAGATTTTTTCTGCATTTTAACCGCTTAAGCTCTGGACCATTTGACTGGCCAAAGACCAGACCACTTTTTGTGTTTCGGCACTGCGTCCCTTTAACTGACAATTTCGCAGTCGTGCGACGTGGCTCCCAAACAAAATTGATGTCCTTTTTTCCCACAATTAGAGCTTTCTTTTGGTGGTATTTGATCACCTCTGCAGTTTTTATTTTTTGTGCTATACACAAAAAAAGAGCATCAATTTTGAAAAAAACACATTATTTTTTAACTTTTTGCTATAATAAATATTCCCCCCAAAAATATAAAAAAACATTTTGTTTGCTCATTTTAGGCCGATATGTATTCTTCTACATATTTTTGGTAAAAAGAAATCGCAATAAGCGTATATTGATTGGTTTGCGCAAAAGTTATAGCGTCTACAAAATAGGGGATAGTTTTATGGCATTTTCTATTAATAATTTTATTTTTGCTAGTAATGGCGGTGATCAGCGATTTATATCGTGACTGCCACATTATGGCGGACACATCGGACAAATTTGACAAATTTTTGGGACCATTGGCATTAATAAAGTGATCAGTGCGATTAAAATTGCATTTACTGTAAAAATGTCACTGGCAGTGAAGGGGTTAACACTAGGGGCAGTGAAGGGGTTAATATGTATCCTAGGGAGTGTTCTAACTGAAGGGGGGATGGGAGTGTGCAGGGACACTGCACAGTATGAACAGACGATCTGTCAGTTCACTGCTCAGAGAATCGGAAACCGTGTTCTCCGTGTGCCCCAAGCGATCACGGGAGCCAGGCGGTGATTGAGACCGCCGGGCACTCGCATCGGCTTGGGGAGCGAGCGGGGGGGGGGTGCGCACCCCCATTGGCATGCAAGCGCCCCCTAGAGGCCGTTTATGCTACCGACATAGCATAACGGTGATTCGTGCAGCCGAGCCATGCTGCCGCAGTACTGCGGCGGCTGGTCAGCTAGCGGTTAATAAAGACAAGTTGTTTTTACAGTATAAGCACTATTGGCTTTTTTTTTTTGCAATACGGCACTGCGTTACTTTAAACTAACAATTGCTTGGTTGTTGTACCCAAACAAAATTGACATCCTTTTTTTCCCAAAAATAGAGCTTTCTTTTGGTGGTATTTGATCACCTCTGCAGATTTAATTTTTTGCACTATTAACAAAAAAAAAAAACACTAATTTAAAAAAATAATAATAAAATGCTATAATACAGAGCCAAAAAATATATATAAAAAAACAAAATGTATTCATCAGTTTAGGCCAATATATATTCTTCTACAAATTTTGGGTAAAAAAATCCCAATAAGCGTATATTGATTGGTTTGTGCAAAAGTTATAGCATCTACAAAATAGGGCATAGATTTATGGCATTTTTATTTGTTTTTATTTTTTTACTAGTAATGGCAGCGATCAGGGATTTTAAGCGGAACTGTGACATTGCGGCGGACAAATCGGACACCTAACTGACATTTTTGTCACTTTTTTGGGAACCAGTGACATTATTACAGTAATTAATCAGTTCTAAAAATATGCACTGACATTGTACTAATGACACTGGCAGGGAAGGGGTTAACATCAGGGGCGAACAAGGGAATTAAATGTGTTCCCTGTTTGTGTTTTCTAACTGTATGGGGGACTGTGTGACTGGGGAAACACACTGATCCATCTTCCAAGCAGGAAGACGGTTATCAGTGTCATCCCCTGACAGAACAGAGATCTGCCTTGTTTACTTTGGCAGATCACCATTCTGTCTCTGCGGGGAGCGATCGCGAGCGGCCGGCGGACATCAAGTGCGCCGGACCCGCTAATTGGCTCCCCCGCTGGCCAATCAGAGCGTGCATTCGCCTACGAAAGCTAGTGCATGAATCACTACACCGGTACGGCGATTTTCCAAGCCAACTTGCCGCGATACATCTGTGCATGGGTGGTCGGAAAGTGGTTAAGGGCTCATGCACGCTGCAGCTAAAAAAACGGAAAATTTATATCAAATACTTACCGTAATTTTCCTTTCCTGATAGGCTCCATGGCAGCATACGTGTGGGTAGCCCCGCCTCCACGATTACCCAATAGGACCCAACTCCCATAAATCTTTGCTCCCGGCTACTATCAGTGTTCCGTAACTAGCCAACTCCAGACATTTGGGAGGGAACTCCTGCTGCCATGGAGCCTATCAGGAAAGGAAAATTACGGTAAGTATTTGATATAAATTTTCCGTTTTCCTGAAAGGCTCCATGGCAGCATACGTGTGGGAAATAACTCGCCAAACACACCCGGGTGGGCAAAATGTCGAGCAAAGAACAAAAGTTTATTTAGCATTGTCAACCGACAAAACTTGCAAACCAAAATTAACAGAAGACAGAGCCGCTGGCTCTACACAGTAATGAGAAACAAAGGTATTAATAGAAGACCAAGAGGCCGCTCTGCAAATAACTTCAGGCGCTACATGGCGAGAAGCTGCCCACGATGTTGAAATACTCCGTGTTGAATGAGCCGTTAATGCCTCAGGAGGAGCCAAGCCCTTTGCTCTGTACGCCCTCTGAATGATCTGAACGATCCAGGTAGAGATAGATCTAGCCGAAGCTCGCAATCCTTTATTCTTGCCATGAGGGAGAACAAAAAGAAATTTCGTTTGTCTAAAGGGAGCTGTGACTTCCAAATATTGTTTAAGCGCGTGTCCTACGTCCAGAGGATGAACATTCTGACTCTCTGAGTTTTTGAAAGTGGGAAGCACAACTTCCTGATTCTCATGGAAGACCGAGGTTACTTTGGGATGCGATCCCAACATGGGAATCAATACTGCCCTATCTGGAAAGAAAGTCAGAAAGGGTTCTTCCGAACCTAGATTCCTAATCTCAGAAACTCTCTTGGCTGAGGTTATAGCTACCAAGAAGATGGTCTTGAGAGTGAGATCCCTTATGGACAGAGGCTCCGTAGAATCCTTTCCAAGGTTTGAGAGAAAATCCAGCACTAAAGGGAGGTCCCATTTAGGAAACCTTGGTTTTCTTTGGGGTCTGAGCCTGGTAGCTCCCTTGAAGAATTGTTGTACCAGTGCATGGTTTGCCCAGGAAATACCCGTAAAGGCTGAAATAGCCGATACTTGGACTCTCAATGAACTGATAGCTAGAGGTAAATCAAGGCCTGTTTGAAGAAAGCTTAGTATGCCTTGTATTGTTGGAGAACTGCAAGAATTTTCTCTGGTGGACATATGGGCCGAAAACTTGGACCATATACGCTCATATACCCTATTAGTACTCCCGCGTCTGGAATTGAGAAGGGTTGGGATGACCTCTTCCGGACAACCAAGAGCTTCTAGCCTTTCCCTCTCAAAACCCATACCTTGAGGTTCAGACATGATGGGCATGGATGTAACCTTGTGCCTTGAGATAGCAAATCCGACCTGAGAGGCAGGGGAACTGGCTCTTGAAAACTGAGGAGCAGCAGTAGAGGGAACCAAGGTCTGTTGGGCCAGAAAGGAATCACTGCGAGAATCTCCGCCTTCTCTGACCTGAGTCTCCGAAGGAATTGCAGGATCACCGGAACTGGAGGGAAGGCCTAAGCTGTCTGAAACTTCCAATGTTCTGTGAGGGCATCTATCCCATATGCCTGGGGATCCCTGAACCTTGAGTAATATTTCGGAAGCTTCCGATTGCACGGGGAAGCGAACAAGTCGACTTCCAGGGACAATCCTAAGGTCAGGAGCCAATCGAATACTTCCCGGTGTAGAGACCACTCGTTGTTGTCCAACTCGACACGCGATAGGAAGTCCGCCTGAACATTCTGCACCCCTGGGATGTAGACTGCAGAAAGGTTGGACAAATTCTTCTGAGCCCAATTCATTATTGGCTCCGTCTCCTGTAACAGGGACCAGCTGCGAGTTCCCCCTTGCTTCTTTATGTAAGCCACCGCGGTTGTGTTGTCCAACCTTAGCATGACCGAGGCATTCGCTGTCAGATGATGGAATGACCGAAGCGCCTGGAAGGCCGCTCTTAGCTCCAGAACATTGGAGACGACTCTCTGTGATGGAAACGTCCACCTGCCCTGAGCGACCTCCGAAAGGCAGTGAGCGCCCCATCCTCGGTTGCTGGCATCTGAAGTTACCGTGACCCATGAGATGGGAATGATTGAATGGTGGTTGCGCAGGTTCTTCCCCTGTAGCCACCAAAGAAGAGACGTCCTCATGGCTGGAGTGAGGAATATGCGCTGTGTCTGGCTGGATAAGTCCCACTGTTGTAGAAACCCCTTCTGAAAGGGACGAGTGTGCCACTGGGCCCACTTTACCATGGGAATGGTGGCTGACATTGTGCCAATCACCCTCAGACATTGGAGAGCCGAGAGATGGGATGCTGCAAGGGCTGCATGAATCCTGTCTCGTATGACTCCAACCTTCTCTTCTGGAAGGGCGATAGTACCTTCTGCTGTGTTGAACTGCGCCCCTAGGAAAACAAGAGACTGAGTTGGATCTAGGTGACTCTTTTCTAAGTTCAGAAGCCACCCGAACTCCTGTAGAGTGGAGATGACTAGGTCTTTGTGCTCCAAGAGCTGATCTTTGTTCTGGGATAGCAGAAGAAGGTCGTCGAGATAGTGATGGAGACGAACACCTTTGACTCTGAGAAAGGCCACAACTGCCAAAAGAACTTTGGAGAAGACCCGTGGGGACGTTGTTAACCCAAAGGGAAGACATGTAAATTGAAGATGTTGAATGCCTACTGCAAAGCGGAGGTATTGTTGAAACTCCTTTGCCACGGGAACATGGAAGTAAGCGTCCTTCAAATCGACTGATATCATCCAGTCCCCCAGATACACGGACTGCTGGATGGTAAGCAGAGATTCCATCTTGAACTTCTCTTTGCGAATGAAGGAATTGAGATGGGTCAAATCTATTACCGGCCTCCATGTGCCGTTTTTCTTTTGAACCAGAAACAAAGGGGAATACATGTCCTCTCCACGTTCTTCTTCTGGAACGGGAACGGCTGCGCCTTGATCCAGTAAAGAGTTCACGTAGGTCAATAGGACTTGTTTCTTCTCTTTTGATTCTGGAAGATTTGTGGGAATAAATCTTAGCTTTGGGGTGCTGATAAAACCCCACTTGTGACCTGAGGAAATTGTTTTTACAGTCCAAAAATCCCGAATTGAGGCCGCCCAAACATGCCTGAAGTGGAGAAGACGAGCCCCCACCTGACAAGTTTGAGCGGGCCCAATTTCAAAAGGATTTCGCGGAATCCTGCTTGCCGGACGAACCCCCTTTTGAGGTATTTTTGAAAGAAGATTGCCTGGATCTCCATGACCTTGAGAATTCTCGACCAGGTCTATAGCTCCGCGCCTCCCTGGCACGATCAGGGCCTTGTCTTCTAGGAAATGGACGCCTTTGATTTTGAAGACGTCTGTCCTGGGGAAGAAACCCAGATTTCCCACCTGTAGCCCGGGATATGGCAGTATCCAGCTTGTTACCAAACAAAGATGACCCCTCAAAGGGAATACGGCACCAGGCCTGTTTGGATGCTGGATCCGCCAGCCATGGACGGAGCCATAACGCACGGCGAGCTGAGACTGCTGCTAACATATCCCGAGATATCAGGCGGATAACATCAATAGATGCCTCCCCCAAAAAGGCAGACGCCATCCTGATTTCTTGAATAGGGGAGTCTTTTGCTGATTCAATAGAAATACCCCTCAGGAATTCCTCTACAGAGTCAGCCCATGATTCTATGGCCTTGGATACCGCTGCCATTGCAAGCACTGGTTTGCAAGCCATTCCAGAAGTCAGATATATCCTCTTAAGGTCTGAATCGATCCGCCTTTCCAAAGGATCTTTAAAGGATACCGTATCCTCTAAGGGTAGGGTTACATATCTCACCAAACGCATGAGTGCTGCATCCACCAGTGGTGCTGACTCCAGGTGCTTCACATCCTCTTCTTTAAAGGGATATCATTTCAGGATTTTTGACTGCATGGAACCCTTTTTATCCACCTTGCTCCATTCCTCGGTAATAATGTCACCCAACTCTGAAAGGAAGGGAAAAAATTGTCGCTCCTTATTGAGCTGTTTAAAGAACTTTCTCTGCTTTGGTGGGGAAGTAATAGGGTCTTCCCACTTCAGAGCCTCTCTCACTGCTTTGACCAATGAAGGCACCAGTCCATAGTCAAAACCTAAACCAGGATCCTCACAGTCAGATTCACTATCTGAGATGGGAGCAGATAGGCGGCTTGGCTGAGAGGATTCCCATGTCTCCTGCAATGGGTTCTCTCCAGGTGGAGGAGCCAATAATTCTGACGGGGATTCACACAGCTGTAGAGCGTCCCTCTCCTGCAGAGACTCCTTCACAACCCGTCTTACTATTGACTCCAAACGCTGGTCTGCACCATCCCTTTCATCTGCAGCTTTGGAGAAGCAATGATCGCATAAGGATACGTCCGAAGGAACAGGCATCCTGCACCCCCAGCATGATTTTTCCGTACGCTTGCTGGAGTGAGCAGCAGGGGGGTGAGAATAATTCTTATTATGCTGTTCAGATCTTGACCTATGCTGGCTAGATCTTGAGGAGGATTTATGGCGGTGTGATCTTGATGATCCACTGCGTCTAGAAGTGTTAGGTTGTGGATCAGACCCAGAAGGGCTGTAAGGGTAAAACAGACAGAGAGAGAAAAGGATAAACAGTCAATCCTACCTATGCCAAACACTCTCTCCAATATATAAAAAGCATAAATACTAAAGACCTACCTAACATGAGCGGGCTGGCCACTAGGAGGCAGTAAGGCGTCCATATTCACAATAAACCCACAGTTTAAGAAACACTGCAACCAAAGAGAAAAATAAAACACACATTTTTTTTTTTTTTTTTTTTTTAAAAGCATTTCCCCAGCCTAAGGGACATGCTCTTACCTTAAACCGCCACGCTGACAGCCCCGGGAAGTCGCTGCGACCACTGCAAACATTCCCAGGGTTCTGACAGCTTCCAAAGCCTTTTAAATTTGGCGCCCGTGACGTCATCGCCGACGTCAGACGCGAGGCGCTCGCGCGCATGCGCGGGAACCAAGCCTCGGTCTCATACCGGGTTCGCACATGCGCAGAACGCCTGCATAACCCGGAAGTAGGAGAGAGGTTTGCTGGAACGCGGAAGCGAACGCAAACGGCATGGAGGAGACCGCAAGACAAACAAAAGAAATACACACAAATACAATGCTGCCATGGATAGATAAAAGGCTCACCACTCCACCAACGATCACCTGGCCGAACGGACTGGAACACACACGCCATACCTCCAGCAGATAATGGTCACCCATAGCAATGGGACACAGACCGTGCGCACTCAGGTAGGAAATCCTTTCTTCAGCGCTACTCTGCAAATACTCTCCATACCCTGCTTAACAGTCAGGGCCTATCGGAGGAAAAATTCTCAGTCAATCAGCCAATCGATCGTTGTGAAGTTTTATTTCCAGGAAAGAAACCATCTGGTCCTACTGGGGAGGACAAAAAAGGAACACTGATAGTAGCCGGGAGCAAAGATTTATGGGAGTTGGGTCCTATTGGGTAATCGTGGAGGCGGGGCTACCCACACGTATGCTGCCATGGAGCCTTTCAGGAAAGCTGCTTTTACAAGCAGTTGAGATTTTATTTCTACCTATAAAAGCTTGAAGAAACTTGTTCTTTTTTTGCTCTTTCTCGCAATTCTTTTGCGCTCTTTCAAGCTTTTTTGAGCATAAGCTTTTTTTTTCACAAACCCTCCTAGAAAAGTATTTTCTTAACCACTATATAAACAAAACAAAAAGCTGGAATGCCAGTATTTGCGAAATTTTCGATGTCTGCCGGGCACCTATGATTGCTTGTCACAGGCAGGGACATGGATCTGTCACAGAGCAGGGATGTGTAAACACACAGATCCATGTCCTGTCAGTCATCTCCTCCAGTCAGTCCCTCCCCCCCCCCCCCACAGTTAGAATCACTCCCTAGGTAACACATTTAGCCCCTTGATCGCCTCCTAATGTTAACCCCTTCCCTGCCAGTGACTTTTATACAGTAATCACTGCATATTTATAGCACTGATCAATGCATAATTTGTAAATTGTTCCAAAAAAGTGTCAAAAGTGTCTGATCTGTCCGCCGCAATATCACAGTCCTGAAAAAAATCGCAGATCGCTGCCATTACTAGTAAAAAAAAAAAAAAAAAAAAATGCCATAGATCTATCCCCTATTTTGTGGGCGCTATAACTTTTGCGCAAACTAATCAATATACGCTTATTTTTTATTTTTTTTTTCTTTACCAAAAATATGTAGAAGAATATATATAGGCCTAAACTAAGGGGAAAAAAACAACAGAAATTTAATTAGAGATGCTATCTGCCATCCAAATAAAAATAATAAAAAAGCATTCCATGCAGAATAAAAACAAAGAAAATATAACAAAACAAAACATTACCAAAACAATACACAAAATAATAGAAATTAGAAATGGGGGTAGGGGTGAAAATCCCCATACCAGCATGGTTGTTGGGGTCCATGTGGCTGGAATTGCCACTCACCAGCATGCTGCTGTGGCGGGTGGGGTGGGCTGACTGTGGTGGGTAGAGTGGCTGTGGAGGTGGGGCCACAAAATCTGAAATGTGGATGCTTTCTGAAATTTCGCCTCACACCCCCTTGTTGAGGAGCTACAGGATGAGTTCCTCACACCTGCTGCTTTGCTCACTGGCAATCTGCCTTAATTTATTATCCGTCACAAACCCCAATCCTTCAGCCTCATCTGGGTCAGTACGGAGCGCAGTTGAGGCCTGGCTGAGAAATTAAGCCGTGGCTTCGTCCAGATTTCTGGCTCTTTTTGCAGCAGGAGGTAGGGGAGGGATCTGCCACTTCGTCTGACTACTGGCCGCTGGCTCCTCCAGATTGACACTTTCCCGTGTATGAAAATGGGACATAATTAGAATCTTTTTTTGGGTTTGGTCATCAATCGCACACAATTTTGATCTCCTCACTGTTGCAAATTGAATGTGGAGAAATAGAAAAGACTATCATTTTGACCCCAGCATTTTTCATTCTTGTTCAAATTATTTTTTGGTCACTACTGTGTATTAATATGGAAACCACTTTGTTAAGGCTGAAATATTTTTCCAATAACGTATAGTTATCATCATTGTATTTTTGGATCCAAATATGTTCAACAAGGCTATACCTGTGTCAAGATTTATCTTGTGCATCAGGAGCTGCTCCCTCAGCAGAGGTGAAAGGCAGGATTGACAGTGATGGCCTGGGTTCAGTCTGGTCTGTAAGAAACCACAGGCTTTCATAGTACCAGAGCCTCTGTACATAGATGCCATCTGCGGCTGCTCCTGACCTCTCCGATTCCTGGATCTTGTTAAGTTCCCTTTTAAAGGTACTACGGAGGTTAGCAATCTTTTGGTGGTCATAGATGGGGTCTGCCTTGGGGAAAACTGGTTTGCACAATTGGACCAGTTTCTCCAATGCTGCCAACCTTCATTTTTTATTAGAGTAGTCTTTGCTCTTAACCCTCCATAGACAGGGCAGCTGCTGGTACATATCAATAAAATAGGGCAAAAAGTCCGGGGATGTGAACTTGTCATTTGTGATATGATGCCTGCTGTGATGTTTTAACACCAAGAATAGGCAGACAGTATGAGCTTTAACATGAGCCTGGTGTTTATTCAGCAGCATCCATCTTACAGAACTAACCACAGCTCCCTGTCCCCAGATCACATGACCAAAACCGTTAACTGTTCCCTAACATGCATAAGGAACTAGGCATAACAATTGAACTTGAATTATAAAATAAAGCATACACATCGTTACACCTGCAAGACAGAACACAAGACAAACTATAATGTCTGGTTTAACCCATAAGCTGTTCCCAATATAAGCCTCCTTTTGCGCATCGCTGATCGATTGTCCTCCACTCACAGATCACTCCTATGGCCGTTCCTTCGAATGTGCGTTCTGGCTTAATATACACTGCGCATGTGTCCAACTCTGCTTTCATGTGCGTCATGACACTGGGGCGTGAACACCTCTACTATCCTTCATGCGACACACACAGCTGATATTTCGTTCAGGACATGGCGGATTTGCCGAGTTGCAGCCAGCCCCGTGGTGGTGGAGCTCATAGGAGGGGAAAAGCCACACCAATGAGCAAGGGTAAGATGGTGTGCATTCTGGAGAAGCATAATTACAATTGCAAGCTGCAGAATTATTAGAAGCCCAACAGCCGAAAAGACTGCATTTTGGATTCTTTTAAAGAAAGAATTTTCAGTGGACCGATCATAGGATCAAATCCGGAAACGATGGTCCGATCCTAAACACCGGGAACAAAGACCAGCTGGAGCACTTACATCATATCCTTAAAAAAAAGTAAGCAATAGTTGTATCTAAACAATAAGTATATGTATAATTTAGCTGTCTGTATATGTTCTTGCTCAAAGTAGCTATAGAGAATGCTATGTAAGCTTAGAAAATCTTTTTTGTATGACTTGGAATTCCAAAGATGAAGGTAAATATAAAGCATATATGAAGATTCTAATTTGGTCATGTTTTTGGACATTCATTTCTATTTTGTTTGTACGTATTGTCTTTTTTAGCTTTCAACAGGGAGACACAAAAAAGCATGCTCCAGCCAAGCCACCACAAGAAGATGAAGGGAGGCTTCCCTCGCTCGGGCCCCAACAGGGGAGGCAACAAGGCCATTTTCCCCCTAAAAAGGTAAATGCCAACTTCAAACACACTCATTTAGTAACAGACAAGGGTGTTTCTAGGTGGGCCAAAGGTGGGTTTAGGGCAGAACTTAATGGTTAAAGAACACTTTCTGGTTGCTTCCTGGCTCATCAGTGCCCATTAATGCAGCCTTGCCAGTGTAGACATGGGTAGAGGAGAGGCCCCCGGGGCTCCCAGTCACACATAGCCACGCCTGCTATTATGGTCATCATATATCCCGTATCAAATAGGAGACAAGAGGGGTGGGGGGCAACTGCAGGCCTTTTTCAATGTTGGCACTTGTGAAGTGTTTGCCCTCTGGAAAATGCCATCACCTTCCATTTTTTATGCATTTTCCCCAGCAAATCCTCCAGAGTCCAGCATGGTGGAGTCCACTAGTGAGGACCCAACTTTTACACCAGACCAAGTGCAAGGTTGGTCAACTAATGTAGCAAAATGTCTCCTGGACCCAGCACAGACATTGGAATTGTTGACACCAAATCCCCTGACGTGAGTCACAGTGAGGACCAAAGCAAACCAGAACAGGAAGAAAGTGTTTGGGAGCCTGTTGTTTGCGCAAGTAAGTATTCTTCAAATATTGCTTCGAATGTATTGACATGTCGATTGTTTAGATGTCCAAACCAAACATCCATTCCACACATTAGTAAAGTATGTAGTGCTTTAACATTAGCATGGAGAAGGGAGAGATGGAAGGATCTGTCAGTGTTGCTAGGTACCCGAGTTTGGGAGACCCAGGCACCAGGGCCAAGATTATAGAGTAGTTGCAGTGTGTACATTCCTAGTAGCGTAGGCATCTGAAGGGCAAGCAGGTTGCAACCAATAAGAGACTGAGTAGGTAAGTATTTTATTAAGTGTACAATTAACTTAAACATAACTCACTATGTAGGGACACTTGACCCTCGTTCTCTTAATACTTTTTACTCTTCTTACTAGGTCATAATCAGGGAGGCAAGGTAGCTCGTAGCATTCCTCCTTAAAAAATTGTGGAGGATGCAGCAGCACAGGACCACGATTAATTTTGTATAGTGTCAGGTTGATGGGAGCCAAAAACAGCCGGAAACTGCATTTTTGATTACCCTTCTGGCACGAGAGTGTCGGTAATTAAATATTTTCTAGTCGGGGGTGAGATTCCTCATAGGAAATGGCTTAATCAAATGTTCCCCCAGAGCAAACGCCTCATCTGTCACAAACACAAAATTGAGGCCCTCCACATTCTGATCAACAGTTGGCAAGTTTAAGGTGCCATTCTGGAGCCGCCTGTAGAACTCTGTTTGCATGATGACTCCTCCATCAGAGTTGCGGCCGTTCTTCCCAACGTCCAAATAAAAAAAATTAATAATTGGCCGACACAACAGCTAGCATCACTAAGCTGCAAAAGCCCTTATAACTAAAGTAATATGAACCAGAGTTCGCTGGTGGTACAATCTGGGCGTGCTACCCATCAATAGCACCACCACATTTTGGAAAATCCCATTGGTGAAGAAAATGGGCTGAAACGTCCTGCCATTGCTCTTGGTTGGAAGGAAACTGTGGATTAAAAAAATAAAAAATACATTACTACTTCTTGCAATCAGATTTGACACAAACATGCTTAGCCAACAAAAGGATACACTTAAAAGAGTATTTAAATACAAAAGTGTAAGGTCAACTTCCCTTCTAGTGGCCCATTAGACAACTTTTGTTTTGGGGGGGGTAATGGGTAAATATTTTGGACAGGTAATCCCCTCCATTTCCATGAAAGCTGGTTGCAGAAATAATCAGTGATACTTTGGCCAGCCCCTCCTTACTTACACTATTGCCAGACCAGTGGACAGGTAAGAAGTGTCATAATCTAAAGCTGGATACACACTGTCCAAATTGCAGCACATTTTTACATTATGATTTCACCTAGGGTTAGGCAACATTTTGAGCACAGTGTGCCGAAAAATGTTTTCAAAGAAATTGAGAGTGCTGGTTTTATAACAAAAAAGTCAACTTCACACTCTCAATCACGAAAAGGATTTTTTTATAAAGTAAATGTTGTAAACTACTTGAGTGGTAGTGAGAAATTAACATCCTGCTCTCTCACGCCTCAGATCAGACCCAATTCCGGCAACTCCACACTTCACGTCAACCTCAATTCATGCACCTTCACACCTCACATCACTGCCCCCCTGCAAATCAGTTTTACCACTGTACCCCCTGCTTCATCTATCCCACCACTGTACCCCCCTGCACATCTGCCCCACCACTGTAACCCCCTGCACATCTGCCTCACCACTGTTCATCTGTCCCACCACTGTACCATCCTGCTCTTCTGTCCCACCACTGTAACCCCCTGCTCATCTGCCCTACCAATGTACCCCCTGCTCATTTGCTTCACCAATGTACCCCCTTTCTCATCTACCCCACCACTGTAACCCCCTTCACATCTGCCCCACCACTGTAACCCCCTGCACATCTGCCCCCCCCCCACTGTACTACCCTGCACATCTGCCCCACCTCTGTACCCCCCTGCTCATCTGTCCCACCACTTTATTTAATCTGACTCTTTAAATTTGTTTTTACATTTAATGCTTAGAGCATAAATCTAACATATGTAAAATGTATTCAATCCTTATTTTACTTTTCTTTTTTTTTTTTTATAAAATTGTATATATTATTTTATTTTAGGCTATAGGTGATTTATTCAAAATAAGAAGTGGATCATCATGTGATTTATCACAAGAGGAGTCTTCTGAGGTACCTATTATGATAAATTGTTTCTGGTAATTTAAATGAATTATTAAATCTAAACGTATTTTTCTATTTTTTAAGAGTTCAATTGAGGTTATTACTACAAATCAGGGTGGCCAACCAGTGGAAGA
Organism: Lithobates pipiens; assembly: GCF_037356315.1. Lineage (NCBI taxonomy): Eukaryota > Metazoa > Chordata > Amphibia > Anura > Ranidae > Lithobates > Lithobates pipiens. The sequence goes on from NW_027507685.1 coordinate 202,348,227, forward strand.
GATTACTGAGGTTAGCATACAAGCATTCTTTCTAAGGCATAACAAACATGATTGTTATATTGGAATCCCCCCAAAAAACAAATATTTGTGCCATTTTCCATGGGATTTCCTCCCTGGCTTTCTCAATTTTGCTAAGCGTTTGATCCGCTGATCCCCGCTGAACAGGCATATGACAGGTCTGTCTCCACTCACTGTACTGAAATGGAACATTCAGATCCCCGCTCTGCTCTATGGTGTGATCAGATGAAAAGGCTGATGGAAAATAGGGTCACAATCCATCTTGCTTTAACGGACAGGATCGGATATGATAGTGACATGTGGCAGCGCACATGTCATTGCTGACATCCAATGCTCCATGAGAGTGAACAGAATATAGCATCAGGTCAATCTGTGAAACTGACAGGTGTACCCGATTGGAAAGCACTTTTGAAATGGGCCTTACTGTTTTAAAGTATGTATGGTAAATATACACACTGTTAATTTATATATTTGTTATTTTTTCCAGGAAGTTTCACAATTGCTCAGTGGTATGAATGCTATCTCCAATATTAGTGAGGTGGAATGCTTCCAAAATTACCCTGAGTGGCCCAGTGTGGAAGCTGTCAGGAACTGTCAGAAACCATGAATCAGACTGAGACAGAATTACAGTTAAATTTCAATTAAAAAAAAGGTAAACCGAGTAAATGTAGTCAAAACATAGCCAGAGTTCAGGAACCAGAACAGATAGTCAGACAAGCCAAAACGTCAGGGAGTCAGAGATGAGCCTAGTAGAACAGCAAGCAGGATCTGAAGCCAGAAGGAAAGTTTGCCAAGCAAGTCTTTAACGGGAACACAGGAGAGTGTCTCTAGAGATGTGACAAAGGTAAAGGCAGAGATCATCTGGACTGGATGGCTAAAGTAGGCAGGACTGACGAGCAGGATATCAACGGGTGAGTCACTGTGGAGCGATAGGAGCTGGCAATTAGCCGACAGCTGAGCGGCCAGCTTTGAGAAAGAAGAGCTGAGCCCAGCCCTGACAGGAACACTATGGTGCACATGTGGGAAATGTGTCAAAATGCCCACAGTAGACGAGTCACTATGCTGTAAGGAGGTGACTCATTTGGAGAAATATTTTCGAAGAAGATGCACTATGCATAACAGAAAGAGGGGAATACAAAGAAAAATGCCTTGATCTTGAGACTTTGGATTGGTGCATAAGGTGGAGGCGATTCATTAGCCAGTCTACATATGAAAATTGTAGTAACAGGTAAAAATTGTTTAATAATTGTTATACTATCATTTTAAAGTTATTATAAATGTATTTATATATTTTCTTTTTTTAGAATACTAAGAAAAGCAGCATATCGCTCATTTACCACCCTCATATATGGCTTTCTTGGTCCCAAAGTCCGTATTCCGATTCCAGCATGCGTTGTAAGAAATATCAGAGAAAATTTTTCCAACCCAGAAGGAAAATATGTTGGCTTTTATTACTGTTCAGACACCCCAAAAAAAAAAAAAAAAAAATGTTGATGTTAAAATAAAAATGATATATATATATATATATATATATATATATATATATATATATATATATATATATATATATATATATATATATATATTTTACAGTTTTTAAAATGTTTGGTCAATAAAGACTTGTTTAAAGCAATAAAGACTTTGTTAAATGTATTTGCTTGTTTTTTGGCAATTAATATAAGCATGATAATACTATGAATAAATAAAAAAGCACACAAAGCAATTTATTTAATATCATTTTTTTATTAAATGTATTGGGTATGGGCAAAACATTTTTATTGGTGAAGTTAGGGTAAGAGCTCATTTGACTGTACTTCTTATGTGGCTAGCAGGAGTCCAATTTTTTTAGCACTCTAAATAACACATTTTCAGCAAACAGCGTGCTGAATTACGCTGTCTGATGAAGTCACTTAGTCGGTACAGATCAGGAATATGTATTCATTATCCACTCACATGTCTGGACCAAAAACAGGGTCAGCCTTTCAGCCATGTTATATATGTATATGTAAATCCCTCTTTTGATTTTTTTCTATATATGGCTGGTGAGATGGCATTATTGATTGGCGCTTCTATGTATTTACTGTGTTGCACCACCATATATATATATATATATATATATATATATATATATATATATATATATTTTTTTTTTTTTTTTTTTTTTTTTTTTTTTATTTCAGAGTGATAGATTTCAGAGTGTGATGCAACATGGTAAATACATAGAAGTACCATTCAATCAGGACATCCCATCAGCCTTATATAGAAAAAAATCAAGAGGGATTGCTGGACTGCATAATTTTATTTAAAGAATTTAATCATATCATATACACGAATGCTACTTTGTCACATGATTTTTTTTTTTTTTTAAGTACATTTTGTGTGTAGCGGGTGTCATTTTGGACAAAATGCCATACGCATGTAAATTTAGTTTTTGCCTCAGAACAGTAGGGGTTCTGAGGGTTAATTACATAGGTTGGCCTTGACATCACTCTGGCTGGGCTGTGTTGGAAGTTCTGCCTGGTCATGTGAGCAATGAGGTGCACATGACAGGCCAGAACCAGGCCTGGTTGGACGTTTTGAGTATCAACCTTCTCGGAACCAATCAGTGGGAGTGCCGGGCCCCGCTGGGGAGTCTGGGAAGGGGTACTTAAGATGTGTGGGTCACGTGTTTAAGGGAGAGGCGTTTGTGAGGCCTGTGTGGTCTGTTCTGGTTCCAGGCCCGGGGTAGCCCTGTGAGGGGTCCCAGTCACGGGGTGTTCCACATCCCGCAACATGTTCCCGTTAGTGGCCCCTAATACACCTGCCTGGTCTGGGGTAGGGATCCTTCTGCTGGTCCGAGGAGCAGTAACTGAGGGAGGATTTAAGGTGTCCAGGTGTGCTCTCGGCTTGGAGAGGCGCCACAGCTTGTGGAAGTGACCAGGGGAGGACTCTTCGAAGGAGGGCCGACAAGTGGCATCCTGAGAAGTGCCTGGTTACTGAGTTGGGAAGGACATTGACGAGTTCACGTTTTTCCAGTACCATTGAGGAGACAGAGAACGTTCCAGGTACTGAGGAAAAAGGTTCCTGTTCACCCTCAGTTACAACTTGTATACGTTCATAGGATTCTTTCAAGTATTTGAGTCAAGTGCTGACTGCCATGATCTTTGGCTAGAGATCTGTTCAGCCTTGAAGTACCCAGCTGTGAGTGGCTACTCTCTGGGTGGAATTAGAGACTTTGCTAGACCTGCAGTTCAAGGTGCCTGAGTTCTTCACCCGTGCCCTCTGTTCCCATGAGAGACTATGTTATTGGATGTTACTACTGCAAAATAAAACCTTTTAAAAAGGACTTTATCCGTGTCAGCGTTCAAGTTGTTCGGTATCAACCTTGGGAACCCCTGGACGTGGAAGAACAAGCCAAGCGGAGGTAACTGGTAAGCCCAATAAGTCAAGCCCCCCCTGCAAGGATTATGGCCGCTACATATATATATATATATACACATACACACATACACATTTATTTATTATACTTTTTTTTAAATGTATTAAATATACATTTTTTAATTATAAAAGAGATATTACAAAATTTAATTTTTATAGATTAAATACATATATATATATATATATATATATACATATATATACATATATATATATATATATATACATATATATATATATATATATATATATATACATACATATATATATACACACACACACACACTCATATACCTATACATATAAAACACACAAATATACATATATAGATATATTTTTTTCAATAAAAATTGGGGACTGACTAATATAATAATTTTTTACTTAACAATTATTCAAATATTTGACACAATACTACATAGAACATCAAAGCACTATTAACAATAAAAAATTTTAAAACCAGAAATGTATCACAAATAAAATTTGGAATAATTATGCACCAGATATATTTGTGTCAGGAGACCTGAATACCGTTAATTACAAGCAGATATTTAAATTTGAAATACTGACAATACCCCATAATTTTTTTCAGGATACTAAGCATATTTTTGAAGCTTGACCACTTAAATAATAAATTAATGGTCTATATCTGTTATCATAGGTGCATTTTAAATCATAGAGACTGAATCTGGAAAAAATATATTTAAAGAAAATGCAGAAAATAAAGTTATAAATTGAGTTGCAATTCAGTGATTAAAATAAGTAAGCATTTGATCTCCTACTAACCGACAATAATTCTGGCTCCCACAGACTGGCTATAGTAGGTACTCATGTGGTGTGATAAAAGATGTGGTCACAAAATCTCTTTTTACCATTCTAATGCCCTTTTCACACGGGCTTTCTGATCTTATTTCCTCAGCCTAAACACTGAAGATGGGTCATGGATGTGTCTTTCAGCATGATAATGACCAAAAACATAACGCACATGCAACAAGGAATTGGCTAAGGAAGAATCACATTAAGGTCATGGAGTGGCCTAGCCACTCTCCATACCGTAAGCATATATAAAATATATAGAGGGAAATGAAACTTCGAGTTGTCAAGTGAAAGTTTAGAAAGATTTGATATTTTAAGAAGATTTGTAAAGAAGAGTCGATCAAAATCCCTCCTGAGATTATTATAAACCTGGTCTGGTCAACAACTACAAGAAACAACACCTCTGTGCTTGACAACAAGGGTTTCTCTACTAACTAGTCATTTTTTTTGCTTGTGCATTGTAATCACTGAACTGCAAACTCAAATTTATAATATGTGTATTATATACTATCTCTTGATATTTGCTAGCTATCAGGTCTCTATTTCTTGTAAAATACATCTATGTTGAAATATTATGGAGCCTGCATTACATTAAGTGGGCAAACTTTACAAAATTAACAGGGCTCAAATAATTTTCTACACTGCAACGTGTATATATTATATCAAGCATAATTACACTAATTAACCCCCAATTTTTTATTTTTAACCATAAAAAGGGAATTACACAAGTGATTTAATCAGATACAATTTTTTGTGGTCTCCATAGACCATCCATTTATTTCCATTTTGGTTACTATTTCTAAAAGGAATATAAAGTGTTCTCCTCAAAATCTTTGGGTAAAAAACATCATTGTCCATGAATAACTAATCCATTATCAACATTCTTGAATGATGTTGTTGCTTTTGTTCTGACAACGACGGTTTGTCAACTGGGGCAATATTGTTGGGATAAAGGTGAAGTCCACCGAAACTGAAGTTCACCTTTGTGTACAACATATACAATCATATATTTTCTGCTCTCAAAGTCTTGATGATGTGCTTCATATATAACCCTTAAAATCCACTGACCTCTTACCTTACTGTACTGACTGCTAAAGCAGTTTTTTTTTGTGTTTGGTCGCTATCGCTTGGGTCAGAACAATGCAAATTTGAATTGTGCTCCAGAATAGACAGCTGTGTCCTTGCTACCATAGCGTCAATAAAAAAATGATTTATTTTCAGTTTGTATTTTAATTCCGTGCTATGGAATATTTTTAGATTTCCGGTGTGGCAAAATAAGTCTTTCAATATCTCTAAGCCATCTTTGTCTTAGAACAATGTCTTTCAGCTGTTTTTATGCACATGATCCATCTCTTAACCCCTTTTTCGTCTTATATTGGATGTTTCACCAATGAGAGAATGCTTGCATTCTTTGTAGCATTCACATCCATGCCCTTGATGAACATTGATCACATGACATTATACCAAACACCACTGTTCCTTTAATTTTGAAGAATTGGGCTAAAACAATTAGCTAAGCTAATGCCCACCATAAATGATTTTTTTAAGGATGGAATCCATGGTGCCAACTCAGAACAGCCTTTTTTTTTTTAACTAGTGGCACTAATCTTTGCCCCTACCGATTTTGCCATATGCCAGACGTCAAACAGATGTATAATGTTGGAATACTTTTCTCTAAGTAGTTTTCTAATGGAAACCCCCACAATTTTTTTTTGCTTTTGCTTCCATGAAAGAATACGTGCAATATTTGGCGTTGAAACCAGGGCTATCACATTGTCTATCACCTGATAAACAGACTGTGTGTCCAGATAGTTGGGATATTGTTTTATTTTGCTCTAATTGCCAATAGTAATCAATGGCAGGGACTTAGTTGTTATGATATTTGTAATATGTGGTTTTGCTAATGGACATCATCCCTAGTAGTTTAAGAAAACTTTCTATTTTCAGCAAAATAGATCCGCTGCATAGAGATGAACTAGCAATTAAAACATTGCCTATACATGGGTGTCCACAGAATTTTTTTCGGGGGGGGCATCATTTTAGGGTCACCCATGCACCACTCTTTTTCGACAATGTCACAATCAATCACTCTGGTCAGTGGTGTAGCATGTCTGTCTCTCCTCCCTGTGGAAAATGGGGCTGCCAATCTTTGGGACTACATGTCCCATGATGTTCTCCTCTACTAGTCTCCTTTGATTGTCCCTCAGTTATGGCCAATAGGGAAGGAACGGAGCCCCGATAGCGACGCAACTGTGCTGAATTTAAGATCTGATCCTCAATTCCAGGGGGGGCACTTGACCCACCTTGCCCCTATCTGCAGACGCCCATGTGCCTATGGGACAGTTTCCGATTTTAGGCTGACTTTGCCAAAGTAGAAAGCGATGACCCTGTTTACAAATTGCATAAACAGACAGGCTTTTGCAAGGGAAGCATTGCAATTCTCAAACTTGCAGGGCAACATTGCCAATAGATTATCCAGACAACTTTCAAAAATTTAAAATTTTCTTTCCTTTGCAAAATCAGAACCAGAAAATGCAGGTGTTACTTTAGAAGTCTCTAGTCTGTAAAATGTATCTGCATTTGGAGTACCTAAAACACTTTCATCATTTTCTCTGTTGGAATTATTGGCAGGATTGTAAGATATATCTTTCTCTTCCATTTCTATATTTACTGATGACTCCTGGCTGCAAATGATTGATATTGGAGTGCCACTTTGCAATACATCTGTAATTAGTAGGTAATTTTTGTCTGGTGTGCTGTTTATCTGTTTTTCTTTAATTAAATCAATATATATATATATATATATATATATATATATATATTTTTTTTTTTTTTTTTCTTTTTTTTTTTTTTCCATGAGCTGAACAAATCACACTGTATGCCAACATCTTGTGTCTGTAGACAATGCTGTATTTTTTTTATTATGGCAACCAAAGAACAGTAATGTTCCATTTTTTATTTTATTTTTAGTATTGATGTAAAAATCTGTCATAACACCCTTAGACCATGTATCTTGTGTCCCATGTGTCTTTTCCTTGACAGAACATAACTTTCAGAGTTAGTAGGTTCACAAAAATGTGAATTTTCTGTAATATATGATAATTCTGATATAGCTTCACCTGCACTAGATACAGATGTGTTTTCTTTTTGTATGCTTGAATCAAACGAAATAGTTTTGCTTACGTCACTGTCATTGTATGCGTTTTGATTACTCAAATATAAAGACCTATCTCTGTTCTGTTCAGTGCAAAGTTTCTTTTTTCTTCCCGGTTTCTCATCAACATCACTACTCAAGGTAGCTGTAGGAAATATACTGGTGTATGCGTCTTTTTTCAATTCCATTTTTCCATCAACATCGTGGTACATTTTTGGTGCGAAATGCTTTGTGTAATATTCTAATATTCTATGTGTAGCGTTTTACCTAGCCATACTTTCTCAACTGTCGTCTCTACATTGCTTTTTATCAAACTGACCTTTCTTCATAAGCCATTGCTTTATTATGTACTTTGTCTTTTTTAAATGCATTTTCTTTTTTTTACAATAAGAATTATATTTTTTAACAATACAAGAAGGCATAATGAGATCTTTTTCTGATACTATAAGCAATTTGTTACAATGCAATAGGTGGATGTCAATTTGAATAGTATTTATGTTTCCAAAAATAAAATAATGAACCACGGTTATATTCAAAATGATGGTTATTGATTTGAGCAAGGATGATCCAAAGATAAGATTGACAAAGGGAATATTCCAAGGGATAACTCACGTGCAGAAAACTTCTCGTAATTGTTCCTAAAATTGTCAGTGTAAGGCAGGGTTTCTCAACTCCAGTCCTCAAGGCGCCCCTACAGGTCATGTTTTCAGGATTTCCCTCAGATGAAACAGCTGTGGTAACCTCTAAGGCAGTGAAATTGGTCAAATCACCTGTGCAAAATAATGGTAAGACTGAAAACATGACCTGTTGGGGCGCCTTGAGGACTGGATTTGAGAAACACTGGTGTAAGGAACCTGTCAAGAAAATTTTATTTCAGAAAAATATTGTTATTGTCTTTGTAATAGGGATTTAAAAACATTTGCAAATATATTAAAAAGTTATATGTATATGCTTCTACGCTTACAGATCTCATGGTGTGCACAATATGGTTGCATTACTGCCGTCAATTTTTAAACAGGAGATACTGTACTTTCTCCTTGAATGAAGCATTGTAAGCTCTTTAAAAAAAAGATGTGAGCCACAAATAAAACACTTCACAGATGGTGACAAGGGCTCTCTGATTGATAACCGCAATCGTAGGATATGAAGGTCTAATAACATCACTGGAACACTGCAATCAGAGGGATCTGTCTCTACAATGACTTACTATCATTATTCTCACATAGAAAACTCATAGAGTAGAGGGAAAGCAGTACAAAGCAACTTGTTCTGAATGTGATTAGCAGCTCCTTTTACTGTGCACCAACCCAAGGATCTAACCCAGTGCAGACATAAGTAAACAGTGCAGCGAGAGCAGGGGCGGACTGACCATTGGGCCACTCGGGCACTGTCTGAGGGCCCCGTGCCACTAGGGGGCACCATCAGGGTTGCCAACCTCAGTAAAACCAGGGAAAGTATGTAAAATCTGTGTTTTTTTTTACATCTGTCTCTGAAATGTCCCTTACCGACATCCTTTTGGTCTAAAAATCCTTAGATTATAGCTGCCCCACTTCTCCAGTACCTTCTCAGCCAATAGAAACATGTCTGTGTATACTGTGTGATTGTATACTGTGTGTGTGTTTGTGTATACTGTGTGGCCCCATAATGTCTGATTGCTTGGGGGCCCCATAATCTCCTATTGCCCGGGGGCCCCATGAGTTGTCAGTCCGCCCCTGAGCGAGAGCCTTCTTTCCCATCATCCAATTATACAACACAATGATGATGATTTTCTGAAGGAAAATACGCTGTACACTGCAATTGCTGTTGCTCTATAAACGAGGGGATAATCTGAAACCAGGGGAGCTCTGAAACCAGGGGAGGCGCTGCTAATTTCTATCATCCAATCAAGTGCAATCCAATCCTGATAATACAATCAATTAATTCAGTCTTTTGTAAGGTTATTACCATTTTTAATAACAAAGATTTATATAAAATTACTAAAAACTATTTTCCTAACATTTAACAAAGCAAAAAATATTAATAAGATTTCATTAAGAAAATTGACGTATATATTTTGGAATTGCATCGATAGTTTGATGGAGATGACAGTGTGTAAGACACATGTAGACGACAGTGTGTGTTGGACAGAGATGAGCGTGTGTCAGAAGGAAATGATGTGTTTTGGATGGAGGTGTTTGTGTGTCGGATGACAATGGCCATGTTTACAGAGTGTTTGTGATCCAGGAAACGATGAGCATGTGAGCTGGGTTTTAATGAGTGTCTCTGTGTGAGGTAACTTAGTGGCGATGAGCGTGTCCATGTGAGTCGTGTGCCGATGAGCATGTCCATGTGAGCCGGGTGGCGATGAACATGTCTGTATGAGCCAGGTGGCGATGAACATGTCCGTGTGAGCCGGGTGGCGATGAACATGTCTGTGTGAGCCGGGTGGCGATGAGCGTGTCCGTGTGAGCCGGGTGGCGATGAGCGTGTCCGTGTGAGCCGGGTGGCAATGAGCGTGTCCGTGTGAGCCGGGTGGCAATGAGCGTGTCCGTGTGAGCCGGGTGGCCATGAGTGTGTCCTTGTGAGCTGGATGGCAATGAGCGTGTCCGTGTGAGCCGGGGGGCGATGAGCGTGTCCGTGTGAGCAAGGTGGTTATGAGTGTGTCTGTGTGAGCTGGGTGGCGATGAACGTGTCTGTGTGAGCCAGGTGGTAATGAGCGTGTCTGTGTGAGCTGGATATTACCGTGTTTTACAATATGTGTGTATGTTGGATGGAGATGCGTGTGCATAATGGATGGATCTGATTATAGAAAAAATATATTTTTAAAAAGTTTACCGTGATACTTCCAGGTCACCAGCAGACAATAGGAATCTCAATACTCCAGTCAGTCAACCAGTCTATGGTAAGGTTACTAATATTTTGATAACACCTTGAAAAAAATCACAATTAATAAAATCAAAGAATAGTACGATTTAAATAAAAGTAAAACAATAATAAAAAAAATTGCTTAGAGGAAAGACATATTTGTAAAATATGTAGCCAAGGATGGAGATACACTTTTATTTGCTGGATGTACACGATTGCGTGTGTGACATTGACAGAATGAATTAAATGGAGATGTTTGCATCTGCATGATGGAGATGAAAGAGTGTGTGTCTTGGATGGACATCATCAATCAATTGTTTCTATTGACGCTTTTTTTTTTAAACCTTTTCCTTGCTTCCAGCTCTTAAACACACAGTGGCAATCTCGATACTCCAGTCAGGAGATTCACAATCTTTTGATTATTTAAATTTTCATGAAACCTTTTAAAAAATATGAATATCAATATTCAGAAAATATCAAATATCAAAAAGAAAATAAATGTAATAAAATAGCACATATATAAATTTGAATGGCTATATTTAACCACCTAACCACTGGGCACTTAAATCCCCTTACTAACTAGACACATTTTGATATTTCAGAGCTCTCACATTTTAAATGGCACATTTTAATCACATTTAAATTAGTCAGCCATGCAGCACTGTGAAATTTTAGTCCTTTTTAAACACAAATAGAGTTCAGCTATGGGTTACAGAATAGAAATTTGCTTGATTTCCCTATCAACACAGACAGCGTTCATGAAGGCCTCTTGACCCCTTTAGGGAAAGCGAGCCCTAACTGATGGGGGCATGACCAGGGCGGGTTAAAGTGACCAAGGGGTCACTAAGATTGGTTGGGAAGTGGACTGGGCTGGGCCTGAGCTTGACAAAAGTGTTTTCCCCCAAGAAGTCCGGATCTTTCTGGAAGCGTAGTTTGGAAGAGGTGCTGACCCTGTCCCTTCAGCCATGGACACCAAGCTCCTTTTGGCCAAGGTCCGCGAACTGGCTCTTCAAGGTCAGGCTGACTGGCTCTTTTCTCTCCTCTCCCCTGGGATTGCTCCTCTTCCCCCCTTCCCCTCCTGCAAAACCCCCCGTGGAGCCCAGGGCCCAGAGACGGGCCCGCCCGCCTTCTCGGCTGAGCCCCAGTTCTTCTGGGGCCTCTGCTGGACAATCCTATAATCCAGTCTCCCCCATCCTCATGCTGCCCAGGTCTCCTCACATCTTGCGAAGCCCTCGTTCCAAGCGAGGCTGCTTCCTACACTGCCCCCTCCCCTGCCTGTGGGGTGACAAAAAGGCGGGGCTGGAGCTGAGGCGCTCCCTGGCTGCTCGTCGCTCCCGCCATACCTGAGCACGCTCCCACGGCAGGCAGGGTGTTGGCAGTCGGCGGGGGTCATCAGTCCATGGAGCGCAGATCCTCTGGGCGCTCTGGCAAGCAGGTGCGCATCTCCTCAGTGGCCACCAGTCCTAGCCTCCTGGTCGGCGGTTCTGCTGAGGACTTGATGCCGGCGATGCTGCCCACAGTGGATCATCTTCTCCCTGCGCCTGGCTGGGTGGGAGAAGGGGCTGACATAAATTATTCATCCTCTGTGTTGCAGCATGGGATGACCCTCTCTGCGCCCTGCAGGGCGGGAGAGTCATTCGTGCCTACTTATTCGGCCACACTCCATGGTGATGTCACGAATCTCCCTGCACCCGGCAGGGCGGGAGATTCCTGTTTGGGCACTGCCTCACTTATTCCTGTGCTGCCTCCCCCGAATCTCCCTGCGCCCAGCGGGGCGGGGGAGTCAGACATGCCACCTGATGATCAGCCAGACGATACATATGCCATGAATCCCCCTGAGCCTAGCCGGGCGGGGATCTCCACTGACAACGTTTCCACGGACATGCTACAGCTGCCTGAGTGGAACCTGCCTCCGCGCTTCAGTGAGTATGACTGTAATTTAATTTGAGGGAGGTCGACTGACGCTTCCGTATTGGGCCCGCCAGAGGAACGCACTGCTTTGGTCGTCAAATCTGTCCTGTCCAGCATGGGGGTATCGGGTCCGGTGTCCGCCCCCTTCCATTTAGGGTGGTGCTCTGTGGGCGGTCTCGCCTACAGGCACACACTTGGCGGTAGAGGTGAAAGAAAAGGTATGGCGTTGCAAATTCATTGATTTTCTCATGCTTGTACCGCCGGACAGGGAGACGATCGACAAATCTCGGCAGATCGACGTATCGACGCAGGACGACAAACCAAAACAGCTCCCTCTGACTTTTGGGAACTGGCTCCAAGGGTTCTAAAAAGCTCTTACGCTGGAGTGCTCTGCGAGCATTTTCCAGAGTTAGCCACTTCACTTTTTTGTTACCTAGACCTCATTTGGGGTGCTTACAAAGTTTATGGCGGACAGTGTTGGTTTCACTACAACACTCAGTTTCATCAAAAGATGGCGGCGCGTAAGGATTTTTGTTTCAACTGTCAGGACAGCAGCCTGTGGTTGCTGCTTATGTGCCCCCACAGGCTTTCGTCCTTTCAGTCCTCGACCGGTGCTTCCCAATCCGGAGCTTTGGCCGCTCCAAGAAAGGGTATTTGCTGGTTGTTTAATGAAAGCCACTGCAAGTGGTACACCGCGTGCCATTTCAAACATGAGTGCTCGGGTTGTGGGGGTGCCCACCCCGCCAGCCGGTGCTTTCGGAGGGGCAAACAGGCAATGCCCAGACCAGAAGCAAAGCCTGACCTTTCTAAACCAGAGGACACCAGTGAACGTCTCAGAGATGCTTCCCTGGCTAGACCGGTACCCCCTTCATAGGGAGGCGCTGATCCTGAGTGATGGCCTGGATCATGGTTTCTGGATCCCCTTTTTCCCGTCGGACATGCCTACCATGGCGCCCAATTTAAAATCGGCGGTCAAATACAAGTCCGTCATTGCCGAGAAGCTTCAGAAGGGAATTGGAATTGGGACGGATGGCTGGCCCTTTTGACCTTCCCCTTACCACAACCTGAGGGTATCCCCCCTCGGTGTGGTCCCGAAGAAGGCGGAGGGTAAATTCCACCTCATCCATAACTTATCATACCCTTCTGGCTCCTCGGTTAACGACGGAGTCGACAAGGAGGAATCCAGGGTCCATTACGCCTCTTTTGATAGGGTGCTTCAGTTAGTTAGGGCTGCCAGTTAGTCGGCATGGCTGGCTAAGGCAGACATAGAGTACACCTTTCGCCTCCTCCCGGTCCACCTGGACTGTTTCCACCTCCTGGGCTCCTACTTTCGGGGAAGCTATTTTTTCAACATGTGCCTACCCATGGGTTGCGCCATATCATGTTATTTCTTTGAGCTTTTCAGCAGCTTCCTTGAATGGGTGGTTACCCAGGAGGCGGGTTACCAGTCTTTACTGCACTACTTGGACGATTTTCTCTTTGTGGGCTCAGCGGACAGTGGTTGGTGCCAGCGGCTACTTGCTATTTTTCAAGACACCTGCCAACGTTTCACCATTCCACTGTCCACTGACAAGACTGAAGGTCCGGTGACTGTTTTGTCCTTTTTGGGCATAGAAATCAACACAGTGGCGATGCATTTTGGTTACCAAAAGACAAGCTAGCCAGGCTCCTTTCCTTGGTCCGCTTGGCCAAAAATGCCAAGAAATTGCAGTTGAAACAGCTGTAATCTCTGCTAGGTCATTTTGTTTTTGCCTGCAGGGTTATACGAATGGGTAGAGTCTTCTGCAGGCACCTGGCATGGGCTATGAAAGGGGTGACAGCCCCTCACCACTATGTTCGGACCACCGGGCCCATGTGGGCCGACTTGGCGATTTGGTTATCCTTCCTTCAATCCCACAATGGCCAGTCTTGTTGGCTGAGGGAGGAAGTGCCAAACTCACAGCTGGAGTTATACACTGATGCAGCAGGCTCCTGTGGCTTTGGCGCTTTCTTTCAGGGGACATGGTCTGCTGAGCGTTGGCCGGCCTCATGGATCTGTTGCGTAACCTCACCCTCCATGAGCTTTTTCCGATCATTGTTGCTGTTGAGCTTTGGGGTGAATGGTTGCGTGATCATCAAGTGTTTTTTTGGTCTGATAACATGAGTGTGGTCCAGGTAGTTAACAAGCAGTCAGCTAGTTCCCCCCCCCCCCCCCCCCAGTCATTTAGTTGCTGCGGTTTTTGGTTTTGAAGGGTTTACAGTTTAACATTTGTATTAAGGCAAAGCATGTGCCCGGGACAGCTAATGATATTGCTGATGCTCTCTCTCTACAGCTCGATCGTTTCCACTCCTTGGCTCCCTGGAGGGCCTCCCTTGTCTGGCCCACTTATGGAACCTCGTTTCCGATGCTTACTGAACCTCCTTCGGTCGCCGCTGTCAGCGCGGACATGGGCGTCATACTGCAGGGTTTGGCATGAGTGGATTCAAGTTTCGGGTGGTGAGTTTTACATTTCTTCATCTACTGACAGGTGTATGGCATTGTTTACTTATTTAGTTCACTTGTTGCAGAAGGGCGTTGCGGGTTCCACCGTCTCCTCTTCCTTGTCGGCGCTGTCCTTTTGGTTTCAACTCCTTGGTTGGGAGGATATTACCAAAGCTTTTCCTGTTCAACGGATGCTGCAGGGTTGGAAATGGGTTACCCATTCCCCCGATTCGAGGCGCCCGGTTTCCCCCCAGATTCTCTCGGGTATTCTCTCTGTGTTGCCGCCTGTATGCTCTTCGGCGTTTGAGACCCTTCTGTTTCGAGTTGCATTCTCCTGGGAGTTCTTCGGCATATTTCGTATTAGGGAATTAGTTTTGAGAGTCACGTCGTCAGCGGGTGGCATCCAGTCGTCGGATGTTGCTTTTGCCGAGCGCTGCGTGTTGGTTCTGTTGAGGATTTCTAAGACCGATAGTCTTGGCAGGGGCCGGAGGGTAGTCTTGTACCCTTGTGGCGGCCCCTTTTGCCCGGTATCTTTGGCCTCCCTCTTCATGTCTGAGCACCCCCCTTCTCTCTCTTTTTTCGTTCATGCTGACTCCTCCTCTTTGAGTAGGTTTTAATTTTTAAGAGTTTTTCGACGTTGTCTCGAGACTTTGGACCTTCACTCACGCGATTTTTCGACGCACTCCTTTTGCATCGGTTCGGCGACCGCTGCTTCTGGCATGGGTTCAGTGCCTGGGTAGATGGGAATCATCTCGTTTTTCGTTTTATATCCGTCCACATCTGCTGTGTTAATATTTCAGGTTGCCGTCCGGCCTTGATATGGATGCTCGGTGACTCCTTCATCTACTGGGCCGCTCGTCATACGGAAGTCCAGACCTACGGGAAGAACTTGGGTTTCGCCTCTGATCTCGCCAGGGTCCGCTGGCTTGGGCTGCGGGGGTTGAGATGGTCCCAGGTTCTTCGAGAATGCCTGCGACTCCACGCACATGTGTCCGGTTCCATAGTCTTGGTACTCCATGCTGGTGGAAATGACGTGGGTTACATGCGTTCTGTGGACCTGATTTCCACGATCAAGCGAGACATTGCCCACTGTTTTGCTGTCTTCACCAATTTGGTCCTCATTTGGTCGGAAATTGTGCCCCGCTCAGTGTGGGCGTGGGCAATCCCATGCCCCAGGTTGGAGCGATTCCGTTGAAAAGTCAATGCTCAGGTTGCCAAGTTTGTTCGACAGATCGGGGGTTTTGTTATTCGTCAGAGATTTGGAGGGCGCTAATGCTGATCTTTTGAGACCAGATGGTGTTCACTTCAATGAAATTGGTTTGGACATCTTTAATCTTGGACTGCAACGGGGTGTGGAACATGTGCTGGCTGCGGTGGGGCACCCGTCAGTTGTTCACTGAAGGGAGGGTGGCGGTTTCTTGACCTTGCCAGCATAAAATGGCTGTTATGGGGATATGCTCTTGACGGAAATGGGAAGCAGACAGCCTGTCCAGCACTTATGGTAAGGACAGGCCCCTTCTTATCTCCTTCCCCTCCTTTGGAATTATGTGCTCACAGTATAACTGTGTCAGGCACGGTTTTGAAGTATTCAGATGTTATGTGTTGGATTTAAATAAAGCTGTGGCCTTGCCCTTTCCAACTTGACAGGTGTATGTGTATTATTCATTGGAGGGAAGGGGCAAGGGTTTAAAAGGTGGTTATACAGATACGTTACAGCCGATGGTTCCTGGACTCATTGCACCTCAGCAGTCATGCGGGAATCTCTCCTACAGGGCCAATGTCTTCTCCCGGCGGGCTGGGTGGCTATAATTGCAAGGGAATCCGGCAGGCTGGTTGTACCCAAGTCGATCGATCAACTTGGTACATTCAGCCTGCCCATTAACGGTTCCAATCTCGGACGGTTAATGCTGAAGATTGGACTGGAAGCGTGTATGGCCGGCCTAAGTAAACACTGAGGGAGTTATTTACGAAAGGCAAATCTACTTTGCACTGCAAGTGCACTTGGAAGTGCAGTCGCTCTAAATCTAAGGGGTAGATCTGAAATGAGTGGAAGCTCTGCTGATTTTATCATCCAATCATGTACAAGCTAAAATGCTGTTTTTATTTTCCTTGCATGCCCCCCTCGGATCTACAGCGACTTCCAAGTGCACTTTCAGTGCAAATTGGATTTGCCTTTCGTAAATAACCCCCTATATGTATCTTTTTTGGAGTGGACCGTTCCCTATTTGTGATGGAAAGTGATTCGCATCTTATCTCACATTGAGCAGATATGTTTTAGATCAATGTTTGCAATGGTTACAGTAATAACAGCAGCACACACACCCACCCATGTGACTTTACCCACTCATATGACTTGGCCCTTTCTTTAGAGGCAATCATGCCGTTTGCATTCGTTGTGATTCAGTGTTACCCTTTTACACACAAATACCAGCATATTCTACACAAATGAAAAAAACTACAAATAGCTTATTTAATGCTATGTAATGCACTAGAATTCTAACTGAATGAAACCCTAACAGCAAAACACTTACATCTAATGAGCAGGGCCCTCTGAGTCTTTCTGTATTGAATTGTATTGTAACTGTACTGTCTGCCCTCATGTTGTAAAGCGCTGAGGAAACTGTTGGCGCTATTTAAATACTGTATAATAATAATAATAATACCTGGGAACTCTCTGAATCTTGCCTGGAGACTCCAGCTATTCAAATTTTCTTTGCCAGGTGTGGGCAGGGCTCAACCAGCATACCCAAGAAGTCATAGGCACCTAAACGTTACTTTATATTGTAGAAATTGGGGGTTATTTACTAAAGGAAAATCTACTTTGCACTGAAAGTGCACTTGAATTGTAGATCTGAGGGGGACATGCAAGGAAAATAAAAAAAATGCATTTTAGCTTGTACGTGATTGGATGATAAAATCAGCAGAGCTTCCCCTCATTTCATATCTACCCCTCAGATTTAGAGCGACTGCACTTCCAAGTGCACTTGCAGTGCAAAGGGGATTTGCCTTTCGTAAATAACCCCCATTGAATGATCACAGTAAATAAGGTAACTTACAGAAATGCACCACATATGTTGTGGGTTACACATTTTTTCAGGCAGAAAGGTAATGTCTGGCAACAAGGTATTTTTTCAACAGCAATAAAATATTATGACTGAGGAGCAATTATCTTGGAACTTCTCCCTAAGGCCGCGTACACACGGGCGGACTGTTCGCCCAACTTTGTCCGCTGAACAGTGTTTGGGCGGACAGTCCGCTCGTGTGTGGGCTTTCAGCGGACAGTTTCAGCGGACAGTTGGACGGACAAGGTTTTTCGGAAATTCCGAAAAACTGTCCGCTGAAGCCTTGTTTGAGCGAACAGTCCGCCCGTGTGTAGGCTTGTTCGTCAAACAAAGTTGCGCGCATGCTCAGAAAGGATTTTCACGCCGAAAGCTATAATGCAGTGTATAGAACGTCGTATTTTTCGTCCCGTCGTACGTGCCGTTCACGTCATCGCGCACGGTTTCAGCAAACTGTTCGTCCGTCGTGTGTGGCCATGTCCGTCCATGCTAAGTTTGAGTGGACTGTTTGCCGAAACTGTTGGACGGACAAAGTTGGGCGAACAGTCCGCGCGTGTGTACGTGGCCTGACACTGCACATACTCTTTCCCTAGCAAACGGGGCTGTATACCTAAACTGTGGCACACCAAATGCCACAGAAACTACTACTTAAGCACTTCTGTGTCAAGATGGCCATCCAAATCTTACTATAGGACAGTGATGGCGAACCTTGGCACCCCAGATGTTTTGGAACTACATTTCCCATGATCCTCGTGCACTCTGCAGTGTAGATGAGCATCATGGGAAATGTAGTTCCAAAACATCTGGGGTGCCAAGGTTTGCCATCACTGCTATAGGAGATGCCAGCCTCCCCAAGATGGCTGACTGGAGCCCATAATAGGAGACAAATAAGTCTCCAATGATTTCCTGCCTGTGTTCTGGCATATAGCGTCCGTGCATCGGATAGTGTCCGCCCCGTACTGCACAGGCGCAGTGCTTGCGCAGTACGGAGCAGGAGATTCGGAAAATCTCAGAAGATGAACGGCACCTGCGCCGTGAGTCGAGGTGCTAGCCCCACCATCCAAGTGGACATAGGCTGCAAATATTATAGGGCCCCTCGTGGGCTCGCTTCGCTCGCCACGCTTCGGGCACAGCCTCACTGCGCTCGGCTCTTTTTATTCCAACTCTATGTCCGCTTGGATAGTGGGGCTAGAACCTGGACTCCACGGCGCAGGAGCCGTTCATCTTCGGCTATTTTCAGAATCTGTGTGTCCTGTGTACTGTGCATGCTCAGTACACAGCGGACACTATCCAATGGGGGACACAATGTGATAGGACACCTGCACAAAGAAGCTCCATCTTCAGTTGGGCGGACAAACTGCACCCCATTTATCAACCAACTTACACTAATTTGCCAAATGTATTGGGACGCGTTCACATGCACATAAAACTTTAATGGCATCCCAGTTTTAGTCCAATAGGTTCAATATTGAGTTGGCTCACCTTTTGCAGCTATAACAGCTTCAACTCTTCTGGGAAGGCTGTCCAATAAGTTTAGGAGTGTGTCTATGGGAATGTTTGACCACTCTTCCAGAAGTGCATTTGTGAGGTCAGGCACTGATGTTGGATGAGAAGTCCTGGCTCCCAGTCTCCACTCTAATTCATCCCAAAGGTGTTCTATCGGGTTGAGGTCAGGACTCTGTGCAGGCCAGTCAAGTTCCTCCACCCCAAACTTGCTCATCCATGTCTTTATGGACCTTGATTTTTGCACTGTTCCAAATCATTTGGTAGAGGGGGGATAATGGTGTGTTTTTTTTCAGGGGTTGGGCTTGAACTCTTAAGGCATCAGTATCGGGAGATAATTCTGAAAATCATCTGGATTATTCTCCTGGAGCTCCCGTAGCAAAGGCATATGACATAATTGGTCACGATTAATAAAGCAACCAAGTTTTGGTCCAAGAAATCCTCCTCCTCCTGTTCCTGGACTGGACTTGGGTCAAAGCAGTAGCTCCAAGGCCAATAATAAATAACACCTTATCTCCTTCGATTCGGCAACATGGCTGATTGAGGAACGGCTGTTCAGAAACAAACAGAAAAGCACGAAATGAAAAGCGCGAATCAACACTCAAACTTTTACTAACAGGAAATTAGCAGAAGGAGCCCAAAGGGCGGCGCTAAAGAGCTGAAAAACCACGTAGTACATCACTACGTTCATGTTTGTTGGCAGACAATTCCTTGCCGTTTGTATGCAAGATAAGTTCCTGGCCAACACCCTTCAGACAAACGTCTGAGATTTTGTCTGCGGAAAATCCGATCCTGTGTACGAGGCTTTAGGCTGGGTTCACACTATTGCGAATTGGATGTGGTTTCTCCGCATCCAATTCGCATAGC
The DNA here is from genome assembly GCF_037356315.1 of Lithobates pipiens. Classification (NCBI taxonomy): domain Eukaryota; kingdom Metazoa; phylum Chordata; class Amphibia; order Anura; family Ranidae; genus Lithobates; species Lithobates pipiens. Next base: position 202,368,274 of record NW_027507685.1, read on the forward strand.
AGGAGATTATGTCCGGCTCTCTATGGAGCTGGCTTCCGAAGCCATGTGCATCTTTTGGTCCATTTCATGTCTCAATTCAGACCTGAAACAGTGAATGGAGACGCTCTGGATTTCTGCTGTGAGCCGTTGTGTCTCCCCAGTGTCAACCCAGCCTTAAGCCTCGTACACACGCTTTGATTTTCAGATGACAGAACGTCCGATTTTTGTAGCATGCTAGACTCATGTCGAAAGTGAAGAGGTTACTAACAAGTGAGACACGAGTGAGGAAAAGCCGATAAACGGCTCTTCCTGTTTACACTGTTATCAGCCATGATTGGACATGGCTGATCACATGGTAAAGAGCCTCCGTCAGATGCTGTTTACTGAGATCGATGTTGCGGTGTGTCAGACTGACACACAACAACAGCAATGGGTGCTCAATCGTGGCTTATCCTGCTAAATGTCATATGAAGCCCAGTCAGGATAACTGAACCACTTCCAGCCGTCATTTTGCTATAGGCCGGGCCGGAAGTGGTTATAGTTGAACTCCGAACACAAATACTTTCATTTTACATATATTCCTCAATAGACACCAAGGATATACATTCACTGGCCACTATTAGTTACACCTGTTCAATTGCTTGGTAACATAAACTGCTAATCAGCCAATCACATGGCAGCAAACATGCATTTAGGCATGTAGATGTGGTGAAGATGACTTGCTGAAGTTCAAATCGAGCATCAGAATGGGGAAGAAAGGGGATTTAAATTACTTTGAACGTGGTATGGTTGTTGGTGCCAGATGGGCTGGTCTGAGTATTTCAAAAACTGCTGATCTACTGGGATTTTACGCATAACCATCTCTAGTGGTTACAGAGAATGGTCCGAAAAGAGAAAATATCCAGTTAGTGTACCCATCTTCTGATGGCTCCTTCCAGCAGGATAATGTACCATGTCACAAAGCTCAAATCATCTCACCACTGGTTTCTTGAACATGACAATGAGGTCACTGTACTCTAATGGGCTCCACACTCACCAGATCTCAATTCAATAGCATACATTTGGGATGTGATGGGATGGGAGATTCACATTATGGATGTGCAGCCAACAAATCTGCAGCAACTGTGTGATGCTATCATGTCACTATGGACCAAAATCTCAGAGGAACATTTACAACACCTTGTTGAATCTATGCCACCAAGAATTAAAGCAGTTCTGGAGGCAAAAGGAGGTCCAACACAGTATGAGTAGCAAGGTGTACCTAATAAAGTGGCCGGTGAGTGTATATTCTCTGTTGTATATGAAAAATGAAGTTGCGCATTGTTTTTATTATGATTTAATAATTATTGAATAAATAAAACCTTTTATGGAATTTTGTTGTCTTAGCACCATTAAAATGCCATGTATGCTCTGGTTGGAATATAAAATATTTTAAAGGGATGTAGGTGAAAAAAATTATAGCTGAAGGTCAACTTCCCAGACCAAGTAATACTTTATGAGAACAATTGTAAAATTAGTAGAGTATTTACAGCACATCAATGTGTTGTAAATACCCTGTGCAGACAGCAGAGCTGTGGGAGGGACTCAGAAGGCTCCACCCACAACAGGTTACATGCAGAAAACTACAGGAAGGGGGTGGATACAAGACCAGTCACCCTGCACAAGAGGAGTGAGCAGCAGTGACTGGTCTTTATTGCACCAAGTTCCTGAAAAGATGCCAACTTTCACACTGGATTATTGCACAGATCTGGAAGGAATGAACAAAACACACTTATGCCACGTACATGTGGTTGGATTTTCCAATGGAAAATGTTCGATGGGAGCTTTTTGGCGGAAATTCCGACCGTGTGGCGGCTCCATCGGATATTTTCCATCGGAATTTCCGATACACAAAATTTGAGATCTGGATCTCACATTTTCGGACAACAAAATTCGTTGTCGGAAATTTCGATCGTGTGTACACCATTCCGACCCACAAAGTTCCATGCATGCTTGGAATCAAGCAGAAGAGCCACACTGGCTATTGAACTTCAATTTTCTCGGCTCGTCATGACGTTCGGAATTTCCAACAACATTGTGTGACCGTGTGTATGCAAGACAAGTTTGAGCCAACACCCTTCGGAAAAAATCCCATGGATTTTGTTTTTTGGAATGTGCGATCGTGTGTACGCGGCATTATGCCGCGTACACACAATCGGACTTTCCGCCAAGAAAACCGTGGAATTTTGTCTGAAGGGCGTTGGCTCAAACTTGTCTTGCATACACACGGTCACACAAATGTTGGCCAACAATTATGAACGTAGTGACGTACTAGACATACAACGTGACTTTTCAGCTCTTTAGCGCCACCCTTTGGGCTCCTTCTGCTAATTTCGTGTTAGTAGAAGTTTGGTGAGTGTTGATTTGCGCTTTCATTTTGCGTTTTTCATTTAGCGCATTTCATTTTGTGCTTTTCAGTTCGTTTTTGAACGGCAGTTCGTCAACCAGACATGTTGTGGAATCGGAGGAGATAACGTGTTATTTATTATTGGCCTTGGAGTTATTGCTTTGAAATTATTTTGGTTGAATAATGATTTGATTTGGTAAATTTTCTATATTTTTGGATGCATAGAATGCACTTTTTGGTTAAGTTCTTTTGGCAGATTGCATGTCTATTTTTTTTCTTATTATTTTTTTTTTTAATGCACAATAAAAAAATTGTGTAGAATAATACTTGGCAATGTGTTTTATTTCAAATGACAGTTTGGGAGTCGGCAGTTACATTTTAAAAACTACAATGTAAAATTGACAAGGGACACCAACATAGTTGTATCTTTGATCTTAAAAACTACGGGATAATGGTGTTGTGGTAACTTGCACAAATAAAAATAAAAAAAAAAACATAATAATATTATTCTTCTGATATCACTAGAAAAAAATCCTTGGAAAATTTGTTGTCAATAACTTCATCAGTATCACCAGCAAAGCAGCTTCATTATTATCCCATTAAAGAAGAAGAGAATTGTGCTCTGCATTTGGAGATTTCATAATTTGCCACGTCACGAATGTTAATTCTCCATTACGAACGCTAGTTTCCAAGACCGATCGCTTCTGCTTCCAAGCATGCATGTTTGTATTTTGGACTTTTGTCCGACAGACTTGTGTACACACGATCGGAAAGTCCGACAACACACATTTGTCTGCGGAAAATTTGAAAACCTGCTATCCAACATTTGTTGGCGGAAAAGTCCGACAACAATTGTCCGATGGAGCGTACACACGGTCGGATTGTCCACCAACACCAACTGTCATCGCACATTCCTCGTCGGAAAGTCCAATCGTGTGTACGAGGCTTTAGATTTAAGCAAGAATACACACGGTTCTCATATTCAGGCAATATTTGCTTATCTCAGAGTTCAGCATTAAACAAGGACCCTCTAGGTATTATTTTATGGAAATTGTATTGAAATTTTAGATTTACACAAATTGCAAATGACAAAAATTGTTTTGAGATTTTAGTGATTAGGTTTATAGCAAAGCCTGCACTTCCCAAAGGATCAAACGACTTCCTGCATCCTCATACGCACTTACACATACACTGGATTCAGGAAAATGATGTGCATTCTAAGCAATAGGCCCGTATTTCACATATTGTGTCATAGCCGGTAATCATTACGCATCAGTGTGTGGCTGGCGGCTTTCGCTGTAATGAAAACACACATGTCTGTCGGTGCGCTCTCTCGGGGTTCTGAATGGTTTCGCAGATCGGTTGCCATGGAAACAGAAGTGAAGTGTGAGCGACGTTTTGTGGGGATGTGATGGTGGGGGTCTGTTTGCACAGACATACCGTCTGCATCCCACAGAAGAGAGGAGATCCAAGACGGCACGCTGTGTAAGCTGACGGAAAGGGGTGGGGAATGGAACCCAAATATAGAAGCGCACAGGACTGCGATACATCATAGTAGGGAACTCCGCAGCCATTACTGGGACGGAGGGCTGTCACACAATGCAGTAAGGAATCAGGGACTGGCAGCACACAGGAGACAGCACAGGCTGGAGGAAGGAGCTTCATGACATCACATATACATCAGGACAGGAATACAGAAGCCACATACCTAGGAGGGGACCAGCAGGCACTGCACTAGAACAATACCTTACTATGAATGTTTGATTGTTCTCTTATAAATCATCAAATCATGTAACAGCTTTTTTTTTTTGTATAGTTGACATGCATATGCAGGGCTTAGTGTATGAGCTTTCACACTGATGCAATGAATGCAGATCGCACTGTACACAGCAGGAACATAGGGGCTTCAACAATCACATTCAACAATAGAAATAGGATACCTTGCCCCAAAAATGCCCCCTTTCAAAAGACGAATGAGCAGGCAAAAAAGGCAAGGGAGGATCAGCAGCAGTAGTTGTATTGTGGATAATATTGTGACAATAGGAAAATTAGTGCAACAATGTGTCTCAAAGGGGGACGTCACCAGGGAATGGGAAAATTGTAAGTCAAAAGCTACAAATAGCTGCTGACTTTTAAAAAAGAGATACTTACCAGCACCTGGAGTCCAGCACTGTCTCCTATGCAGCTATTTCTCTGTGCCACCATCTTGATTTTGGGAGCCGGGGGAGGCTTCCTAATGTTTCACATCTGGCTCCCCTTCTGCGCATGCTAGACTAGTCCTGTAGCCTCCTGGGATGTGTGACAGGTGGGACAAGGTGGCATCATACTCGCCAGGGCCAGGACAAGGGGTGGGCAGTAGGGGAAGCTGCTTTGGGCACTGTTGTATCATGTGAGGTGGGGTGGGCATGCCACAAAGAAATTGGGGGAGGGTGATCTAGAGTGGTGATCTAGGGGGATTTGTGTTGGGAGGGGTGATGGGGGAAAGAAGATTAGTGCTGGGAGGGGGGAATTTCAATGGGGGGGATGTGTACTAGGAGGGAAAATTTTAGGGGTACAGGATTTGTGCTAGGAGGATGTGAATTTTTTTTGGGGGGGGGGGATTTGGGGGCTGGGGAGGCAAAGATTTGTTCTGAGAGCAAGGCTTTCAGCAGGGGGGGGGGGGGATTTGTACTGGGAGGAATGGAAATTTATGCTCAGGTGGTAAGCATGCAGATTCATGCTCAGTGTTTTTTGTGGAGGGAATTTTGCCGACATGTACTGCTCATACATTTTGTTTTGGGGGGGGGGGGGGGGGTTGTAGTTTGGTATGTTTGCCCTGGGCTCTAGGTGAAGTTTCCCGGCACTGATCCTCGCCTAAAGCAAGAAGTATGTCACCAGCACACCAAGGATCTCCAGAATAAGTCCAAAACTTTATTCAGCAATCACATCATAATTACAGAAGCAACATTGCGGAGCCACGCTGGACCCCCTTCATCAGGCATGTGACGTCACATGCCTCAAGTAGGGGTCCTGCATGGCTTTGAAACGTTGCTTCTGTAATTATGATGGGATTGCTGAATAAAGTTTTGGACCCGTTCTGAAAATCCTTGGTGTGCTGGTGACATACTTCACACTTTGAATGTCTTTGATTTCCAGCGGGTGATTTCCACTTACTCCCATAGCCATTTTTCAGGAAGGTGTGCATTGGGAATAGTGTGTTTGTCATATTTTGCCTAGGCGAGGAACTGGGCGCAGGTACCATGAAAATTGGTTCCCACTCCTATTGTATCCAACGAGGCTGGGGGAGAGGAAATGAAACAGGTAAGACAAATTTTGGGGTGAAGGTCCACTTTAAAGTTATATGTTTTTCTGGAAGGATGGGTCTGAGTATGAATTTAAAGACCTGGAGTGGTGGTGAATGTCTGATAGCATGTGGAGTTGTGTTCCAGAGGGAAGGAGTTGCATGGGAGAAGTGATGAACAAAGACAAAGAGCAAAGCTTGTTAAAGTTTGTGTGAGGACCTTGTCTGGAGACCAGAGGTGTATTATACATTTCACTTTGATAACAGGGGGCAGAGCACAATCCACGAATAAAAACTATGTATGGGATAGTGAGTTCTCTGCTGTAAATCCAATCAGTGTGCATTTATTGGGTATTCCTGTCTAGTATTTGAATACTGCAGCAGAAATCAGGTTTTCCAGTTTTTGGGTTATCCTGTTTTGGTGATCTGTGCCCGCTACAGCCTGTTGACCAGAGTGGAAGCTGGTGTAGGCCTTCTGCTGATGTCAACTATGCTCTTCAAGGTTCCATAGGGTTGATTTACTAAAGGCAAATAGACAGTTGCACTGTGCAAAGCTATTAGGCTTTGGAGCAACTTGCAAAGTGCACAGTCTATTTGTCTTTAGTAAATCAGCCCCCATGTGTTGTGATCATGTCCTTCGTACATTACATTTGCACAGCATGGTTACAGGCGGCAGCCTTTGTATTTGTTTTTCGGCCTCTTGTGTTAAAGTGCATCTTCAGCCAAAACCTTTGTCTTCAGGTTTTGCAGAAGAGGGAAGGGTTAGAACCCTTGTCATGTTTTTATTGCTGCAAAATGTTAAGGTTGTCACTGCAACAGAATGAAAGAAGTAATATTCCATTGGGGCTGCTTCCTCTGGTAATAACTTTGCACTTTATTTTGGACAAATTTCTTTTTACTTCTAGCTATAATCAAAAGTAAAGGGAAAAATCCTGTGATAGACTCACCCGGGACATGGGGCTTTTGGAGGGGACTGAATGGTAGCCTCTGCCTACCGATTATGGGCCCTGGCATTTGGGGGAACGGTGCTCTATTGTGAGCTGTATGCCTGAGGATCCTTGAGGTGGGGTTACTTTAGATCAATATCCCCCAAGACACACAGACTCTGGGAACCCTGTATATGCCATATTAGAAATAGTGACAGATTCATACTGTTGGTACACATACTGTGAGGAGATGCTGATGTCATCAACTCCAGCCACCACAGACAGCAAATAAGACAACTGAGAGAGGTTTTTGGCTAGAAGTATACTTTAATACGCAAGTGTGTCTAAAGCCGCGTACACACGGGCGGACTGTATGGCCAACTTAGTCTGTCAGACAATCCGACGGACAGTCCGTCCTACTTTCGAATGAACGGACTTGACCACACACGGATGCACAAACAGTCCGTCGAAAGCTTGCGCGATGACGTGTACAGCACGTACGACGGGACTAGAAATAGGAAGTCCAATACACAGCAATGCAACCTTTCGCCGTGTAAATCCTTTCTGAGCATGCGCCATACTTAGTCCGTCGAACTAGCCTACTCACGAGCGGATTGTCCGCTGAAACCAAAGTCTGACGGACAATATTACGGAAATTCCGAAATACTTAGTCTGCCAGACTGCACGCTGAAAAAGTCCGCTGAAGCCCACACACGAGCGGACTGTCTGCTGAAATGTGTTTCGACGGACTAAGTTGGCCAGACAGTCCGCCCGTGTGTACGCGGCTTAAGGCTCACCATACATGTTACAATCTGACCATACGATTTTTGTACAATCAACTTTATATCTACCAAAACTACATATGAGGAGCTACCTAATCTATCCAATCAGGCTGGTCCTTGCTCTACATACTTGTTGGTTGGTAGGTCTAAAGGAGATTGTACAATCAGAATGTAATGTGTGTGTGGTGAGCTTAGTAGTGTGGCTTGTTACAATGTTATTATTGTGATGATGAGAAATAAAACAAAAGTACAAAGCCTTGAAAAAGTACTCATACCCCTTGATTTTTGCCACATTTTGTCATGTTACCATCAAAAACTTAAATGTATTTTATTGGGATTTTATGTGATTGACCAACACAAAGTGACACATAATTGTGAATTGGAAGGAAGATGATAAATGGTTTTCAAAATATTTTACAAATAAATATTTGAAAAGTGTGGGGTGTCTTTCTATTCCGCCCCACCCAAGTCAATACTTTGTAGAACCACCTTTCACTGCGATTACAGCTGCAAGTCTTTTGGGGATGTCTCTACCAGCTTTGCACATCTAGAGAGTGACATTCTTGCCCATTCATCTTTGCAGAATAGCTCAAGCTCTGTCAGATTGGATGGAAAGTGTCTGAGCAGCAATTTTCAAGTCTTCCGAAAAGGGTCTCAATTGGATTTAGATCTGGACTTTGACTGGGCCATTCTAACACATGAATATGCTTTGATCTAAATCATTCCATTGTAGCTCTGGCTGTATGTTTAGGGTCGTTGTCCTGCTGGAAGGTGAACCTCCACCCCAGTCTCATGTCTTTTGCAGACTCGAACAGGTTTTCTTCTAAGATTGCTCTGTATTTGGCTCCATCCATCTTCCTATCAACTCTGACCAGCTTCCTTGTCCCTGCTGAAGAAAACACCCCCACAACCTGATGCTGCCACCACCATGTTTCACGGTGGGGATGGTGTGTTCAGGGTGATGTGTAGTGTTAGTTTTCTGCCACACATAGCATTTTGCTTTTAGGCCAAAAAGTTTAATTTTGGTCTCATCTGACCAGAACACCTTCTTCCACATGTTTGCTGCGTCCCCCACATGGCTTCTGGCAAATTGCAAACGGGACTTCTTATGGCTTTCTTTCAACAATGGCTTTCTTCTTGTCACTCTTCCATAAAGGCCAAATTTGTGGAGAGCAGAACTAATAGTTGTCCTGTGGACAGATTCTCCCACCTGAGCTGTGGATCTCTGCAGCTCCTTTACAGTTACCATGGCCCTCTTGGCTGCTTCTCTGATTAATGCTCTCCTTGACTGGTCTATCTGTTTAGGTTGACAGCCATGTCTTGGAAGGTTTGCAATTGTGCTGTACGCTTTCCAATTTATGATGATGGATTGAACAGTGCTCTGTGAGATGTTCAAACTAAGCTTGGGGTATTTTTTAAAGCATAACCCTGCTTTAAACTTCTCCCCAGTTTATCCCTGACCTGCCTGGTGTGTTCCTTGGCCTTCATAATGCTGTTTGTTCACTAAGGCTCTCTAACAAACCTCTGAGGGCTTCACAGAATAGCTGTACTTATACTGAGATTCAATTATACACAGGGCTCTATGTACTAATGAGGTGACTTCTGAAGGCAATTGGTTCCACTAGATTTTAATTAGGGGTATCGGAGTAAAGGGGGCTGAATACAAATGCACATCACTTTTTTTAGATATTTATTTGTAAAGAAAATGTGAAAAACATTTATCATTTTCCTTCCACTTCACAAATATGTGCCACTTTGTGTTGGTCTATCACATAAAATCCCAGTAAAATACATTTACGTTTTGGGTTGTAATATGACAAAATGTGGAAAATTTCAAGGGGTTTGAATACTTTTTAAAGGCACTGTAGTTGACACATATTCAAACATTTAGAGTGGTTGTAAACTCTTAAGGCCCATACACACGATCAGACTTTTTGACAACAAACATGCAAATTAGCTGTTTTGGAGCAACATCCGACCGTGTGTACTCTCCATCGGACAAACTTTTTTGGTTTTCATCTGACTTTTGTTGGCTGTGCAAAGGGACAAACTTTCTGGCAACAAAAGTCCAATGGAGAAAAGTCTGATCGTGTGTACAGAAAACCATAGGACTTTTGTACAAAGTACAAACAGGCATGCTCAGAACCAATGCAAAAGATCAGACAACAATACAGAAGTTGACCAAAGGTGGCAGTAAAGAGCAGAAAAACCACATGATTTGGTGAAAGTTGTCTGAAAAAGTCCTGCCGTGTGTATGCAATACAAGTTCAGGGCCGACGCCCTTTGTACAAAAATCCACAGGAAAGTTTGTATAAAGTCCTATCATGTGTATGAGACTTTACAGTGTCTGGACGCCGGTGATGCACAGCGATTAAACAAATCCTCCTACATAAGTTGTACCTGTTTATCTGTAGTATTCTCTCCTCTACATCTGTTCAAAGTCCAGAATTTATACAACTTGTCTGAGATTTAAGAAAAAAGTGGGCAGATAGCTGCAGAGTTCAGTGAGGAGAGCTCTGAGAGCTGCCTGGAGAGAAGGGACACACCCCCTCCACATAACACACCAGGACAGAGCTGAGGTTGTCACCACTATTTTTCTAATGGTGTCAGGAAAACTTGTCAGAAGTGATTCATGCTGATAGCAGAGGAACAAAGCAGCAGATAGAAATGACACATAGATGCTTTTATCATTAGTGTCAGTGGGAAGAATTGTGCACCATTGTTGGAATCACTTGGAGGAATTGGCCCCTATCATTGGTGTCATTGGAAGAAATTGTTCCCCATTGTTGGTGTCGTTGGGGGAATTGTACCCCATCATTGGTGTCATTGTGTCCCTTCATTGGTGTGAGTGGGGGGGGGGGGGTTGATTATGTCCCATTGTTCGTATCAGTGGATGAAACATTTCACCAATGTTGGTGGGTGGGGATAGTATTCGTGTTAGGAGGGGATTTTTTTTGGGGGGGGGGGGTTTGTTCTAGCAGGGATGATTGAAGGGATTTGTGCTAGGAGGGGAAATTTGGGGAGATTTGTGCTAGGATGGGGGATTGGGGAGAATTTGTGCTGGGAGGGGGATTTGGAGTAGGGGGTGGAGGATTTGTACTAGGGAAGGGATTTTTTTTTTGGAGGAGGGGTGGATCTGTGCTGGGGGCATATGGAAAATGAAAGGATTTGAGCTGCGAGTTTGGGGGGGGCAAAGATTTGTGCTGGGAAGGGGATTTCATCAGGGGGCAGATTGGTAGTGGGAGGAGGGGGAATTTATGCTTAGGAGGTAAGCATGTAGATTAGTGCTGGATTTTTTTTTGGGGGGGGGGGGACACAAATTATTTTTATTTATAGGTGGATATGTGATAAAGATCAAAGAAAATTGAAAAGCAACCTCTCTGTGACATAGATATCTCATAAGACTGCTTCACATATTATTTTCTTTGACCACTGATATTTTTGCTTTATTTTATACAGATACTGAAGATAAGACATTATCATTAGCCATATAACCAAGCCAACTATGGGAATGCCACAGCCAGGCAGTCCAGAAACATCTGAAAACGCAGTCTCTGAAGGACACGACAGATCACAGAGAACATCAATGGAATCTCCTAAAGCAACTCAACCATCTTGCCTAAGAGGAGGATTCATCTGTCTGTTTCTGAAAAGAACAGAGCAGGATAGGTCCCTAGAGGAGGCCTCGTCAAGCAATCAAAGCACAGAGGACAAACATGGAGTTAGAGGGAAAAAACGAAAGGTGCTGAGTGGGAATATTTTCCGGTTACCTTGTCTCAGACCAGCAGAAAGAACAGAAACCGGTGAGCAAGTAAATAAGGTAGATGAACAAGGGAACCAGGCGATTCCAGAAGAAGAATTAAAACCATACTCCAAGGCTTCCTTTTTGAGAAAAATTAGAGGCTACAGACTAATGAGAGAAAGAGATGCCACAGAGAAGGAAAAAGTGATAGAGATGGAGCAATGCAAGGAAGGTTTTTTTGTAGAAGAACACCATGAGAAAAAAATAGACCTAGGTGGCAAAGATACCAAACCAAAAAGATATGAGGATATATTGGGAGGAAAAGGAAAAATGTCAGAAGAGAAGGAAAGCGAAGAAATGATGAAGGAAGAAAAAGGAAGCAAAGTTCTACAACAGGCGGAAAAAGCTGAATTAAGTGCTGATCAGGGTGACAGGGAAATCAAGAATTTAAGAGACCCAGAGAAAACTATGGATGAAAAGGATAATGCTGAAATGAGCATAGGTGTTAAAAGGAATAGCATGGCAGAACACAAAAATGCAACAGACAATGTGGAAGAACTTGGAAATGACCTGAAAGAACAAGAAAATCATGCAGGCAAGTCAAACGGACACAAGGACAAAGACATTTTAGGCCAAGAGACTCATAAAGAGGTGGAGGACTTGGGCAACAAAATCACAAAACAGGAACAAACAGAGGGCATACCAGAGCCAGGAGACAGCATAAAAATTCTAGAGATCAACTCAAAAAGGGTACATGAACTAGACAATGACTTACAAGAACACAATCAGTTCATTCACACAAAGAAGGCAGATGATGTGGCAAATTACTTGCCAGAAAATGGCGTGATAATGGAGAATGCAGAAAAGCTAGAAAATGACTTACAAGAACAAAAAAGCCCTGAAGAAAATACAGGGGACATAGCTAAAAGCTCACCAACGCAAGAGGAAAGTGAGGGGAGAGCAAGATCTGAGTTTTCAGAACATAAAAAAGATGGGGAAGTGTTACCAGTTGTAATTGACCAAGAGAGCCATGCAGAGATTGCTGAAGACACTCAGAAGAAACAAGACAAAGTAGAAGAATTGGTTGAAAATCTTCCTAAAATAAAAACTCATGAAGAGGTCGTAGAAGAGTCAGAAAGCCATTTGATAGATAGGGACAGTTATAAAGAAAAAAGAGACCACTTGCTAGAAAAGGAAATCCATGTACAGAATATGAAGGAACCAGAAAACCTTTCTCAAAAACTGAATATTCAGATAGGAAAAATAGAAAAAGCAGACAACTCACCAGAACAGAACAGCCATATACAAAAAGAAGAAAAAACAATGGACCAGTTTCCAGACCAAGCTAGCCATATACAGAAAGAAGAAAATGTAGGAAACCACCTTCTTGAACAAAACAGCAATTCGCAGAAAGAAAGTAAAACAAGATACCACTTTCTAGAAGAAAAAGAAGATGACCAGTTTTTAGAAGAAGGCTACCACAAACACAAAGATGGAGAAGCAGAAGACCAGTTTCTAGAAGAGGACTGCCAAAAACACAAAGATGGAAAAGCAGAAGACCATTTTCTAGAAGAAGACTGCCATAAACACAAAGTCGGAAAAGCAGAAGACCAGCTTGTAGAAAAGGAGTGCCATAAACACAAAGATGGAAAAGCAGAAGACCAGCTTGTAGAAGAGGAGTGCCATAAACACAAAGATGGAAAAGCAGAAGACCAGTTTGTAGAAGAGGACGGCCAAAAACGCAAAGACGGAAGAGCAGAAGACCGGTTTGTAGAAGAAGACTGCCAAAAGCACAAAGACAGAAAAACAGAAGACCAGTTTCCAGAAGAGGAGTGCCATAAACACAAAGATGGAAAAGCAGAAGACCAGTTTCTAGGAAAGGGCAACCATATAGGAAACAAAGGAAAAGCAGGAGATCAGTTCTTCGAACAGGATGGCTATTTACAGAAAGGAGGAGACTGCTTGTTAGAACAGAACAGCAATACAGAGAGCACAAGAGAACCAGATACGCTCTGTCCAGAACAAGAAGGACATGGGAATAATTTGGGAAAAACTAAAGCCCAAAAAACTGAACAGGGCAGTCTTGAAGAAGGTAATTTACCAAAGAAGACCAAATGTGTAAAAAAACATAAAGAGATCAAAGACAGGTCAGTCAAACAGGAGATTGTGATCACCCACACCACCTGTACTGTAAGATCAGAGGAACCACACACAGAATTCTCAACATCTCAAGAAGAATCAGCACCAAACATAGTGGACTTTAACTATTACCACCAAGGGGGCAATCAGGAAGACATAAATGATGGTGAAGATGATGTGAAGGAGGATGCAGAATGGAAATCACTGCAGGTAGAGGTGAAAAGCATGGTTCAATGGCTAGTAGAAGAAGCCTCTGATAGGTTGGAAAGTTTTTCCCAAGAATCCCAAGGTACTGAATAGAATACATTCTTAATTTGGATCTTATAAGCTAGGATATGTATGCCTGACACATGTCACTATTTAAAAAAAAAAAAAAACACAGGATATCACTTCCGTGTATCCAGCCATGGAAGGATGCCACTATACAAAACACAGAACAGCACATAAATGTGAACAAAGAGTTACGTTCTGCCAGACAGGAAGCTAAAGAATGACTACAAGTTTTACACAATATTAAACACACCTATGTGTTAATGGACCAACTACACAAAACATGCCTATGTTTTGAACAGCACTGCAAGTTTCACGAAATATGGGACAATAATAAGTCTGAAATCACTGCACATTTCACAGTATTTGGTGTATATGGAATGACTGTAAGCATTGATAGTCACACTTGAATTAGCAGAGCATGTATTTGGATTTGCTACAAACTTTGTATGCGGTATAACATAACTTATGTGCATTTGGAATGTCTACACGCTCCAAGATAAAATAATCACATATCTATAAGAATGGCAATTCAGGCTTCACAACAAAACACTGCAGAGAATACACAACTGAATGGGATTAAAACACCTTTATAAGAACTGTTTGATTTTTTTTTTTAATTAGCTATTTTAACCACTATTGGTTTTAAAAAAAATAAAAATGCACCCTTATTTCAGTTACCTCAGTTGTTTGTGTCCTTTCATGGAACATTGGGGGAGATTTACTTAAATTTGAGTATGCCAAATCTGGTGCAGCTCTGCATCGAAACCAGCTTCCAGGTTTTAGACCCTGTTCACACTTATGTAAATTCTATGTGGATCAGATGCGATCCGAAAGGCATAGATTCACATGTCATTAAAAAAATGATTTCCAATGAGGTCTGTTCACATATATGCTGTGCAAATTTTATCCGGTTCAAAAAAGGGTCTTGTGTGAGTTTAGTGTGGCGCGGTGCGAATTTCATCTCCATAGACTTCTATGGGACCAGATTTATATCGCAGTCCAGTGTTCACATCACTGCAATTTTTTATTTTTTTGGCTAGTTTTTATTGAAAATAAAATCGCGGATGTGACCACTCCCCTCATCAATTTGCACTTAATTTGCATTGAAATTATACATGGCAAGTAGAAATCGCAATTCAAATTCGCACCATGTACCACTTTACATTTTCACGGAATTTGCAGCGCATAAGTGTGAACCGACACGGTTTGTCAAAGCTTAATGGAACAAGCTTCAGTTAGAAGCTGATTGGCTACCATGTACAGCTGCACCAGATTCAGGGTGCTCCAGTTTTAGTAAATCTTCCCCATTGTCTGCAAAATGTTGTCATTAATTTCTTACCACATGTAAAGCATATGTGCGTTGACAAAGAGGGTAGGCTTTAAAGTGATAGTAGATAATGTCTTTATTCTCCAAAAATAATCTATACACAGTCGGTACGTAATGGCCCTGGAATAAATTTTTCAATAAAGTGTTACTAAACCCAGGACCCTGCATTCACTATATCTGGTCTCCCACAGTACACAGAACATGGAAATGCAATTCATTTTAATTGATAAACTGCTAAATACCTTTTTTTATCAGCAGTATATAGCAGTCTTGTGACTTCTATCAGTGTCTGGTTAAAGCTTGTAGGAGGAGTTTTCATATGGCACTGGCTGTCCTATCAGGATACAGGACCCTTGACACTCTGTCTGAACAGTGCTGATTGGCCTTGTGCTGATCACATGCACATGAAAAAACTCTCTAGCAATACACACAAAATACACACCAAACTGAGCATGTGCAGCCTGACTCCAGTAACTCTGTCTTATCCTGACTTGTTTTGGAGACAATGCAAGAAGGGGAGGATCTGTGCATACAGAATCAAAAGGCCTTTTTATACAATGCAGAGGAATAACCCCTTCGGTTCCACGGTAAGTAAAACAAGCATAATTTACTGCATATACAGACTGATTTTATTGTTGTGGGTTTAGTAACACTTTAGATTGTTTCCTATAGTTTTTTCTGCTTCCCTGTATTGTCCTCTTTGAGCTCCCAAACCTGTCCTTTTCTCTCTTCAATTCCTTTTATTTGGAATGAGCAGTCCCTTTTAGTTGTGGTCATGTGCACTGCTCTATGAACACTACAACTCCAATAGTCCATAGTCCATCTCAGCAATGAGCAAGAGAGGGTGGCTATGTTCTTACATGCAATGAGACCATGGGCGAATGTAGCCACCCTCTAACAAGAAATCAGATCAGAGCAGCATAAGAAAAATAATTCTGAGATTGGGAGGAGAATTTAGCAATAGTGCTAAAACATGATAAACTCTACTTGCCGGTGCAGCTGGCTAAAGGCTTTTGAGGCAGATATCCTAATTTAGAGCTTAGTGCCACTTTAAGGCCCCGTTCACACCTATGCGAATTAGATGCAGCTTACACCGTATCCAATTCGCAGGACATTTCAAAATACATTAATTTTAATGAGGCTGGTTCACATATCTGCGGTGCATTCGCACTCCGCACTGCACACAAAAAAGTGTGTGTTTTCTAGGCAAGTGTACAGTATGTAAACCCAAAGAAAAAATGTAATATATTGAAGCTTACCAGTCATTAGATGTGGTGGCTGCATTCATTTTTATTTCTTCATGACTTCATTTTCAGGAAGTACAGAAAACACCTGCTGATCCTGCCAGTAATTCAGTGTCCTTGTCACTTCCTGTGAGCTGAAATGAAAGCACAAACAAGCTTAATTTTATTGTGGAAACTACTAATCTGATTGATAAACAATGAAATGGGGATAACAAAGCTACTGGAGGAGCGGGCTGTGTGTGTCTACACCCATTAAAACCCCCACCCCTAACACTGCAAAATGACAGAGAGGTTGTGCTGAGATCAGGGACAGGCGCAACTGCTGGCTGTGTGTGTCAGAGTGGGTTGTGTAAAATCCCCCTCTCACTCCTGCCCCCCCCCCCCTTCTGGCAGCAAGGCAATGGACCAATCAGTGGGAGGCTGGCAGAGAGTCATGGGACATGTAGTCCTTAAAGGAGTGTTGTACAATGGAGGCTATGGATCTTGGACTTCAACACCCAGGCTTCCCTGCAAACAGGAGAAGGAGAGGACAGTGTTTCCCCACGCAACTTACCAGAGGTCTGGGAAGTCTATTGCAGGTAGTCAGAGAGAGTAGACTGGTTGCTGGGGTCTGTACAATACACCAGAGGGAGGACAGATCTGTTGCGGAGAGCGGAGGCTGGAACTGAGTCACAGTTAGCCTGTGAATGGTTATCGGAGCTGGGCAGACATTGGATATGTACATGCCTACACCAGTGAGAGACTGAGCTCTTCTGAGCACCCAGGGAGCTGAGAGGATGAACCACAGAGAGTGGACGTGTCTTGGGACCTGAGCTGTGTGTACCCACATCAGAGATGACCTGATCATGAGGACTAAGCCCTCTGACACAGTTGACTGCCAAGCATATTGGGACAGATTCATTGAATGCCAGGAGTGGTGAGCGGAACCTACGAAGCATAATCCCATACTGCCCACAGTTAATACCAAGGGAGACTGCTCCTTACTTAGCAGCCCGTAAACCATCCAATTAGTACAGTCTTAAAGGGACAGCTTCATGTGCACCACCTTACAGACGGGCCCCAACAAAAGCTGTCTGAGTACTGCTAAACAGGTACCAGGTATTTTATAGCCACCTCCAGGGGCACAACTTGTCAGCAACACATGCACCCACCCACTGTTAGGGCTGTGTGCATGGCGTGCACATCGAGCACTTATTTTTGGGTGAATATTGCTGATACTTTCAACCCTGTTTGCATCAGTAAAAAAATGGTTTAGCAAGGCTGCAGTTCAGTTAATTGCCATGTTATGGATCCATGTACTGTCTAACTTGCCTTGCCATAATACATCTAATTAATCTCATCATCAGGTTACTTGTGGCCTATTTTCTGTCTATTATTAAAGAGTGGTAGCATACTAATGCTTAAAGTGGTTTGGTACCTAAAAATGAAAATACATGTTATTAAAATCAACAGATAGCATACTTACCTAAACGAACCCTGAAAAAAAAAAAAATTATTTACTTGAATGAATGAATGAATGAAATACTTATATAGCGCACAATGCGAACTGAATCGCCTCTAGGCGCTGTGGCGAGCTTTGATAATCTGCTAAAAGAGGAAGGTCTTGAGTTTTTTCCTAAAAGCCAGGTGATTTTCTTCCAGGCGGATGTTAAATGGTAGAGCATTCCATAGCCGAGGCCCTTGGACAGCGAATCTCCGATCACCCTTGGATTTATACCGGGCTTTGGGCACGAGGAGGAGGTTTTTGTTGGCTGATCGAAGACTGCGGTTTGGTGTGTAATGATTTATTTTCTCCATTAGGTATTGCGGAGCTTCTCTATGCACGCATTTGTGGGTGAGGCAAAGGGTCTTGAACGTGATCCGATTTTTTACGGTTAGCCAATGTAAGCTCCTCAGTGAAGGAGAAATGGATTCCCAGGGTTTTTTCCTGTTATCAGCCTTGCCGCCGTGTTTTGGATCAGTTGTAATCGCGCAAGTTGATATTGTGGTAATCCTATGTAAAGCGAGTTTGTGTAGTCCAGTCGTGAATTAATGATTGTTCCAACTACCACTGCTTTGTCATTCTTTGGGATAAAAGGGATGAGTCTGCGAAGCATGCGCAGCAGATGGTGAGATCGACTGACTACAGATCCTATTTGCGCATCCATTGACATTTGTGCGTCTAAAATAACCCCGAGACTCTTCGCTTTGGTCTTTGGGGAGATAGTCTGCCCAAAGACAGTTGGTGGAGACCAGGAGGTTTTGGTTGCGGGCTTATGATTTGGGTGTAAGATAAGAAGCTCTGTCTTTGATTGGTTCAGCTGGAGGGAGTTGGTGGTCATCCAGTCCTCTATTGATTTGAGGCAGTTTTCAAGTTGTTGTTGGTGATCTTTTTTTCCATTGATCCGGAAATAAAGTTGCGTGTCGTCAGCGTAAGAGTGGAAGCAGAGATCTGAGCATCTGATGATTTGAAGGAGTGGGCAAATGTAAATGTTGAAGAGAACGGGTGACAACGGAGAGCCTTGAGGGACTCCGCAGGTGACTGCCCGAGTTTCGGAGAGGAATTTTCCTAGTTTCACTGTCTGTGACCGATTTCCTAGGAAGGACGCGAACCAATGGAGATCTATGTCTTGGACTCCGGCTACTTCTGTGAGGCGGACGAGTAGAGTATTGTGATCTACTGTATCAAACGCTGCACTTAGGTCTAGCAGTACGAGGAGACACGGCTCTCCGTCATCTGCTGCTTCGAGGGCGTCATCCCAAATCTTGAGGAGAGCTGTTTCTGTTCCATGACCCGGGCGGAAGCCTGATTGCAGCGGGTCCAGGAGTTTGTGAGTATCCAGGTGAAGTTGTAGCTGATGTACTACAGCTTTCTCCATGATCTTAGAAATGGTGTTGAGGCTTGTAATCGGCCTACGGTTGTTTGGATCCTGAGGGTCCAGGTTTGGTTTCTTGAGTAGAGGTTTGACGATGCCTTGTTTGAGGATGCTGGGAACAATCCCTTCGTGGAATGATCGGTTTATGAGGTGGGTTATGGTTGGAGCCACGATGTCGGAGCATTCTTTCAGTAGTTTTGTGGGGATGATGTCAATAGGTGAGGTACTGTCACGCAGTTTATTAATGATGTTTTTTGCGGTGTCTACGGTAATTGGGGATAGTAAAAATTTTGACAGTTGCGGTATGTTGGTGCGGACATCCTCTTTATGTATTTGCTGGCTGAGGTTGGATGTTTTCTTCTGACAAATTGTTTCCCTGATGGTTTTGACTTTATCGATGAAAAAATCCGACAGTTTGTCACAGTAATCCTGGGATTCGCTTTCTGGGGGTTCTAGGCACACCGGATTCATTGATTGATTAACCAGTTTAAACAGTTCCCGTGGTTGGTTTGCGGCCGTTGAGATTGTATATGAGAAGTGGTCCTTTTTGGCTTTGAAGATTGCTTTCCGATAATTCTCTGTCAGACCTTTGTAGTTAAATAGGTTTTCCTCGGTGGGATTTCTTCTCCATGTTCTTTCCGCTCTTCTGCGTTCTTGCTTTAGTACGGAGAGGGAGCTATTAAACCATCCAGCATTTTTCTTCCTGATGAGAGCCCTGCGTTTTGGTGCTACCGAGTCTGCTGATTGCAGTAATGCCTTGTTCAGGGAGTTGAGTGTTTCCTCCGTAGAGTGGTTTAAGGTTATTGTAGATATTTTTTTGGACAGAGTGGTTTTGAAGGCTTCGGAGTACAGTTTTTTATGCGATCTGGTCCAGTGCGTTGTTACAGGTTTCCGTTTTGCGTTGGTGATGTTGGTAGTGATTTTGAATTTGATGGCATGGTGATCCGTCCATGGCAGAGTTATGTTGTCGAGTATGTTGACGTCGATGTTCTGTTTGAAAATGAGGTCCAGGGTGTGTCCTGACCCATGCGTGGGAGTCTTTATCAGTTGCTGTAGACCCAGTTCTTCTAGTTGATTGATGCAGGCAGTCGCGATGGGGTCTTTAGGCTCGTTTGCCCAAAGGTTGAAATCTCCGAGTGCCAGGAAATTTTTGAATTTTAGGGTGTGCATTGCAAAGGATTCCGTGAGGGGTGAAAGAAGATTGGACTTTGGTCCCGGTGGTCTGTAGCACAGTAGAATATGAGTGGTGTCATGGGGTGTTGGTTGAAAATGTAGCGTCAGGGTTTCCATAAAAGACACTGGGTTCTGAGATGATGGTTTAGTGAGATCCAGGTGACCTTTAAAGATCACTGCTAGGCCTCCTCCTTTTTTCCCTATCCGGTGTTCGGTTAGGATCCTGTAGTTTTCCGGCACCAATTCGGTGAGGAGGGTGTTGCAGTCAGAGGTTAACCAGCTTTCGGTGATGAAGAGGCAGTCTACATTGTTCTCGATGATGAAGTCGTGTACATCCAGTCTATGTTTGACTGCAGACCTGGCGTTAATCAAGGCGCAATCTAATTGTAGTGGTCGAGTAGATGTCTTCCTGTGGTTGGGAGCTGGTTGTCGTCCGGTTTTTAATAGTTGTTCTCTTTGAAGTATTTTTTGTATGGAAGATGGCAATGTGGTGTTGATGTTCCTTAGTCTGTGCAGAACTTCAGCTGAGTATTTGAAGTAGCACATGGTTTGTGGATGCTGTTGATGGTACTGTGGGCCTAAGATGATGATCCTGATCAGGGTATTGATCCTGAGGTGGGGCTAGGTATCAGACTTGCCGCCGTGCTTGAGGCTATTAGCGCGCAAGTTGATCAGGGGATGCCTATATGGATGCGGAAGGAGTTGTTGTATTCGGTTGCGGGCTGTTCCAGCTACCTTTACTTAAGGTGGAGGTCTCCGCTTAGAAAAGAAGTCTGGCTGTGATCTGGAATAGTCATCCTAGGATAGCGTAAAAAATGGAAAGGAGGCCGGAGGTAGGGGTATGCTAACCTATGGTTGTTCCAGAGGAAGGCGAAAAACCCCCTGACAGTAGCAGCCAAACGCACCAGTGGGGCAAAAATTCCTTCCTGACCCCCGTAGGCGGTCGGACGGAGTCCCTGGAACAATCACTGGGGGGGGGGGGGGGGAGTGGAGGTGCGAGCTTACCTGGCTGCGGTTGTCCCCTTTAAACACTCTGGTTCCGGTGAATCTGGCTTGCTGTCAGCCTGACATTTCTGGAAAGCTGTCTGGTTGCCCCTTGCAGTGGGATCTTTAAAATGGAGGGGAGGATTGATGTAGGATAGAGGTTAGAGACTCCTGTCTTAAACTCCTGGTTGTTAACTCTCCACTTTAGTTCAAAAAATCCACTTGTGTTCACAAAATCCACATGCAAGCCACAATCAGGGAGCAAGATTACTTACCTTTTATTTCTGATGTTTCAGCTGACTTCCGGGTTGTCCTCCCGTGGGAGTAGGCGTGGCTATCGTCCTAGCAATGGTCCCTGGGAAATTTGTAAGCTATTTCCCAAGAATCCATGGGGGACAATGAAATTGCGAAATCTCGCGAGATTTCGTTAGGACGCCGGTCACGTGACGAGGGCGTGTACGAATTTGCCATTTTTAAAGTGGGCAGGCAGCTGTATCTGCCATTACACTGGTCTCACTGAGCATGTGCAAGATGGAGCGGAGCATGCTGGGAGCCAGACCTCATCATATACCAGGAAGTAAATGCCTGTGGGCTTCAGACGCCCACAGTTAAAATGGAAAACGCCAGAGCAGGTTTTTATAAGTCATCCTGAGGAAAAGATTTGTCGCGCCGGGGGTCAAATAAACGCCGGACATGGATGCCAATCGAAGGTAGCACTCGCCCACCTGTGAGACAGGTAAGAAAAAAAAAAAAAAGAGCGGAATCCCACTTTAAGTTACACAGGTGTGAGCAACCTCTAACCTATAACCAGGTCAGTGGAGACCAAGTGGGTTAAAGAGTTGTGGCAGAACAATCAAGCGACTCCTGCTGGGGTAAGTGTTACAGATGCAATAGAGAAATGACTGTAGTCATGAAAGGAAGTTGGTTATTAGCAGGTAAAAGTAAAGGGGAAAAAGTTTGAAGGACTGGTAAGCTCCATTATATTACATTTTTGTTTAGGTACGATTTAATCATTATGGAATTACTTCTTAGCCGAGGGGGTTAGCTTATAAACATAATTATTTTGTATTGTTTACTGAATTACATGTATTATATGAAAATACCACATATAATTACATAGCCCCCAACTGTCCCTGATTTGGAACATGTCCCCATTTATTTTATTTTTTTAAAGTACATTTTTTCTCAGTTTAGGCCGATATGTATTCTTCTACATATTTTTGGTAAAAAAATAGCAATAAGCGTATATTGATTGTTTTTCACAAATTTATAGCCTTTACAAAATAGGGGATAGATTTATAGCATTTCTATTATTATTTTTTTTTTTTTACTAGTAATGGTGGCGATCTGCGATTTTTATCAGGACTGTGACATTATGGTGGACACTTCTGACACCATTTTGGGACCATTGGCATTTATACAGCGATCAGTGCTATAAAAATGCA
The DNA here is from genome assembly GCF_037356315.1 of Lithobates pipiens. Classification (NCBI taxonomy): domain Eukaryota; kingdom Metazoa; phylum Chordata; class Amphibia; order Anura; family Ranidae; genus Lithobates; species Lithobates pipiens. The sequence goes on from NW_027507685.1 coordinate 202,390,809, forward strand.
CTGATTACTGTAAAAATGTCACTGGCAGGGAAGGGATTAACACTAGGGGGTGATCGGGGCGTGGCCGGGATGTGAACGAGAGCAGACGTGTGACTGCTGAGCTCCGCTCCACCGCTTATCCTGTCGACTTCCAGCGCCGTTTTTACCATCACACAGCCTCTCCCCCTGACACCCTGGGGCGGAAGAAACCCTCCGGTACCCCGCGGCCCTCTCCGCAGCCCCCGGGAAGGCTCCGTTCGTCCGCAGCAGGTGAGGCCCGGTCCGCGGCGGCCATCTTCCCCACGAGGTCCCCCGTCGCCACGATGTCTGTCGGCTCTCAGGCCGCCGCTGATCCTCCTCCATCTCAGGCAGATTCCCACGCTGAGCTCCTAGCGGCGATCAAGGAGGGCAGGGATTCAGTGATGGTGAAAATTGATCACCTAGTGGCTGATGTGAGCTTAATTAGGCATGACATGGACAAATTTAGGGCCCGGTTTACAGAGGCCGAAGGCCACATATCGCAGCTGGAGGACACCACCAGAGCTGACTCCCGGGACCTCTGTGTATTACAGTTGCAAGTTAGAGCCTTGCAGGAGAAGTCCATAGATACTGAAAACAGGCTCAGAAGGAACAATATCCGTGTCATAGGCCTCCCCGAGAAGGCAGAGGGTGCGTGGCCTGCTGAATTCACCGAGGCCTTCCTGAAAACGCTCCTGGACCTGCCTGATCTGCCTCCCACATTTATTGTAGAGAGAGCGCACCGACTCCCTCCAACTCCCCCTGTCCCTGGGGCTCCACCGCGGCCGTTCCTGCTCAGGTTGTTAAACTACAGAGACCGGGACAGGGTTTTGATGGCGGCCAGAGAAAAGCGGGATCTACTTTTTAATGGGGCCAAGATAATGCTTTTTCCTGACTATTCCCCAGAAGTGCAGCACCGTAGGCGCTCCTTTACTGAGGTCAGGAAGCGCCTGCGAATTGAGGGCCTCAAGTATAGCCTGCTGTATCCAAGCAAACTTTGGGTGATTGCTGATGATCGTGCACACTTTTTTATGGACCCAGAAGCTGCCATGTCCTGGCTGGATGGCCGCAGATGAGCTGCACCACACTATGGATGCCACCTGCACCTTTACACTGCCTGGCACTCTGCTCCTTACTTGATTCCCCCTGCTGGATCCTTGCCAGGTGGCCGTTGCACCTGCTGACTCTCATCTTTCATCCTGCCTGAACACGGGGGATCGGAGTGCTGCCACCTACCATGTGCCTGCTCCGGCACCTATGCCCCTGTGTCTTTATTTTTCTTTTCCTGTACACCTGGCTGTGCTGCCATTACTGATCTGCTGGGCACTTTTGCAGGAGCGGGCCTACTCAGCAGACTGCGGAAGACACACACACACTACTACAAGCAAGTACTGCCACCGCGGCGTGATTGCCGCCTCCCCCACCCCCCCTCCCTGGTTTTTCTTACCCCCCCTCCCTGTCCCCCCCCCTTTTTTATTTACTTTTTGCTTTTTGTTTCCCCCCTTTCTGGTCAGTGGTCCACGCCTCCTAACTTTGACTTGCTCCCTGGACATGTGCCTTTGACCAGTGGTGTGAGGGGTGAACACTGACGGTGTAGGGTCCCAGTCGGGGGCGCTTACACCTGTTAGGTAGGACTTTCTTTTGTTTGGGGACAAACTATTCCCGGACCCCCCCTCGTTTTTCTTTTTAGGGGGAGCGATGGGATATAGTAGGAAAGGCACTCCGTGCCTGGGTAGTTTGGAGCCTGTTTGGATCTCCACAGTTCTATATGCAATTGCATTTGTTTGTTTGTGTTATATGTTGTGTCTCAGTGCTGACGGTATTATCTGCAATGTAATTATGATCTTGCTGCTTACAGGGTGCCCCTGGACGGGCCTCCCCCGATCCTCCTGCTCCCCCTTCCTTTATATGCCATATGGCTAGCCAGGTCTCGGATTCATTCACTGTCCTCTCCTGGAATGTTAGAGGCCTGAACTCTAAATTTAAGAGGGCTCTGCTCTTCCAATATTTGAAAACTCACTCCCCCCAGCTTATTCTCCTCCAGGAAACTCACCTTTTGGGAAGCAAGGTCCTAACTCTTAAGAAACCCTGGATACAACGGGGTGTACATGCCACTTACTCCACTTACGCCAGGGGGGTATCAATCCTTATTCACAGGAATTTTCCATGTGTTATTGAAGAGGTCCGCACGGACCCCCTGGGGAAGTTTGTGATTTTGGTGTTTACCCTGTATTCTCAAAGGTACATTATTATAAATCTCTATATTCCCCCCCCCCCCCCGTTTTCATCCACATTACTGTATGATGTTTTAGACAAGATTTCACCTTTCTGTCCTGGGCGGGTGCTGGTGATGGGAGACTTCAATGCCACCCTGTCTCCAGACCTGGACAGACCTTCGCCTGCTAAGAGGCAGTGTCTGGAGCTCTCCGGATGGGCTCAGGCGGTTGGTTTAGTGGAGGTCTGGAGGTGGAAGCACCCTGACAAGAGGGCTTACTCTTGTTTTTCAGCTTCTTACAAGACGGCATCCCGGATTGATTTGGCTTTCTCCAACCCCGCACTGTTAGCGGACGTGTTGGAGGCGTCCTATCTCCCCAGTGGATTGTCTGACCATTGCCCACTGTCGGTGGTGCTCCGCTCCCCAGCCTCCCGTAACGCGGCACTTTGGCGGCTGGGTGCACACTGGGTTTCGCACCCTGACCTGTCCGACAAATTGCCGGATCAACTGGCGGAATTTTGGGAGGTGAATGTGGGGTCCTCTTCGCCCGCAAATGTTTGGGACGCTTTCAAAGCATATACCAGGGGCCAATATATTTCCTGTATTGCTGACATTAAGAAAAAACAGGCGAGTATGACTCTCTCACTACAACAAGCCGTTGATAAGTGTAATGCCACATACACGGCGGACCCCAACCCTACCAATTTTGACTTACTGATGGCAGCTCAGAGGGACTTGCAGCTACACCTGACGGAAATTACCAGACTTGACATGTATAAGGGGAAGCAGCGGGTGTTTGAACAAGGAGATAGGAACGGCCGCTTGCTGGCGATGATGGCTCAACATGACCAACCCCTTACTCTGGTGTCTGCCTTGCAGACTCCGGAGGGGGACACCGTGACCTCCCCCTCGGATATACTGCGGACTTTCAGCGCCTTTTATGAAGGGTTGTACTCCTCAGGCCTCCCTACCGACTTTAGACCCGAGTCACTCCATACTTTGTTGGACCAGCTGGCGCTGGGATGGCTCTCTGACTCGGAGAGGGAGACTCTGGTCCAGCCTTTTACGGCGCTGGAGGTCCTGGGGGTCATTAGTTATTTTCCCCCGGGTAAGGCTCCGGGGCCTGATGGACTTCCGATGGCCTTTTACAAGACCCACGGGGCTCTTCTGGCGCCCCAACTGGCTCAGCTCTATACTACCTGTCTGACTGCTGGTGAATTGCCTGCTTCCATGTACCATGCCCACTTGACATTGATTCACAAGGCCCCTAAGGACCCCACCTCCTGTGCTTCCTATAGGCCCATAGCCTTGTTGAACTCTGACTTTAAAATATTGACCAAGCTTTTGGCCCGTAGACTTTATCCCATGCTCCCCTCGGTGATAGACTCTGACCAGACTGGTTTTTATGCCCCGTAGATCTACGGACATTAACCTCAGGAGACTCTTTACTAACATTCACACCCAACATTTAAATGTGGGAACCCGGGTGGTGGCCTCCTTGGATGTCGAGAAGGCCTTCTAAATGGTGGAATGGCCTTTTCTGTGGGGAACCCTGCGGAAAATGGGCTTCCCTTTGCTGTTTATTAATTGGCTTCAGGTGATTTATAAGAGCCCGACTTCGTCGGTTCAGTTGGGGGGAGCCCTTTCCGCCCCCTTCAGGCTTTTTCGGGGGACCAGGCAGGGCTGCCCTCTCTCTCCGGCTCTGTTTGCCCTTGCGATCGAACCTGTGGCGGAGGCACTGCGCGTCTCGCCCCGGGTGTTCGGGTTGCGTATTGGGCTGCTGGAGGAGAGGGTGGCCCTGTACGCAGATGACATGCTGCTCTTTCTAAATGATGCTGGTCCTGCACTGAAGGGAGTGTTGGATGTGCTGAATACCTATGCAGGGGTCACTGGTCTCAGGGTGAACTGGTCCAAATCTCTTCTGTTTCCGATTGATCAGGGGGCAAGGGCCACTTCGCTCTCGGACAACCTCCTTGTCTGGGTTGATTCATTTAAGTATCTGGGGGTTCAGGTATCTCACTTGGCGTCGGATTACCTCACTCTCAATCTTACCCCGGTTTTGTTGGATATCCAGGCTAAGCTCAAATCATGGAGTAACCTGCCATTGTCGCTCTGGGGGCGTGTAAATCTCCTTAAAATGAAGGTCATTCCCAGACTTACTTACCTGTTTCGTCATTCCCCACAGTGGTTGCCTAAGTCGTTTTTCAAAAAACTGAACCAGACTTTCTCCTCCTTTATTTGGGGCTCCTCGCCACCCAGGTACCGCTTGACCACTTTGATGAGACCACGGACGCAGGGGGGCATGGCTTTCCCAGACTGTTACAAATACTATTTGTCCGCACAGCTGGTTACGGTAGCCTGGTGGCTACAGCCAGACCAAACAAACTCCTCCACTATCCTGGAGGCTTCGGTTCTGGGTTCGTTGGAGGCCCTCCGGCTTCTCATCTACCGAGGCCCTCGGGCTCCTTACTCTTTGACTCCCTCCATGGTCGCTACCCTGCGAGCATGGCGAGCGGGGCTGGCCCTGGAGGGACGTGGACGCACTGATGTGTCCCCAAATGCCCCACTGTGGTTGAATCCTGGTCTGTCTCACCTATACCAGATCCCTGACCCATGCGCATGGACTAGGCACGGGATTAAGCTTATGTCGCATGTCGTGGAGCAGGGCTCTTTACTCCCCTTTACCAACCTAATCTCCAAGTACAATGTGCCTGGTCACTATCTATTCCGATACCTTCAACTGGTCCATGCGTTCACAGCGCAATTCCCGAATTCCTCCTGCAATTTGGCACAATCGAAACTGGAACATACACTCAGGGCCGACTGCGACAGGAAACCTACTTCAGTTTTATACTCTCATCTCATAAATGTGTCGCTGCCGGCTCTTGACAAACTTTGGGCCAGGTGGCGGACTGACATCCCCTCACTAGACACAGATGACTGGGATGATGTTTGGGACCTTCCTTTTAACTCCCTGGTCTCTATTAGGGACCGCCTTGTGCAATTTAAAATTGTACACCGGGCCTATTACACCCCGTACAGACTCCATAGGATGAACCCTGCGCACCCTCCGAGCTGTTGGCGATGTGGGGCCTCCCCTGGAGACTTCTCACACATTGAGCCCGTGGTGCACTCCACCGCCCGTGGTGCACTCCACCGCCAAAAACATTGAGCCCGTGGTGCACTCCACCGCCAAACGCACGATGACCGGCCTGCTGCTCTTTTATGCTCGTAAGAATATTGCTATGCACTGGAAAAAGGCAGAACCCCCATCCGTGGTGCAATGGAAGCGCCTGGTGAATAACAGTCTTCCCCTTTACAAAGATACTTACCTCCATCGGGGATGTCCAAAGAAGTATGATAAGGTCTGGCATGCTTGGGTAGCTGACCCCGAAACAGCTTAGATGGGGATGGTGACTGTGGTTGCGGGGGAGAATTGGTACGCTCGCTTTGTTAAGCTATATTTCTGCTCCCCTCCCCCCTTCGTGCCCTTAAGAGCTGTCCCTTGCTTTTATGGAACCAGATGGGGGATCGTTTGTACTGGCAGAGGGCATTGGGGCCGCCAGCGGTGCACCCTTGTTTGATTTTTACTGTGAACTGCTGAAATATTATGTTACATTGAATATTCTGTGTCATTGAACGGCTCTTGTATACTGTGAGCACTGTTGTTATAAGTGTTGTTTGTTATGAAACTTTTAATAAACATATTTTTCAAAAAAAAAAAAAACACTAGGGGGTGATCAAGGGGTTAACTATGTTCCCTGGGAGGTGATTCTAACTGAAGGGGGAGGGGACTGACGGATCGTGGTTCCTAGCTAATAGGAACACACGATCTGTCACTCCTCTCAGAACAGAACAGGGATTTGTGTGTTTACACACACACACTTCCGTGTTCTGTCCCTCGTGCTCGCTCGTGGCTGTCGGTCATCGCGACTGCTGGCCACGAGCATCGGCACCCCTGCAGTGCAGCGGGCGCGTGCGGTTCGTGGGATCATGCCGACCTGCTGCAGTAAAATGACAGCGGCTGGTCGGCAAGCGGTTAATAAATAATTTTTTTTAAATAATTCTCCTGTGTGGGGGCATGGCAGGGGGTGTGTCCTACGCCTACAAAAATTTGCTAATAGGTGTTCCCTGTTCCCATCTCAAAAAGTTGGGAGGTATGTAAATATATCTGTATAGTAGATTCACATGTTGCATATATTACTTCAACATAAACACAGTTATTGCTGAAAACTTTGGCTGACTTGCTTTCTGAGAAGGCAAAGTAAAGTACAGCCATTGGGGGTTGTAAAATCCACTTTGCACCACAAGTCCAGCTGTGTGACTGGCCGGAGCCACGATGACGTCACCCCTATGTGCGGGAGGCATTCACATTGACCCCATTCACATTGAATGCGGCTTTGAAATCGTGCAACTTCATCTAAAAATCGTACAATTTCAAAGCCGCATCTCAATGCGACTTAGATGTGACTTTAATAATATCTGTGCGGCTTAATGCACAGATGTATATTCAAATAGTACACAAAATCTCCAAAAATAGTGCATGTACTACTTTTTCAAATTTTGTGCAGCACCACAAAGTCAGTGTCGCACCGATTTGAACAGTGCCATTGTTCGCAATAGGATGCGACTTGTCATGTGACTGGACCTTTCAAATCGCATGGCAAGTCGCTCCAATGTGAACGGGGACTAAAGTGACTTTGTAATTTTAGACAGCTGAAAAGAATTCCTCTGCAAAGCAAGCCATAAGTACCTGTCTCACTGCTTACATCACCAAACTCTGCAGAGTTAAAGAGTGGAACTACCCAAAACTTCCTCAGCAACTGGCATACCTGGTCCCCTGCTACACTCTGTTTTGTAGTGATGTTGGGGCTGCTGGATTAAATCACAGAAAGCAGCAGGAGAGGCCAGCATTCAAAGTGTTTGATATAGAAGATTTTCTATTAAAAGAGAAGTTCGGGATATATATATATATATATATATATATATATATATACATTTTTTATTTATTTTTTAAGAATCATATTTACCTAGGTGGATGCAGCATTGTCCTGGTGCTGCATTTGTTCCCCGCCAGCTCTAAGACTGAGAACCGAGTGATCACGCATCAGTGATCGCTCGGTTCCCAGAGCTGTGTGAGCAGAGAGCTGGTGACTGTCAGTCATTCATTGGAGCCCTGGACTGTGGAGGGACGGGAGCACGCTGAGAGACTGAGCCAGGCGCCAAGCCAGGGTTGTGGGTGGATCCCGACCATTTTGCCACGATCTTTCCCTAGCCTGGACTGGGTCAGTGACATCAGCCCGCTGTTTGCTGAAAATGGGTCACAGGAGTGCAGAATGAACGAGCTTTGGCTGTACTTCTCCTTACAGTTTTTCTATTCGGTTCAGTTCAGTGGTGCAGGCAGATGAACAGATTAGTAATAATTACTTGGTTTGCAGGGAGGATTTCTTTCATGTGTTTAAAGCTAAATTAAACCCTCACAGGTGTCAAACTGGTGGCCCTCCAGCTGTTGTGGAACTACAAACCCTCCCTTACTCTATCCAAAATGAAAAAAAAAATTGCCTATAGTTCTACTTTAAAAGAATGTTCACCTTTACAAAAAAAAAAACTGCCGGTGCAGGTAAGGGATGTTTGTAGATTAAAACAAACTGTGCAACTATAACTAAAGATGAATACTACCTTTGGTATAGGTGTAGGCCATTTACATACCTTTTGAAGCCTGACTGGAATACTCCCAGGATGTTGCTAAGTACTCCCAGGAAGTTGCTAAGTGAGGCCTAGTCATCACTTCTTACCTCCACAATCACAGTGAGCACTTTCTCTGATTCAAACCCCTCACATACTCTTTCTCTCCTCTGATTAGTGATGGACGAACTTCCGACGGGACGTTTCGCGAACGCGAAACGCGAACGGGCACAAACGTTCGCGAAAACGACCGTTCGCCGCGGGCTCCATTGACTTCAATGGGAGGCGAATTTCGCAAACCTTTAGGTCGAATTTGCGGCCACGGGGTAATTATTAGGGGGTAGCACGTAGTCCCACCACCTGGACAATAGCATAATACATGTATGAGGTGAATTTGGGATCGATAACTACAAGCATTTTTTTTTTATTTGGGAAATTGTTCTGACAATTCAGGACTATGGAGCTAATGAAGGCAATGGAGGAGAGGGAAGGTCAGGGACCAGGGTAGGCAAACAAGAGGGTGCAGGAGATACAGAGCACTGACAGCAGCACCGTAATACAGAGCACTGACATCAGCACCGTGACATACAGCGCTGACAGCAGCTCCGTGACATACAGCGCTGACAGCAGCTCCGTGACATACAGCGCTGACAGCAGCTCCGTGACATACAGCGCTGACAGCAGCTCCGTGACATACAGCGCTGACAGCAGCTCCGTGACATACAGCGCTGACAGCAGCACCGTGACATACAGCGCTGACAGCAGCTCCGTGACATACAGCGCTGACAGCAGCTCCGTGACATACAGCGCTGACAGCAGCTCCGTGACATACAGCACTGACAGCAGCTCCGTGACATACAGCGCTGACAGCAGCTCCGTGACATACAGCGCTGACAGCAGCACCGTGACATACAGCGCTGACAGCAGCTCCGTGACATACAGCGCTGACAGCAGCTCCGTGACATACAGCGCTGACAGCAGCTCCGTGACATACAGCACTGACAGCAGCTCCGTGACATACAGCGCTGACAGCAGCTCCGTGACATACAGCGCTGACAGCAGCACCGTGACATACAGCGCTGACAGCAGCTCCGTGACATACAGCGCTGACAGCAGCTCCGTGACATACAGCGCTGACAGCAGCTCCGTGACATACAGCGCTGACAGCAGCTCCGTGACATACAGCGCTGACAGCAGCTCCGTGACATACAGCGCTGACAGCAGCTCCGTGACATACAGCGCTGACAGCAGCTCCGTGACATACAGCGCTGACAGCAGCACCGTAAGCAGCCCCAGGAGGAAGTCAGCACAGCACAGGGATGGTGTGATCCCCTCATAATAAGAACCCCCAGGAGGAAGTCAGCACAGCACAGGGATGGTGGGAGCCCCTCATAATAAGAACCCCCAGGAGGAAGTCAGCACAGCACAGGGATGGTGGGAGCCCCTCATAATAAGAACACCCAGGAGGAAGTCAGCACAGCACAGGGATGGTGGGAACCCCTCATAATAAGCAGCCCCAGTAGAAATATGACACCGCTCAACCTCTTCAAAGAGGAGGGTAGGGGCATATAGTACGGTGTGCTTTTTTGGGTCAGGGAAGTGAGCCAAATGAATTAAGAAGGTCTGTGTGCTTGATTCCAAAAATTGTTTATAGACATATACATGGTCTACTGATCACATGTGTTGAATTCCTCCGAGATCCATGCCTCATTCATTTTTAGAAATGTGAGGTAGTTAACACTGTCGTGAGCTAGGCGAGTACGCTTATCGGTCACAATCCCCCCTGCTGCGCTGAACGTCCTTTCGGACAGGACACTGGATGAGGGGCAAGCCAACAGTTCGATTGCAAATTGGGCAAGCTCTGGCCAGAGGTCAAGCCTGCCCACCCAGTAGTCTAGGGGTTCATCACTCCTCAGAGCGTCCACATCGGCCGTTAACCCAATGTAGTCGGACACCTGACGGTCTAGGCGTTCCCTGATGCTGGATCCGGATGACACCTGTCGATGGGTCGGCTGAAAGAATGACCTCATATCCGAAGTCACCAACACATCTTCAAACCGGCCTCTTCTTGCAGGCGCTGTTGGATTGGTACCCGCAAATCCTTCTCTGGGAGTGGGAATTGCTCCTCTGCCAGCGCACGCAAAAGCAGAATGCAGCATTTCTCGAAGCAAGGCCTGGAAGTGCTGCATTCTGACAGCCCTCTGCGACGGCGGTAACATTTCCGCCATTTTGTGTTTGTACCGGGGATCTAAGTACGTTGCCACCCAGTACTGGTCCTTGACCCTCATGCTTTTTATACGGGGGTCCCTATTAAAACACTGGAGCATGAAGGCCCCCATTTGCACTCAAGCGGAAGGTATGTGGTGGTGGTGGTGTTGTTGGTGGTAGTGTCTTTGGGGGTGCACATAGCAGAGAGTGAAGAAGAGGGTGCAGATCGAGAGGATGAGGAGGGTGCAGAAGAATAAGGCTGAGTGAGCCACTCAACCAAGTCTGGTGCGTCCTTTAAAGTAATTGAACGCACCTTCTGCAACTTCCCACTTTGGCTCAAGGCTGTTGCTCCTGCCCTACCCCTACCACCCCTGCGGAAGGGCCTGCCTCTTCCTCTGCCTGTCATTTTTTAAATCACCCTGTGACAAAACTCTTAGTCCCTATACCGCTGAAGGACTGCTGCAGTATAGGGCAGCGGTCAGCAGTAGTGCACGTCAACCCTATGTATTGTGGACCGATAGCGGTCCTTACAGAACAGCAGACTGTACTGCACTCAGGCCTATGTACCGTAGCACCCTATACCAAGTTACCAGTCCTTATAAAAACTTTTGTGGACCAAGCAGGTTGTGTGTTAGTGATTAGCAGACTGTACGTCAGTCCCTATACCAATGAAGGACTGCTGCAGTATAGGGCAGCGGTCAGCAGTAGTGCACGGCAACCCTATGTATTGTGGACCGATAGCGGTCCTTACAGAACAGCAGACTGTACTGCACTCAGGCCTATGTACCGTAGCACCCTATACCAAGTTACCAGTCCTTATAAGAACTTTTGTGGACCAAGCAGGTTGTGTGTTAGTGATTAGCAGACTGTACGTCAGTCCCTATACCAATGAAGGACTGCTGCAGTATAGGGCAGCGGTCAGCAGTAGTGCACGTCAACCCTATGTATTGTGGACCGATAGCGGTCCTTACAGAACAGCAGACTGTACTGCACTCAGGCCTATGTACCGTAGCACCCTATACCAAGTTACCAGTCCTTATAAAAACTTTTGTGGACCAAGCAGGTTGTGTGTTAGTGATTAGCAGACTGTACGTCAGTCCCTATACCAATGAAGGACTGCTGCAGTATAGGGCAGCGGTCAGCAGTAGTGCACGGCAACCCTATGTATTGTGGACCGATAGCGGTCCTTACAGAACAGCAGACTGTAACGCACTCAGGCCTATGTACCGTAGCACCCTATACCAAGTTACCAGTCCTTATAAGAACTTTTGTGGACCAAGCAGGTTGTGTGTTAGTGATTAGCAGACTGTACGTCAGTCCCTATACCAATGAAGGACTGCTGCAGTATAGGGCAGCGGTCAGCAGTAGTGCACGGCAACCCTATGTATTGTGGACCGATAGCGGTCCTTACAGAACAGCAGACTGTAACGCACTCAGGCCTATGTACCGTAGCACCCTATACCAAGTTACCAGTCCTTATAAGAACTTTTGTGGACCAAGCAGGTTGTGTGTTAGTGATTAGCAGACTGTACGTCAGTCCCTATACCAATGAAGGACTGCTGCAGTATAGGGCAGCGGTCAGCAGTAGTGCACGGCAACCCTATGTATTGTGGACCGATAGCGGTCCTTACAGAACAGCAGACTGTAACGCACTCAGGCCTATGTACCGTAGCACCCTATACCAAGTTACCAGTCCTTATAAGAACTTTTGTGGACCAAGCAGGTTGTGTGTTAGTGATTAGCAGACTGTACGTCAGTCCCTATACCAATGAAGGACTGCTGCAGTATAGGGCAGCGGTCAGCAGTAGTGCACGGCAACCCTATGTATTGTGGACCGATAGCGGTCCTTACAGAACAGCAGACTGTAACGCACTCAGGCCTATGTACCGTAGCACCCTATACCAAGTTACCAGTCCTTATAAGAACTTTTGTGGACCAAGCAGGTTGTGTGTTAGTGATTAGCAGACTGTACGTCAGTCCCTATACCAATGAAGGACTGCTGCAGTATAGGGCAGCGGTCAGCAGTAGTGCACGGCAACCCTATGTATTGTGGACCGATAGCGGTCCTTACAGAACAGCAGACTGTACTGCACTCAGGCCTATGTACCGTAGCACCCTATACCAAGTTACCAGTCCTTATAAGAACTTTTGTGGACCAAGCAGGTTGTGTGTTAGTGTTTAGCAGACTGTGCGTCAGTCCCTATACCGCTGAAGGACTGCTGCAGTATAGGGCAGCGGTCAGCAGTAGTGCACGTCAACCCTATGTATTGTGGACCGATAGCGGTCCTTACAGAACAGCAGACTGTAACGCACTCAGGCCTATGTACCGTAGCACCCTATACCAAGTTACCAGTCCTTATAAGAACTTTTGTGGACCAAGCAGGTTGTGTATTAGTGTTTAGCAGACTGTGCGTCAGTCCCTATACCGCTGAAGGACTGCTGCAGTATAGGGCAGCGGTCAGCAGTAGTGCACGGCAACCCTATCTATTGTGGACCGATAGCGGTCCTTACAGAACAGCAGACTGTACCGCACCCAAGCCTATGTACCGTAGCACCCTAGACAGACCAAGTTACCAGTCCTGATAAAGAGCTTTGTGGAACAAGTGAGTTGTGAATGATTAGCAGACTGCAGCAGAAGGGCAGCAGTCAAGTATAATATTCTTTCTATATTTGGAAGAAAGAATATTATACGTGTACAAGCCTATTACCGTACCACTGATACCAGTCCTGAAAAGAACCTTTGTGGAACTAATAGTAACAGCAAGTCTTTAAAATTATCCTCACTGCCTGACACACTGCTTCCTGCCTGTCCCTATACAAATTGGCAAAAAAGAGTAGGCTGGAACGATTAGCTGGAACAGCTCTTTTGTGGACCTGATAGTAACAGCTAATGATGATGATGATGATGATGATGAAGAAAGACTAATCTGGCTGAGCTGTCCCTAAAATAGCAGCATACAGCGCTCTGTCCCTTTATCTAAACTGACAAAAGAAACTCAGGCTGCTGACCTAACACCTATACCAGTCCTGAAAAGAACTTTTGTGTACCAAATAGCTAGCGTTTTCTCTGTCCCTACTCCACACAGGATCCTTTCCCTACAGTGACAGAAGAAAGAATGTAAAATGGCCACCGGATCGGGTGTATTTATAGGTTAGGGGGAATGTCCAAGTGTCCATGAGCTGTCATGTCTCAATTGGTTGTCCTGTAACACATGATAAACGTGTCACGAAAGGTTAAAGTTCTTGTATACATTAAACACGTAAGTCCGCCGGGGCGAACGACGGAAAAAGGCGTTCGAACCCGCGGACGGCGAAAGTCGGAAATTCGCCGCGAAACGACCGCCGGGCGAACCGTTCGGCCATCACTACCTCTGATGTAGTTAGGGTTACCACCTTTTCTTCAAGCCAAACCTGAACACTTTAGCAATGGCATTTTTTTTTGGGGGGGGGGGGGTATATTGCATAAGATTTTAAAAGACCTGGGACACTTTTGGTGGCCTGAAAGAGAGTAGTGCCGTATTGCTTGCCACAGCAAACTGTGCACATGGCTGAATTGTGAGTGTTCTGCATGGAATGCAGGGGTCAGATATATCCTGGGGAGAGTGCTACAGTGCTAGCAGGGGGGTGGGGAGAGTTAGATATGTGCTGGGGGCAGTGGTGGCTGGTGCTCACAATTTGAAAACTGAAAAAAAACATAAATTGCAGCCTCACTGTGCCCCATAAAATGCAGCCACTGTGCCCATCATATGCAGTCTCTGTGCCCATCATACAGCCACTGTGCCCATCATATGCAGCCTCTGTGCCCATCATATGCAGCCTCTGTGTCCATATGTGCTGGGGGCGCTTGGTAAGGTCAGATATGTGCTGGAGGGGGCGCTTTGTGACACAAGAGGCCCAGTGCAAGGGGGGGGGGGGGTAGGCTATGTGGTGGGGGGTGTTTTGGGAAGGGATGCCACTTGTCAGCCCTCCTCCAAAGAGTCCTCCCCCGGTCACTTTCACAAGCTGTGTTGCCCCTCCAAACTGAGAGCACACCCAAACACCTTGAATCCTCCCTCAGTTACTGTGCCTCGGACCAGACGGTTCTGAGACTCGGGAACAGACGGATCCTTACTCCAGACCAGCAGGGGGGTAACCAACAGAAGCATGTTGCGGGATGTCGAACACCCCGTGACTGGGACCCCTCGCAGGGCTACCCCAGTTCAGGAAACAAGAACAGACCACTCGGGCCTCACGAACTCCTACTCAACACGTGACTTCAACATCTTAAGTACCCCTTCCCAGACTCCTCAGCAGGGCCCAGCACACACACCGATTGTTTCCGAGAAGGCTGATACCCAAAACGTACAACCAGGCCTGGTTCTGGTCTGTCATGTGCACTTTACTGTACACATGACCAAGCAGAACGTCTAACACAACCCAGCCAAACTGATGTCAAAGTTAACCTACATAATTAACCCTCAGAACCCCACTACTGTTTTGAGGCAAAAACTAAATTTACACATGTCCAAAATTTCATCCTCTACATCAGGTTACAGCAGATGACAGGATACAAACAGATGAACAGGTTGTAGTATTTATGCAGTCAAAAGATGATATTGTCTGTAGCTTACTATGCAGAATACATGTACCCTGCTACATGTGGCCTGTTAGCTGCATTCATGACACAGGAAGTACAGTCTCAGGAAGAAGGGTGGAGCATTAGCTACAAAGGAAGTGTCTCATAATATAAGGGAAAAAGAACATAAGAAAACAAGTGAATTACCACAATAGGTCACTAGATGGCAGTATGTGAACTAAATATAAAATGTCCATAGAAAATGGTTAGGAAAACAATCTATATAAATTCTATGCCCGTTGGAGCAGCACACTTAGCAATGTCCTGGGAGTATTCCAGTCAGGCTTCATAAGGTATGTAAATGGCCTTCACCTATAGCAAGGGCTTTTTTCAACTTTAGTCAGAATTGCACAGTTTGTTTTTATTTACAGAATCCCCTTATCTGCATTGGCAGTTTTGTGGTAAAGGTGAACAATCCCTTTAACCACTTCAGCCCCGGAAGGATTTACCCCCTTTCTGACCAGAGCACTTTTTGCGATTCAGCACTGCATCGCTTTCCTCTGCGGTTTTTATTTTTTGCGCTATAAACAAAAAAAGTGTGACAATTTTGAAAAAACACATTATTTTTAACTTTTTGCTATAATAAATATCCCCCAAAAATATATAAAAAAAAACATTTTTTTTCCTCAGTTTAGGCCGATACATATTCTTCTACATATTTTTGATTAAAAAAATCCCAATAAGCGTTTATTGATTGGTTTGCGCAAAAGTTATAGCGTCTACAAAATATGGGATAGTTTTATGGCATTTTTATTAATATTTTTTTTTTTTTTTACTAGTAATGGCGGCGATCTGCGATTTTTATCGTGACTGCGATATTATTGCAGACACATTGGACAATTTTGATACATTTTTGGGACCATTGGCATTAATACAGCAATCAATGCTATAAAATGTCATTGATTACTGTAAAAATGTCACTGGCAGTGAAGGGGTTAACCACTAGGGGGCAGGGAGGGGCTAAGTGTGTCCTGGGAGAGTGTTTCTAACTGTCTGGGGGATGGGCTAGCAGTGACAGGACAATGATTGCTGCTTCCGATGACAGGGAGCAGACGATCAGTGTCCTGTAACTAGGCAGAACGGGGAGATGCTGTTTAGATCGGCATCTCCCTGTTCTTCAGCTCTGTGGCGCGATCGTGGGTATCCCAGCAGTGATAGAGTCTGCGATTCCTGCGGACACAGTCACAGAGATCGCGGCAGGTGTGCACGTGCACTGCGGGAATTACAAAATAACATACAGGTATGTTACTTTGCCCAGCCGTGCCATTCTGCCGACGTATATATATGCGGACAGCAGACGGCAAGTGGTTAAAGAGGAAGTAAACTTCCATCTTTAAGTTTTACCTATAGGTAAGCCTAGAATAAGGCTTACCTATAAGTAGTGTAAACATCTCCTAAATGTGCGCCGTTTAGGAGATATTTACTGTGCATTCAGCCAATGAAATCACAGGCGCATGCGCTCCAAAGGAACAGCCATCCGTGCCGTTCCTTCAGAGCCCTGTGCCCTGACCAGCGGCTCCCGTGCGCATGCACCGGAGTGACATCATCGCGACTCTGGCCAGTCACAGAGCCGGAGTCCGCGAACCTGGAAGACCAGGTGAAGATAGACGCCATCTCCAGCGATGACATCGCATAGCTGAAAAGCTATGTTTTGAGGTAAGTTTCACATAATGTGCTAGTATGCGATGCATGCTAGCCCATTCTGTCTTTGCCTTGCTGCAGGTAAGAAAAGAAAAGTGCAGCGATTTACAACTGTTTAAGTTTTAACTATTGTCTTTCCAAAAAAAAAAAACTTTACATAGAAATTCAACCTTTGTGTATTGCTCCTAACTGTCCCTAATTTTGAAGGACTGTCCCTGATTTGGAGCAAAGTCCCTCTGTCCCTCTTTGCTCCTCACTTGTCCCTCATTTTGGTCTGATCTATATAGTTGTGTATAAAATGCACTTTTTATCTTTCAAAAGGTGTTTCCCAGTGCTAAACCTTTCATCCAATTTCTAAATGGCTGCATTTGTAAATTTCAAGAGCCAGTATAAAGGAATAATAGTGGGAAATAATAATTTAAAAAAATCCCTTGTGGGTTTAACTATTTTTTTTTGGGAGGGGGGTTAAAGCGGTAGTAAACCCGCAATTTTTTTTTTTTTAACACCTGCAAAGCAAAAGGCATAATGAGCTAGTATGCACCGCATACTAGCTCATTATTAAATACTTACCTTAGAACGAGGCCCCGACATCTGGCCCGATCCATGCCGAGGGAGCCGACATGCTCCCTCTGCGTTTTTTCCGGGTATCACGGCTCCGGCGCTGTGAGTGGCCGGAGCCGCGATATCGTCACTCCCGCGCATGCGCGCAAGAGATTTCATTCCGGCCGGTCGGCCACTGCCGGATTTTCAGGCTGAGAATCCCCTTGTGCGCATGCGCCGCTGCAGTCAGCGGCGCATACCGAGGGGAATATCTCCTAAACCGTACAGGTTTAGGAGATATTTTTTTTACCTACAGGTAAGCCTTATTATAGGCTTTTCTGTAGGTAAAAGTAAAAAAATTGAGTATACAACCACTTTAACCACTTCCCGACCAGCGCACGACGATGTACGTCGACAGAATGGCGCGGGCAGGCATATTGGCGTACAGGTACGTCCAATATTCAATGCCGCTCTGCCATCGGGAGTGCGCCGCCGGCGGCGCGCTCCCGCGCTGGTCGGGACCCCCGTGAGTCCGGTCGCGGGACCCGCGGACTCGATCGCTGCGGGCATCCCCGCGATCGTCTCACGGAGCGGCCGAATGGAGGAAATGCCGAGTAAACAGCATTTCTCCATTCTGCCTAGCAACTAGTGACGCTGATCTCTGCTCCATGTGATTGGAGCAGAGATCAGTGTTCGCTAAATGAAAGCCCAACCCCCCCCACAGTTAGTAACACACCCCTAGGAACACTTAACCCCTACACTGCCACCCACTGGTTAACCCCTTCACTGCCAGTGTCATTTACACAGGAATCACTGCATTTATATAGCAGTGATTACTGTATAAATGACAATGGTCCCAAAAATGTGTCAAAAATGTCCGATGTGTCCCCCGCAATGTCGCAGTCACAATAAAAATCGCTGATCGCCGCCATTACTAGTAAAAAAAAAAATAATAAAAAATTATTAATAAAAATGCTATAAAACTATCCCTATTTTGTAAACGCTATAACTTTTGCGCAAACCAATCAATAATCGCTTATTGCGATTTTTTTTTACCAAAAATATGTAGAAGAATACGTATCGGCCTAAACTGAGGGAAAAAAATGTTTTTTTATATATTTTTGGGGGATATTTATTATAACAAAAAGTAAAAAATAATGCGTTTTTTTCAAAATTGTCGCTCTTTTTTTGTTTATAGCGCAAAAAATAAAAACCGAAGGGGTGATCAAATACCACCAAAAGAAAGCTCTATTTGTGGGAAAAAAAGGACGTCAATTTTGTTTGGGAGCCACGTCGCACGACCGCGCAATTGTCAGTTAAAGCGTCGCAGTGCCAAATCGCAAAAAGTGGTCTGGTCTTTGACCAGCAAAATGGTCCGGTCTGCAAGTGGTTAATTCTCCTTTAAGGGGGCGTGACCTATTTCTATATACTTTTGCTAGTAAGTGTTCCTCATTCCCATGTCAAAAAGTTGGGAGGTATGTATGTGTATACAAAGTACTATTGCTATGGTTATTACTATATACTGTACAACAAAAATGTTATGGTCTTAACACAGGAGCCATGTTGGTGTAGCCCCACCTGAGCCTCTCTAAAAAATGTCTTCCGCTGAGCGCTCACGCATGCGCACATCTGCGGGTAAACCGGTCTTTTGAATGGGTAGTGTGGAGCTGGATGCCGAGAACTGCGCAGGCGCAAAGAGTCCGCCGGTACGTAGAGCGCTTGCGTGAACTGTCTGCCAAGGCGGAGGTTAGAGCAGTGCGCACGCGTAGAGAGAATACTATAGCCGTATTATGGTAGTTTGGTGGGTGGGAGTGGCTTTGCGCATGCGCCGTTGGTGTCGGTGTGGTCCTGCCGCCCGCGCCCTTCCGATTC
The DNA here is from genome assembly GCF_037356315.1 of Lithobates pipiens. Lineage (NCBI taxonomy): Eukaryota > Metazoa > Chordata > Amphibia > Anura > Ranidae > Lithobates > Lithobates pipiens. The sequence continues at coordinate 202,409,582 of NW_027507685.1, forward strand.
CGGGACCAGGAGCCGGGGCAGCGAGGAGCCAACATCAGCTGTGACACGGAGAGCCATGTATGTGCGGGTTTGTGTATGAAGCCGGGGGTGTGGGGGGCGGCCGGCGTGTGAAGCCGGGGTATGTGGTGGGGAGGTGTCTGGTCGAGCTCAGTGCTATCACTATCTGCATTGTGATGACACTGGCAGGGAGGGGGCGGCTGTGGGGCTGGAAGGGGATTGTAAACTGTCTACAACTGTGAGGAATGGATGAGGCTCTGTACGGGAAGGAATACAACATTGGGGGGGGGGGGGGGGTGATTCACTAAAACTGCTGCCCATGGTAACCAATCGGCTTCCAGCTTTTGCTTGCGAGTTAGGCTTTGAAAAATAAAAGCTGGAAGCTGATTGGTTGCCGTGCACATCCCCTTAATGCATTCAGCTATCTTCTTGCCATTTAAAGCAGTATTAAACCCATCGTGTCATTGCAGATTACCAATCTCATTACATGCCACGGCTGCATTCTTTTTCTTTTAGGAGTTTTCACCTGGTGATCCCGCCAGCAATGCACTTCCTGTCTTCAGGCTCTTTCAGACAAGTGGCGGTAAAGACAGGTGACTGACTTCTTGTTAAAAAAAAAAAAAGACAGGTGACTGAGCCGCAGTTTAATAACAATAGAGCCGGACAGAGCTGTGAACATGCGGGCCCAGCCGCAATGCTCCTTCTTTTTTTTTTACTGATTCAGCTGTGCGCAAATTCCGACGCTTCCCACACACGTACAAATCTAAAATGTGTTTCCGAAAAAAAAAATTACTTAGACCCCCCTCCCCCATTAATTTTTAGGCGCATGATAATAAAATGGTGGGTGTTGCCATTTTTTTATGTCGCACGGTATTTGCACAGCGGTATTTCAAATGCAATATTTTTGGGAAAAAATGGACACTAACGCCATATAATACGCGGTTGCCTGTTAAAATATAATAGTTGATGTTACACTTAGAAAATGGATAAGTAAAATGTCACGCTTTAAAATTGCATTGCGCACGCTCGTGGAATGGAACCAAACTACGGTACTTAAAAATCTCCATAGGCGACGTTTTATAAGGCTTTGCAGGTTATCAGTTTAGCGTTTACATATGAGGTCTGGTGCTAGAATTATCGCTCTCACTAGAACGTTTGTGGCGATACCTCACGTATGTGTGGTGCGATCGCAGTTTACATATGCATGCAGGGATGGGGGCACTTTATTATATTTATTTTTCTCTTCTTTTTTTTTTTATTTTTTTTTTACTCCTGTAACTTTTTTTTTTCTTTTATTGCTATTACAAGGGATGTACACCACTCCTTGTGATAGCATGGGCAGTGACAGGTCCTCTTTAGGCCCCATTCCCACCTGAGCATAGTGTTTTCAGGCAGAAGATCGCGTGATTTTAGGGCTTTTTTTACCGCGTTTTGCTACGATTTTGTGCAGGGCCAAAGGTCACCAATGTAAAAAGAAGAAAAATGCCCAAATCTGCCCGATTCGAGTGACAGAAAAGGGTCCAGAACTTGTTTGAGCTTCAGGCGACTTGGAGTGGAGATGTGAACCGTCTCCATTGAGAATAATAGATGTTTTTCCCCCTCCAGCATTTTGTAGCTTCAAGCTAGAAACGTTCAGGTGTGAATGGGGCCTTATGGAGAGATCTGGGGTCTGTTAGATCTCTCCTCTGCCCTTCAAAGCATCAAATCAAACCAACATCTGTTTGATCTGATGCTTGCTCAAGTCGATAATTGGTTGTTTATGGCCTTCTGTTAAAGGAGCATGACTGAAAAAGGTCTGCCGACCAGTGTGTTCTGAAGTGGGGGCGCCGCCCCCGTCAGAACACAATAGCACAACAGGGGGGATTGCTGTATTAACATTGCATAGTTAGTACAGTGGCTGCTCCGGAGCTGTCAATATTTTTGTCGTTCAGCTCTATTCTATGCATTAAGGTGAGAAACCTTCTGTGCTGCAGAATCACCCTTTTCTTACCTGAGCCCGATCGTTCCAGCAATGAGCATGAGCCCAGCAGCTCCAGCTGTTGTCTCGGGTCCTCATTGGATAGATTGATAGCAGCAGGAGCCATTCTCTCTGCTGTCAATCAAATCCAGTGACATGGGAGCCAGGGGTGGGGCCGAGTCCTGCTGTCTGTGTCAATGGCAGTAAGACTCGGGAGCGCTCCCGCACAGGTACCCCCATGGATATCGGCTCTATGTGGGGGTACTCACGGAATAGGAGAAACCTGGAACGCCGCTGGGGACCCCAGAAAAGGAGGATCGAGGCCATTCTGTGCAAAACTCTTGTACAGAGCAGGTAAGTATTAACATGTTTGTTGTTTAAAAAAACAAAATCGCTTTACAATCACGCTCACCCCTTGATTGCTAATAAATGTTATCCCCTTCCCAGCCAGTGTCTTTAGTACAGTGATAGTGTATATTATTAGCACTTATCGCTTTATTAGTGGAAGTGAGTCAGTACCCCCCCCCCCCACGCTGAATTCTGCACTCTGTACCCGGCGCACCGCTGAATTCTGCACTCTGTACCCGGCGCACCGCTGAATTCTGCACTCTGTACCCGGCGCACCGCTGAATTCTGCACTCTGTACCCGGCGCACCGCTGAATTCTGCACTCTGTACCCGGCGCACCGCTGAATTCTGTACCCGGCGCGCCGCTGAAACTGAGCACTAAATGAACTCCTCACATAATGCTCTGCTGGTAATCACTGCCGCCCTCTATACATTTATATAGTCTTACAGATACAACCAGTCCTTTCAGGACAGCCATAATGCTGATGCGGCCTGTGATGAATTTGAATTTGACACACCTGTTTTAAAGCTTTGTTTCCAGAAGTGGGAGGGCATTTGTAAAAACAGAACTTCCCCCTTTGGCTTCATGTACACTGCTGCTGGTAAACGGACGTTTAGGGCCGGTTCCCACTGGTGCGATTCGCACAGCACTGCAAATCACATGTGATCTGTGCGATGCGATTTCAGCCATACAGATAGTATGGCTGCATCGCATTCGGACCAAACTTGCACAGGACCCTTTTTTGGTTTTGCAGCAGAATTGAATCGCACTAATGCGATCCGATTCATGTCCGAGTTTGCAGTTCACACTGCGATATGTGAACTGATTTGGGGGTGTCAAAAACTTTTAATTGACACCCACAGCAGTTCGCGTAGGGCAGTGTGAACTGGTGTCGGTAAACATGCGATGTGGGAACCTGCAGTGGATTCGCAGGGTTCCCGCATTGTGGCAGTGTGATCCTGAGCCTTAAGAGCAGTTGGGCATTTTTTTCAGCTGCCCCTGAACTCTCCTCTATGTTATCTTATTAGTATATGGACACAGGGTCTTTTATATTTGTTTCTAGACAGCTGAGTTCAGAAGCATTTTTTGGAAAGCCAAAAAATGCACTGCGGTAACTCGCGTTTAGCTGCGTTTCGTTTACAGGCATTTTTTAATTTTTGACTATTTGCAACAACAAAAAACACGGCAAAACAAATGTTTTTAAACATTGGTTACTATCTGTCAAGTTAAATTGTTCGGGAGAGGTTTTAAAGCGTCCCGTGTACATTAAGCCTTTGGGTGAAGTTCTGCTTTAAAAGCAAATAAAGCTGTGTAATGCGTCGGTACCCAGGCTGTTAATGCCACTTTTTATATATTAAGTGGAGCATGTAAAACTATTGAGACAACATCAAACACTGTGTAAAAACTATCAGCCTGACAATGCATTACATAACAAAGTCGGCTTATACAATTTTATAGCATCAACTGAGCAACCTTGTCATTGCTTCCAGCGTTAGTTGTTACACTGCAAGGTCAGATGTACACCTCGTCTACATATACGTCAGTTGGTGCAGCACAGTGTTTATTTTTTTTGTCCCAGTAAGTAAAATGTGAATACATGTAATATCTCTACCCTTTTTTTGGTGATTAGCACTTTGGGGGTTATTTACTACAGGAAAATCCACTTTGCACTGCAAGTGCACTTGAAAGTAAAGTTGCTGTTAATCTGAGGGAAGGAAAATAAAAAACATTTTAGCTTGCACATGATTAGATGATAAAATCAGCAGAGCTTCCACTCATTTCAGATCTACCCCTTAGATTTAGAGCGACTGCACTTGTAAGTGCGCTTGCAGTACAAAGTGGATTTGCCTTTTCGTAAATAACCCCCTTTGTGTGTAGAATTTATGCTGGATATACACATGGCAGTTTTCAACCGACTTTAACTTTTCTTGTTCAATACATTTCTATTCCAACTACAACAACCGTTCAATTGCAAATATTTAATAATGAATTAAGACAACTTACTACCAAAAGTTTCAGTAATTTCATGGTTTCCATATAAAGCCTTTGATGGTAGGTTGCATTAACGCTGAATTTTGGGCATAAAAACCTTTATTGAAACTTACCTTTCATTAGCCACAAGGGCTATAAATCCACTTTGAGTGCACCAATTGCCTTTGCAAACCCAGTTATTACCTTGTAACAGTAACATCATCACTGTGCTGCAGTGTTAATTTTGTCAACAAAGACATTTTCGTCTACAAAATTAATACTATTGATAAGAGCCCTTTCACACTGCCGAGCCCAGACCATACTGTCGGATTTGCAGCACATTTCGGCCGATAGCGGGGCGCTTTTACCCCCCCCCCCCCCGCTAGCGGCCGAGAAAGGGTTAAAACCACCCGCAATAGTGGCATTTTGCTGGCGGTAATGCAGCGCTGCCCCATTGATTTCAATGGGGAGCAGCCGTAAACACACCACTCCAAAGAAGCTGCTGGCAGGACTTTTCCCGACGTCCTGCCAGCGCACCACTCCGGTGTGAAAGCCCTCTGGGCTTTCACAACGGAATGAATGGTGCAGCAGTTTGGGGGCAGATTGCAGGCGCTATTTCTAATGCTATAGCGCCTGCAAAACGCCCTCGGTGTGAAAGGGCTCTTGGGCACAAACAATTGAGATGACAAAAATATGACTTAAACTAAGATGGCATTTTAGTCAAGAGTGGGACTAAAAGTAAATTTTGATGTCAAAATTCTATTAACACTGGTCTGTAGTGCATGTTCAAACCTAAATACCATAAATAACATTAGATTTTTCACTCAGCGGTATATAATGAGTTTGGAAATTGTAGAGAAATTCCTAAATAATGCATTACAATTTAACTACACCCATTAGATTTTAGACAACTAAAATTAGTTTTTGTCGACTAAAAAGTACTGGAGATTTATGCCATGTACACCCGGTCGGACTTTCCGGCAGAAAAAGTCTGACGGAATCTTTTCATCTGATATTCCGATCGTGTCTGGGCCTCATCAAACTTTTTTTTTCGAAAATTCTGACGGACCTAGAAATAGAACATGTATAATCTTTCCGATGGAATCCATTCCTAACAGGAAAACCGTTCGTCTGTATGCTGTTCCGAAGGACCAAAAACGACGCAAAGGCAGCTATGGGCTACTGGCTATTGAACTTCCTTTTTCTAGTCCCGTCGTACGTCACTGCGTTCTAGACGTTCGGACTTTCGTGTGATCGCGTGTAAGCAAGACCGTTTCAGCAGAACTCAGTCGGAAAAATTGTCAGTTTATTCTGACGGAAAAACCGGTCGTCTGTACGTGGCATTAGTCAACTAAATACGACTAAAATGGGACCAAAACACCCTTTTTGTCAAAAGACTAAAACTAAATGGAAATGTGCTGCCAAAATGAACACTGCTGTGGGTTGTGATTGACGGTCTGGTTTTACTTTCTCTGTCGTGCAAGATGGTTGTTCTCAATGGGGAAATGACTTTATCCACAAACAGAGTTTTTGTTCTCTAAACGTGCATGAGCATGTTGATTATGAGCTGAAATAATTATAATATTGGGCATTGTAATGTGTAAAAGTGTTGTGCAAGTCAATTTTAGATGTAAGATATGCAAACACCATCTAACCTCTGGCTTGCTCAGATCACCTGAAGGTGCATGTCTAGACATAAGGAGGGATAGAGAGGGATGATATCCATGGTGCTGGGAGCAGTAGTGCTCTCCAGGGAAAGTCTGGCAAATCAATACTTTGTCTGAAAAGGCTTACCTAAAAGATTTAGACCCCTTTCACACTGGGGCTGCATTAGCGCTAGAGCGCTGCTCGTTTTAGTGGCGCTTTTCATGAAGGGGGTTAAAAACTCCTGTGTTGCTGCTCTGCCCATTAGAGCTGCACGATTATGGCTAAAATGAGAATCACAATTTGTTTGATTAGAAGATAGATCACGATTCTTGCCGTGTATCATCATCTTTCACATTCAAGCAAAAAAAAATTGGGCTAAGTTTACTGTTTCGTTTTTTTGTTTTTTTTTAATTCATTGAAGTGTGTTTTGTCCCTAAAAATTGCGTTTTGAAAGGCCGCTGGGCAAATACAGTGTGACATAAAATATTGCAGCAATTGACATTTAATTCCCTAGGGTCTCTGCTAAAATATATATATACATAATGTTTGGGGGTTCCAAGTAATTTTCTAGCAAAAAATATTGATTTTAACTTAAGCAAGTGTCAGAAAAAGATTTAGTCTTTAAGTGGTTAAACTTCCTGCATGGTTTAAAAACTTAGCAGACTACCTGGATTTTTTTTTCACACAAAAGTCTATCCCTTTTGATCTAAGAAGGAAGAGTTAGTTACAACATTTCATGTTAAAAACTTGGCAGACTGCCTGGATGTTTTCTTTTGACAGCTGAGTGAGCAGTTTAAGAGGAGTTTCCCTTAAAAAAATAAAATTAAATTAAAAGTCAGCAGCTACAAATACTGCAGCTGCTGACTTTTAATAATCAGACACTTACCTGTCCCAGGGTCCAGCGATGCGGGGGAATGAAGCCCCGCTCATCCCCCCTCCTCTCGGCGGCGCCGGCATTGCAACTGTGGGCACCCGGCTGTGGCTTCACAGCCGGGCACCCACTGCCCATGCGCGAGTGGCGCCGTGAATGGCCACGCAGTCATCTGGGACTTGTCAGGTGTCCCAGATGACTGACAGGAGGGAGGGGGCAGAGCTGAGCCCTTCCTGCGCCAAGGGGAAGTTTGGTATCTTACTTGGCATAACCTCATCTTTTACCAAAAAATTGGGGATTTTACACTGGGGGTGCTGCTCGTTTTAGTGGTGCTTTAGTTGTTTCAGATGCTATGGGGTTAACAACTCCCATGTTGTGGCGTTTCCAAAGAACTGCCCATTAATTCCAATGGGCAGGGTGTTTTGGGAGTGGTAAATGCATCGCTCCCATACTGCCCCAAAGATGCAGGTTACAGGACTTTTTGGAACGTCCCGCAAGTGCACCGCCCCAGTGTGAAAAGTGACACTTGAATGAATGGGAGGTGGTTTTAAGACGCTTAGCAGAAGCTATTTCCACCGCTAAAGCGCCTGAAAACCTCCCAAGTGTTGTTTTTTTTTTTTTTTTTTTTTTTTTTTTTCAAATAATCAAAAATTAAAAATGTCAGTAAACGAAATGTGGCAAAATGCGAGTTACCGCGTTTAGAAGCTGTTACAGGCATTTGGCGTTTCAAATACCTCTGAACATCCATCCTGAACTCATTTTTTTTTTTTTGCTTTTCAAAAAATGCTTTTAAACTCAACTGCCTAGAAATGACCCTGACCCTTATCAGTACATGTACAGATAAGATAACCTAGAGGAGAGTTCAGGGGCAGCTGGAAAAGAACACCCAACTGCTCCTAAACGTCCATTGACCAGCAGCAGTGTACATGAAGCCTTAGGGCCTCTGCAAAACAATGTTTGGGGGTTCTAAGAAATTCTCTAGCAAAAAATGTAGATTTTTACATGCATGTAAGTGTAAGAAGTGTCAGAATTGGCCTGGAGCTGAAGTGATTAATCTTGATCACAAGTATACACTCCTTACGCTTGTCACAGGGAGGGGAGGCTGCTTTGTTGATTGATCACAATGGTCTTTGTTATAATAAGCCTAGTAGTCATCCATCTGTCTGTAGACCAGCTAAGATGACCTCCTTGCTTAGTGACATAGTAAGCCGGGCAACTAAACTGGTTAATGACCAATATTGTCCTACAGAACTTGAACTAAAGCACTTAGGAGCATCAGACCACCTCATCATTTAATTGGAGGTCTTTGGACTGTAGGGTGCCTGACAACTAGCCAAGCAGCAGAAGGTTTGGCTTATGTCCCATGTAAATTGGCCCTCTTGAGATCAATGTGTTTGTGCTTCAGTTAACTCTACAAAATTTGTGTATAAAGGAGTGTATAAAGGAGATAAAAACAAACATGCACACTAAATGCAATAATGAATCTACTGTTTAGCTTTAGGCACACTTGTGCAACCTGAAAGTTGCACGATTTTGCCGTGATTTTTGCTGCAATTTTGACGTAAATTGAAGCAATGCCTGTGTAATCTTCAGGTCTATGGACCTCCAGTCAGACCAAAGTAGTACATGGACTACTTTGAAGTCACACAGATATGAACAGTACTCATTGGAAATCACGGGGTATGACTTGTCATGCGACTTTGCAGTCCCAAGTCTCACAGTCAGTGTGAAAGGGACCTTGCTGTTTTAAAGATGAGCTTTAGGTCGATTTAAAAAAGAAAAACACTACTTAATTATGTTGTAAAAATGAACTAAAAATTGAACTTTTTTAAACTGAACCTGAATGTCTTAAAGGCAACCAAATGCTGTGATGGCATGCTCTAATTACCGTCACAGCAGCGCTCAGTCCTGCGAGAAAGAGTCAGCTCTATGAACTAATCAAGCTCTGCTGCAGTAGCTTTCTGATGAGGAGAGGACAGAATGATAAATGTATCTGTGTGCTGCTGTTCCTTCAGTCATCAGTCAGTACTATGGCATGGTGCAGGCCAGTGACCAAACAGTTTTGCTTGAAGTGAACCCGTCATGAGAAAAGTATGGGGTCTGCCATTGCTGGCCGCCTTCTGAAAATGCTGAGTAGGTCAGGTTCAACTTTGAAGTGATTGTAAAGGCAGAAGTTTTGTGTTTATTTTATTGCATTAAGACAAAAAAACTTCTGTGTGCAGCAGCCCTCCTCACCCACATAATACTCACCTGAGCCCCATCTCTAGATCAAGCGTTGTTGTAGGATTGTCTCAGCTGCCCGGGACTCCCCTCCTCATTGGCTGAGATAGCAGTATGGTGTCATATAAAGTTAGTCAATGAGGAGAGAAAGGGGGTCGGTCACGGCTCCATGTCCAAATGGACACAGGGAGCTGTGGCTCGGCTCAGGTGCCCCCATAGCAAGCTACTTGCTGTGATGGGCACTCAACAGGAAGGGGACCTGAGAAGAGGGTCTGGGCTGCTCTGTGCAAATCCACTGCAAAGAGCAGGTAAGTATAACATGTTTATTATTTTTACCCCAAAAAAAAATTGACTTTACTATCACTTTAAGGCCCCTTTCACACCAATGGACCAAAAGGGTCCTGTCCGTTTTTCAAGGGGACCTGATCGGACCACCCATTGTTCTCTATGGGGTGGTGGATGTCGGCGGATATGTGACCGCTGTTACCCACCGGTATCTGATCTGTTAAAAACAGATGGATGGGGATATATGTTCGCCATCCACCTGGTGGAACGGATGGCATGCAGTCTGTTTCCATCCAACCACCCTATAGAGAGCAAACCAAGAAAAAGAACCACTGCTCCAGGTGTATAGGGATAAGGCTGATTGGAGTATCTTGCAGAGTGCTAGCCCCGTCCCGCCTCTGTGGGACACTTGGAAAGAAGAAAGAAATGGCTGCAAATCCAGAACTTCCAATTGCCTTTTATTTTGTTTCACAAAGATAACACCAAACTTGTATGCATTTCATTCATACATCTTGTGCTTAATCATTGCAAACGATTAAGCACAAGCAAGATATATGTGTGAAACACGTTCGGTGTCTTTGGTTTTATCTTTGTGAAACAAAATAAAAGGCAATCGGAAGTTCTGGATGTGCAGCCATTTTTCTTCTTTCCAACCCTATAGAGAGCAGTAGGCTGTGTCCGCTCTATGTAGCGAAGCGGATACTGACCTGACCTGTCATCAACAGAGATTCCTCGCTCAGCAGGCCCCGTGTGAAAGGGACATAACACTTTTTAGTTACAGACCCAGAATAAGCATTCTATGTAAATGAGTGTCAGATTTCATATCTCTGTTTTCTAAGCAGGTCAAAAAAGCATAGAAGCCTAACTAATAGCGTGACAGCAAATACAGCATCATTAATTCTGTCAGGCAGGTACACACACTGGTGCAGAGAAAAGGGTCACTGACCTGGATGTGCTTTCTGGCAGGGGGTACCTAGATCACAACACGTGTTGAACAATTACAAATCTTTTTGACAGGTAGGACAAATGCACACATTTGTATTGGTCATGTGCTGCAAAAAATGTTAAAATATCTTGTGACTACTTGGACTATTTTCTGATGATACTCTTGTTCCTTTTTGCCTTTTGACATTTAATAATTGTTTGTCTGAAATGGTCAGATTAGTCATGCTGTGTAAAAGAGATACAAGCTTGCACACATAAGGGCACTATGTTTTGACTGATCAACAAAGACATGTCTCCTGCCCTTTCCATACAGTGAAACCATTGTATTCATTCCCTCCCAATGTTAGCTTAGGTTAGCCATACACACTTGTATTTCTCTTGTTCAGTCCCACGAGCTGAGCAGGAGAAATCAATAGGTTCCCCTATCCACGCTAAACAGCCTGGATAGAGGAACATCCTACCGGCTACTGTATTCTGACAGCTGATGCTCCGGCAGCTGTCACAATACTTGATAGGACGCAGTTACTGTTCAGGCGAGAATTTCAGATTGAAGTTTTTCTGACATTAGAGCCATGTATGGTTGGCTTTAGGCCTCATTTACACTTGCGTTGTATACAAGGCCCCCAACCATTCCCCTTACGGAAATGCAAAATTGTGTGTGTGTGTGTGTGTGTATATATATATATATATATATATATATATATATATATATATATATAATATGTGATGCTGCCCTGTAGCAGTAAAAGTGCTAAAGGGCGGTCAGCAAGTGGTTAAAAGTTTTTTTTTTTTTTTTTTTTTTTTTTTTTATATATATATATATATATATATATATATATATATATATATATATATATATATATATATATATATATATATATATATATATATATATATATATATATATATAATTGTTATTAAAATGACAAACGTGGTATAATTGCCTGCTCTGTGTAATGGTTTTGCACAGAGCAGCCCGATCCTCTTTTTCTGGGGTCCCCTGCTGGCGATCCAGGCTCCTCTACTTTGGCAAGTGCCCCGATGGCAAGCCACTTTCCATGGGTGCACACATGCATGCTCGCTCACAAGCCGCCCTGTCTGCTTCTATTGACACAGAGTGCCCAATATATCACGCAGGTGCCCAGGGAGGAGGGAGACAGTGGTGAAAAACCTGCGAATACAAGGTTTGAATCTCGGCTGATCCCTGCTGAACCAGCCAAGATTTGAACAGTCTATGGTTGGCTTTAGATTCTATTTACACACTTATGGAACATATTGTTATCCTTTTTAAAAGGGTGCACAAAATCTCAGTGCCTACCAAGCAGTCTCTTTATGTAGGGGCCAGCGGGTATATTAAAGAATATGTAAACCCAGCATTGTATATTCCTGATATGTGCCTGCTGTACCATGTACTTCTATGAGAAAGTATCCTGTTCTCTTTGTATTTCTCCCTTTTTGTGTGAAATCCCTGCCAGTCCCTACTGACAACACTAGGCATGAGAGCACATCATGGCCAATTTTCTGGCTGTGCTGGGAACTCTGCATGCTCTCCAATGATCAGACTTGTGCTGACACCCAACCCCCTCACCCCACAAAACTAGTCACTGGGAAAACTGGTGTACTGCTTTCTCCTCCCCCCAGCTCTCTAAGCTCCCCTATGTAGCTGAGAACAGAGGATATGTGATCACTTTAAAAGAAAATTGAAAAAATTATATTTGTAATGTATTTTTATATCTATACACTAATGTTTTGCCTTTTTATTTTATTCCTAATGAGTGTTTTTTTTTTTTTTAGTTTTTTTTTTTTTTTACAAGTTGAGGATTCACATATGCTTTAAGCTTAAAGAGGGATTCCGCCCAAAAAAAAAATATTAAAAGCCAGCAGCTATAAATACTACAGCTGCTGACTTTTAATAAATGGACACTCACCTGTCCCGGGTTCCAGCGATGCCGGCAGCCGAGGCCGATCGACCGCTCGTGCCTCGGCTGCTGCCGCCGCCATTCTAGGTGAGGGAATCAGGAAGTGAAACGAATCGGCTTCACTTCCCGGTTCCCTACTGCGCATGCGCGAGCCGCGCCGCGCAATAGGAAATCTCCGCACTGTCACTGGGACCCGTGTGTGTCCCAGCAGACAGCGCGGCAGGGCAGGAAATGGCGTAGACTCCGTGGGAGTCTATGCCCGGAAGTGGGTGAAAATACCTGTCTTTGACAGGTATCTCCACCCCCCTCCCCCCTGAAAGGTGTCAATTGTGACACCGGAGGGGGGGGGGGGGGGGTTCCGATCAGCAGAGGTTCCACTTTAGGGTGGAATCCCGCTTTAAATAGTTCTGTACAATATACTTCCAAAATTAGGATTGGTTGAGCCTGCCCTTGAGCAGAGATCACATGACCAAATATGTGTAATAAGTGGGAGAGCCTAAAGGAGCATTTACCATTCCGGAAAAGGTATTTTAGGTGTTTTATACACTCCAGGAAGAAAGTGGACATTTGAGTTCACTTCAGGGGGAACATGGTGCTTTAATGTGTTGAAATTTTTGCTATTGAAAATGAACTAATTAAAATTGACTGTGTCCTCTTTTCCCCACCAGCCTATGTGTATGGACTCTAAGCCTCCATCATGGGGCATATGCTATCCAGAGTGTTTGGGAACAAAGAGATGCGAATATTGATGTTGGGTCTAGACGCCGCTGGGAAGACCACCATTTTGTACAAGTTGAAGTTGGGCCAGTCTGTCACGACAATTCCCACCGTAGGTTTCAATGTGGAAACTGTGACCTACAAGAATGTCAAGTTCAATGTGTGGGACGTTGGTGGTCAGGACAAGATCCGTCCGCTCTGGCGGCACTATTATACAGGCACGCAGGGCCTTATATTTGTAGTAGACTGTGCTGACCGAGATCGTATTGACGAAGCACGGCAAGAGCTGCACCGCATAATTAATGACCGAGAAATGAGGGATGCCATCATACTAATTTTCGCCAACAAACAGGACCTGGTGGATGCCATGAAGCCACATGAAATCCAGGAAAAGCTTGGACTAACTCGTATCAGGGATAGGAACTGGTACGTCCAGCCGTCATGTGCCAACACCGGAGAGGGACTCTATGAGGGCCTCATGTGGCTAACTTCAAACTACAAATCTTAAAGTCTCTTCTTTTTATGGTGGAATTTTTTTTTTTAATATATTTTTTTTTCTGTAATTTTAACGGCTCACTAGAGGAGCTTTAAAGGGAGTATTCCTTATCAACCAAATCTTGGTGGCCCATTTTGTTATGTTCTAAGAGTTAAGGGGAGATTTTGGCGCTGCTGGGCTGCAAAGAACTTGCAGGATACTGACAGCCCCTTACGATATCTGCCTTAATTAATAGTGTAAAGCGGTTAACACAAATGAACATTCGATCTTCCTTCAGACCTCAGCAGTCACATCTTTTGTCTGCTGCCCTGTACTGTTAATGAAAAGGGCTGGTAACCTCGGCAGCAAAAACCTTGCAACAGCCTAGCAGTAAAACGATCTGTTTCACATGGGGAAGATTTAGTGTTACATTATTATGGATGCATCCTCTTATAGTGTAACGCCTCATACCAGACCTGTGCCTGAACTTTATAATGCTTGGCAGATGTTTTTCATCAGCAAAATCTGTTTATCGGATGCCATTTTCATTAGTTGATAATTAGTCTGATGTTCAGTGCATGTTGCAATTTCGGGAGCTGAATTTGGATTCATTTACCCTTTAACCCATTCCTGTACTAGCATTCCATAAACCATTATTGACTGTTATTTTTGTAGTTAACATTCCCCATCCATGTTTCTTTAACGGTGCTTCCAATCTTTCTCTTCATTCCACTGTTAGTAACAAAATGTGCTCATTTTAAACGTACCCTTTCGGTATAGCCATTTTCTAACATTGTATAGGCCCACCAATTACAGATCTGTACAAAACGATGGTCTAAACCGCTTGTCTCCCGATGCTCATATACTGGTACATGCAATGATGACAAATCCTATGAGCCAGGTAGTCAAGGCATCTAAAAAATAAAGAGCACTTTTTCCCGTTTTTGCAAAAACTGTCAATGCCTAAAACTACTTGCTAGCCCCTTGATTGGAGGATTATCTGGCAACTTATTTTTGTAGAAATTTGTCCATCTCTGCCTGTTACATATATGTCTGTTACTGAGCAGGTAAAAAGATTGAGTCACATTTCATGTTTTTTTTTTTTTGGATGGTTTAATTATTACTAATTTATGCTTTTGTTTCTAAAAGTGCATTAGTGCCTGCCACGCCACTGACCTCTTAATATTCTGTTATTAATATAACGCTCTAATTGGCAACCAAATTTGCGGCCAAAGCTCAGTTTAGCCAATTGTCCTTTTTGATAATAAAACAAGAATGACACAAGTCATTATATTTGCACTTGACTATATAAATCAAGTTTTTGATTCTTTTTTTTTTTTTTTTCTTCTTTATAAAATCACGTCCACATAGTGGCCTCCGGTATGGTGTTAAAATACAGTGTTAATTGTTGATTATGAGGCTGTCCTACTTTAAGAATACTTTGTTTTGTCTGGCTCAGTCTTCCAAGCCTGACAGGCAATATTGTCTGACATAAGTCCTGCTGCTATACCAATACATAGGTGATGTGGCAGGATGTAATTCTTACTGACTTGTGTTGCTGAGCTATGCAGACTCCCCTCGCTGTCTTCTTTTTTTTTTTTTTTGCCCCACCTTTCCTCTATGCGCAAATGCTATTCCTGTTCCAGAATGTTTTACTTCCAAGATGATTTTTGTTTAATGTTGTATTGCTTTAAATTTCAACTGATCAATAAAAGTTCAACAATGCATCCAAATGTGTGTTACAAAGGATATGTGTTAATACATTAAGCATGTGAAAAAAAAAACAAAAGTCGTTACAAAGTTGTAGTACTGATTTTAGGTCAACATTGCATCCATATGTGTGTTACAAAAGATATTTAATGCAATGCATGTGGAAAAAAAAAAGGATCTGCAAAGGGAGTAGTACAGATTTTTTTTTTTTTTTTTTTTTTTCCCTCTATTGGTAATTTTGGTTTTTGGTCTATGTTCCTGCGACACGGGGCTTTTTTTTTTTTTGTTTGTTTGTGCAGAGAAAAGTTTTCTTTTGCAAAAGTCAAGCCTTTCCCTTGTCCGCTGAGATTTGAACAGTGTTTACTCTTTCGTGACCAGCGTTTTATTTTTTTTTATTTTTTTTATTTTTTATTTTTTTTGAAGCTTGGGTGCCCAGACCAATGCATCAGTTAACTTGACCACTTGTCTGTTAGCAGATTGGAGAACTAAGAGCACACGGTTGAACATTCCTATTTCTCTGCTGCAAGGTTAAAGCGGTTGTATAGTTAATTTTTTTACTTTGACCTACTGGTAAGCCTATAATAAGGCTTACCTGTCGGTAAAAAGAATATCTCATAAACCTGTACGGTTTAGGTGATATTCCCCTCGCAATGAGCCACTGACTTCAGCGGCGCACGCGCAGCGGGGATTCTCAGCTGAAAGTCTGGCAGAAGCCAGACCCTGCCGGGAAGAAAACTCCTGCGTGCATGCACGGGAGTGACGACATCGCGGCTCCGGTCGCGATACCCGGAAGACACGCCGAGGGAACATGTCAGCTACCTCTGCGTGGACCGAGTAAGATGCCGGCGCCTCGTTCTAAGGTAAGTATTTCATAATGAGCTAGTATGCGGTACTCTGTAGCGCACACCCACATGGGTGTCCACTGTAGGAGAGCCTTCTCCACTGTGGACACCTGATGCAGGGAGGAGCCACCACCGCCACTGATGGACCCCAGAAGAGGTAGATCAGGGACACTGTACAAAACGAACTGCACAGTGGAGGTAAGTATCACATGTTTGTTATTTAAAAATAAAACAAGAAACAAGGGTTTACAACCCCTTCCAGCTGACCGTACGTATATATGCGTCTACACAGAAGGGGGTCTGTATCTGTGAGGCCGCATATATGCATACCTGTCTTTGTGCTGGGAGCGCACCACATGGCACCTCCCAGCACAGATACTGTGCTCTCACCGAAAACCCTGGGTCCAGGATTAACAATTAGGACCCCGGACTCCTGGTTCCCAGTCATCTGATCACTGTTTTCTATCTCCTCTGAATGGAGAGAAAGATGCATTGCATCTTTGTTTCCTTGCAGGGAAGAAAGATGTAAACAAAACTGTGTAAAAAAAAAAAAAAGAAATTGGGATCAGTGTCAGTGCAAGTGTGTTTTAGGTAGGATTAACAAAAATAAATAAAAATGTATTATATATATATAATGATATACTGAAACTGCTTCCCATTAATATCAATGGATGATCCTTTCATGCTGGGGGCAGTGCATCTTTGGAAAGCGCCTAAAAAATGCCTCTGTCCATTGAAATAAATGAGAAGCTCCTGAAAAGCGCTGCAAAAGGTTCACATGAGCTTAAAAGCGCACAGCTAATGCCACAAAAACGCCCTACGTTTTATGGGGAGTTTTAAAGCACCTCAATGTGAAAGGGGTCTAAAGCTGAACTCCAGCTTTTGTTTACATAGTCCAAGCTGGTTCAAACATACGATGTCCCTCACTAACCTGTGTGGCCACTGGATGTGTGGTATAAATTGTGTAGCTGAGGCTACATACAGCACACCACTCTGGGTTAGGGTATGAGACTGTGTCTCATACCTGGAACACATTAGATTCTATCTGATCGGCACTCAGCCATTCAGAGAAAGCAATGTATTCTAGCAATGTCCCAGACATAATTCTTGCCTAGGCAAGAAATGGTGGAAGTGCTGCTTTGCAGAACAATAGATTGTTGTAAAAAAATAAAATAATCCAATATTTAAAAAAGGGAAGGGAGGGGAGGCGGAGAATTAGGTTTAGGGTGAATATCCAGCTTAAAATGTTGTATTGTGGCCATAAAGCAGTTATTGGTTCAAATGGTAAAAATAAAGAAAGCAAAACACCGCAAATGTACATCACATGCGTCTGCTTAATATGCAGCCGCGGGGGGCGGGTAGTATGGGTTGCACCTTTGCCTGGCAGCAATAGGGCTGTAGGCTTGGCTCCAAATTGACACATTAAGATTGTATGATCTCCCTGTGTTTTGTATGACTTTCCTCTTACAGCCCATAAATATTCTGTTTCCTACCCTGCACTGGCTAGTCCCAAAACCTAAAAGAGCATAAAGCTGTGTACACACAGCTCAGATTCCTGCATCCACACGAGTGAGGTGGATGCAGGGATCCCCCCCCCCCCCACAGGGACTCCCTGCTGTCAAAATACAGAGTCCTGCAGACACTGATCCAATTAAAATTTTCCAGCAGATCCCTTGAACAAAAGCTGATCCAACAATCTGCTTCTGTCCGGGTTCATATTGCTGCAGATTTGGCATGCGATTTGACATGTCAAATCGCATGCCAAACTGGTAGCAATGGCACCTTCCGAATCAGTGCCGCGGTGCAGCACCAATTCCCAAACATAGTTTCTGCTTTTGCCAATTTCAGGGTGCGATTTCCATTGACATCTGTACAGAAACCTGCACAAATGTCTCTGAAATCGCCCCAGAGGTCGGGACTGAGATGCGGGAATTTAAATTTCATTCCCGTTGTCAGTGTGAACCAGGGTTTTGAAAGGAGGGCTACACAGATAAAAATTCATCTTCATCTTGTCCCTGTTGAATCAGCTGAATTTTGATTCTTGTGTGCACAGCTTATGGCACGAATGTGCAGTACTGTGAAATGGCTTTAAAGCTGCACAAAAAAACTTTCATTTATTTACTGTATATTCCTTCATAACCACAAAGGATATAAGTTCACTTTATGACCACCAAATGCCTTTGCAAACTGAGATACTACTGTGCAAATGTATTAGTGCCATGATCACTGTGCTGTACATAAGCTGTGCAGAGAACAGAGCTGTGGGAGGGATCCAACGGGTCTAGCTATTACAGGCTGCCTGCAGAAAACAGGAGGGGGGTGGATACAAGACCGGTCACTGCACAAGGTGAAGGAGTAGCAGTGACTGGTCTTTAATTCAGGTTCAATTTCTGCAGAGACAAAGTTTTACTGTATTTACTGCATGTGCATATTTAGTTACACTGCTTGCACAGGGACACATGCAATACCACACTGCCACATTGTTTTTTTGTGCGTGCATTCCCCTAGCCTCCCCTAGAGAATGGACTTCAGTGGTGGCACACACTGGCTTATGCTGCTAGAGAATATATACTAATGGTGGCCAAACATACGGTCATTTTAAGCCAATTTGAGCCAGGTTTCACTAAATTGATTAGACAATGCAGCTTACTACCAACAGTTTCAGCTGAGTGAATGAAATAGATGATGGTGGGTTGCCTTGATCTCTCTTTTTGTAGTTGAAGGTTGGTTCAAAGTGCTGTGTGGACATCACAAGTTATAAAGGTAATGGAGGAATCCTCTGCTAGGGTTGGGACAATCTAATGCAGGATATAGATGTTCTGATTTTCTTTCCTGCAGCCATGAAAATCGGTTGATTCCCCCATCAACACGGGCAGCTATTGTCTTCTCCCAACAAGGGGAGCTATCCCTTCCTGGAGAACACAGTGGAGTTTATTTACTAAAGCTGGAGAGTGCAAAATCAGGCTCACTTCTGCATAGAATCTAATCGACTTCTAACCTTAGCGTGTTCAATTAAGCTTTGACAATAAAACCTGGAAGCTGATTGGTTTCTATGCAGAAGTAAGCCTGATTTCATAGCGATCACCTGTAAACAAACCGGCGTCATGATGACGCCGGTTCCTCTCTCCCCTCTCTGTACTGGTGTGTACAGTGGAGGGGAGAAATCGGATGGCAGCCACAGCCATCCCAGCAATACTCTGCAATACCCTGCCAATACCCAGCCATACCCATCCAAGCTCAGCCAATATTACATTGGGGGAGATGACGTGGATATTACAGTGGGGGAGATGTTTATTGCAGTAGGGACTATATGGTGGTGGCATTTTCACAGGTTTTTGCAAATTCAATTATTTGCTGATCTGAAAAATGATCCGATCTGTGACTCTGATCCGAGGAACGATCTGTGAGTTTTTTGATCCGTTGCACCCCTACTGCTATCAGCTATAGCCACTGACAATAATCACATGTAAAAATCCAGCATGCTGATTGTATCCAAGTCGATTGATAGATCGGTTTTGGGTACAGTCAGCCTGCCCATAGATGGTTTGAATCTCGACCAGTCCCTGCCAAACTAGTTGAGATTTGAACCATCTATGCCCAGCTTAAAGCAGCTGATGGGAGAGACTGCAGGAAACTGCAGATACATTTGGGGACATTTATCAATCTTGATCCAAGACAGAGCAATGCTAAACAGGAGCAGTGAAATACAGTTGGTATAGAAAGGATTCCATCTCCACATTTTGTTTTGCAGCCTGAAATGAAGACACCATTTTTGTTTTATCCAGCTGTATTTAGCGCAAATTTTAACATACAAGTAAAAGGTATAACACCAACATGTCAGGAAAAAAAAAAATATATAAAAACTGATTCGCTGAGATGGAAAAAGGATCGCCCCCTTGTGTCAGTATTTGGTTGAATCACTGTTGCTTTAATTACAGCCTTTAGTCTGTTGGGATCTGTCTCTACTAACTTTGTACATGACTAGACTTTGCAATATTTGCCCACACTTCTTTGCAGAACTGCTCAAGTTCAGTTAAATTTGATGGTGTGACTGTAGACTGCAGTCTTCAAGTCATTCCACAGATTTGCAATGCGGTTTAGGTCTGGGCTCTGACTAGGCCATACAAGGACATTCACCTTTTCCTTCAACCACTGTGTGGTCATTTTTGCTGTGTGCTTTGGGTCATTGTCATGTTGAACAACTTTCTGGCAGAGGGCAGCAGATTTTTCTCAAGCATTTGATATTGTTTTGCCCCATCCATTTTCCTTCTATCCTGATAAGTGCTCCAGTCCCGGCTGCAGAGAAACACCCCCATAACAGGATATTACCACGGCCATGCTTTACTGTAGGAATGGTGTTGGATGGTAAGCTGTATTGGATTTCCACCAGACATAGTGTTTGGTGTTGAGGCCAAATAATTCAATTTTAGTCTCCTCTGACCAAAACACATTTTTCCATGTGGCCTCAATATCTTCAAGATGTGTTTTTGGCAAAGCTCAGTTGTGACTGCATGTGGCCTTTCTTGAGTGGCTTTTTATTTTTTCTTGCAACCCTCCCATATAAGCTACATTTGTGGAGAATTTGTGATATTGTTATCACATGCACACAATGACCACGCTTTATCATTAATTCCTGCAACTACTTCAGAGTTGCTGTAGGCCTCTTGGTAGCCTCTCTGACCAGTTTCCTCCTCGCTTTCATCCAGTTTGGAGCACAGTCCTGATCCAGGGAGGGGTCTGTGCCTTGCACCCATAGTTGATTGATTGCTAAAGTTGCACTACCAGGGACTGATATGCTCCAGGAAAGCTTATTTTCATGCTGAGCTAATCAAAATTCAAAGTAATTTTTTAGGAGAGGGGTGATCCTTTTTCCAACTCTGATTCCTTTTTTCTTTTTCCCAGACACGTTGTTGTTCTATCACTTGGATGTTATAAGTTGCACTGAGTATATACAGTTGGCTAAAATAAAAACTATCTGTCTTCATTTTAGGCTGCAAATAAACAAAATCTGATTATTTTAAAGGGGGGGGTGATTAATTTCTATACCCACTGTACAGCGTGAGACGGGATTTAGCATGTTATCATAAATTCCTCCTTTAGCCCATCAAATGCTGTGTGTGCGATTGCAATAAACCTGAGTCTGACCATTTCTTAAAGCGATATTAAGGCAATTTTTTTTTAATAGTATTAAAATGACAAACCTGTATTACTTACCTGCTCTGTGCAGTAGTTTTGTGCAGAGTGGCCCCAAACCTAATTTCCTGGGGTCTTAGCCTGGTCTGCAATCTTGACTGCTCATCTGTGTCTGCCCATAGCAAGTCACTTGCTGTGGGGGCAGACGTGCAGGCTTGCTCCCAAGCTGAGCTGTGTGTGTCTATAGACCCACAGGATTTGACTGACAGCCAATGGCTCCCACTGCTACCTGATCCTCCTGAGATGAGAGAAGAACTGGAGCCAGGCACAGTGCTGGATTGATACTGGACAAAACCATTTTAGAACTACTTTATGCTTCTGCTTAGAGTGGAAATATGTCTTTGAACATTGCAAGCTGTTGCACTTGCCTGCCTGGGAATGCAGACACGCAGGACTTTAAACCTGTTGCAGAGACTTTTCTGAAGTAGCCGCTGCCTGACACCCTACTAATTATCATCAATTTGCTTAATATATCTTCCACAATTATTTGGCTGACGGCATATATGAAGAGCCCTGGTAAGAGTTGTGTACAGCTACACCTTCTAAGCTTTCAGTAAGCGCAATTTTTATGATGTACCGGTACATCTTTTGGTTTGAAAAACAAAAATGAATGATGCCCATCAAAGAAAGGTATTTTATTCAAGTGTATCTCTAGTTTCTTAGACCCTCTAATGTTTTTATTGGTACCTGGGTCCGCTTCTATTTGTAGTGGTGACCGCTGTCACAAATAAGGGAAGTAGAGGGAAAATAGTAGAGCTGTCTCCAGAAGAAAGATGAGCTCAGGCATCCTCCCGGCAGCACAGTAGTGTAGTGGTTTGCACCTTCACCTGGCAACAAAAATCGAATCCCAACCATGGCACCATCTGCCTGGAGTTTGCATGTTCTCCCTGTGCGATTTTCCTCTGGGTACTCCGGTTTTCTCCCACACTCTAAAGACCTGCTGGTAGGTTAATCGGATCCTTTCTAAAATTGACCCTAGTATATGTATGAATGTGTTTTAAGGACCTTAGGTTGTAAGTTCATTGAGGGTAGGGACTGATGCGAATGTACGTATATGTAAAGCTCTGCGTAAATTTACAGCGCTATATAAGTACCTGTAATAAATAAATCCTCTGAACTCATTTCTAACCCGAGCTCCGTACTCCAGTGAGCTGCAAGCTGGGTCATTCCTTGGCCCGCTGCTCGTTGCAGTACAAAAAAAGTTCAGGTTAAACTGCCGTGGCACACTAGTGTGGTGTGGGAGTTTTGAAAAATATTTAAAATTGCTAGCGTTTTCAAAACCTCGAACATGGAAAAATGAAGGCTCTGTTCACGCTTGTGCGATGCGGGAACCCTGCAAACCCACTGCGAGTTCCTGCATCGCACCCGACTTGCACGGCAGTTCACACTGCCATATGTGAACTGCTGGGAGTGTCAATACAATGTTAATGGCACCCCTATTTCAGCTCGCATATCGCACTGCAAACTGACAGTTCAGACATGAATCGGATCACATCCATGCAATCGGATTCTGGTGCAGATCAAAAAAGGGGTCCTGTGTGAGTTCGGTCCAAATGTGATATCAGCCATATTATCTGTATGGCTGAAATCACATCACACGGGCATCGCATGTGATTTGCATTGCAGTGCGAATCTTGCATAGTGCACAATTGTGAACTGGGACTCAATGGTAAATCAATGTTGAAAAAGGTAAAGTAACATATATAAAAATGCAATCTCTGTCAGTCTGTCATTCATTGGTTCCTTTCATAACGCAAGACTTGTGCGAGATCTTGAGAGAATGCAATCGCTCTAATTATATTATAATAATAGACTGTTTCATTCCAACGTTGATGCCTTTAAATAAAGTTTGTTCATTGTTTAGTGATGGGGAAATACTTAATCAAGTCTGGAACTCTGAAAGTGAAACTGTTAAATGATAAGCAAAAGTACAAAGAAGATTACAATCGCTTCAATCTGATTTGCTCTTGAAAGCAGGCACAACATCCTTTACATTAAAGCGGGAGTCCGCCGTGTTTTTTTTGTTTTGTTTTTTGTTTGTTTTTTTTGTTTTGTTTTTTTAAAGCCAGCAGCTACAAATACTGCAGCTGCTGACTTTTAAAATAATGACACTTACCCGCCCAGCGCGCCCGCGATGTCGGCACCCGAAGCCGATCTCTCGATCGTCCCTCCGTGGTGCTGCCGCTATCGTGGGTATGGGAATCAGGCAGTGGAGCCTTTCGGCTTCATTTCCCGATTCCCTACTGCGCATGCGTGAGTCGTGCTGCGCAATAAGGATGGTCCCCGCTGTCTCTGGGATCCGTGTGTTTCCCAGCAGGCAACGGGGGACCTTCGGAAAGGGGCGTAGATTCTGCGGAAAGGGGCATACCTTCTGCAGAATCTATGCCGGAAGTGGGTGCAGATACCTGTACTGTACAGGTACCTGCACCCCCCTCCCCCCTGAAAGGTGCCAATTGTGGCGCCGGAGGGGGGGAGGGTTCCAATGAGCGGAAGGTCCACTTTAAATTTAAAATTAAATCTATGTGTAAAAATAAATAAGTTCTTCACCACAAAAATAGTTAAATCTTTTCAGGTGTGCCATGAAATTTTTTAGATCTTTTTGGTTTGAAGGAAGACAAAGTTTGAGAGACACTGGGTTAAGCCTCGTACACACGGTACGATTGTTGGCCAACCAAGCATCAGATTTTTTGTCAAAAGGGCGTGTGCCGGGATCTTGTCTTGCATACTAACGGTACACAATTGTCGTGCCACAAATATTAACATAGTGACGTACTACGAGGAATTTCAGCTCTTGAGCGCCTCCTTCTGCTAATTTCGTGTTTGGTAAACATTGATTCCGAGCATGCATGTTTGTACTTTCAACTTTTGTGTGATGGATTTGTGTACTGACCATACGAAAATCAAGCCATTGTCTGCCAAAAAATTTCTAGCCTGTCATCCAACATTTGTTGGCCGAAAATTGGACATTTGTCAAAAGGAGCATAAGATTTTAGGACAACAGTCTGTCAACAAACAATCCCCTGCCAATAATCGTACCGTGTGAGGCTTTAGAGAGAACTTTGGAGGATTCACAAGCTCATCTCTACTCCAGAGATAAGGGGAAGTCTGCCACTGAGGCACCTGTACCTGGGACGTCTTAAACTGACCATACATTGATCGAAATGTGGCTGATTGAGCAGAGACCAGCCAAATTCTGATCAATGTGGCAGTCACCGGCCAACATGTTGAAAAACCTAAGGAATATAAAGGACTTGCCTAAATTGCATGCGTGGATTGAGGGGAAATCTTCCAATGGGGCACCTGTTGTTTAGCCTTCTTTCACACTGCTTTGTAGAAAAATCGTGGTAAAAACACCTGCATTTTAGATACATTTCCAAGTGTGCTTTCTGGTTGTCTGTACCTGAGAAAAATGGACATGAGACTCAAATTTGCGTTTTTGATGCATTTTCCATTAATTACGATTTTCGCTGCATTTTTGGCACAGTTTTGAAAAACCCCTCCACAGCTAAAGCGTGAAGGACTTTTCAAAATGCACCAGACTCAAATTGCAGTGGTGTGAAGTCTCATAGGATTTAAAGGGAAATGTTTTTCTTGCAAGGGAAAAAACACATCAGTGTGAAAAGCCCTTAGAGGGGAATTTCCTTATTTTTTTTTGTAAAGGTTTTCTCTCATTTCTAAAAGGCAAGGAAGGGAGGGGGTGGTGCTACAACCTGACTGCCAATATTAGATGGAGGCAGATAAGCGGGTGCCAGATCTTCAGCCACATTACTGTTGAAGCTTGAGTCCATACAAATCAATTGGCACAGCAGAGAGTTGCCGTAAAAACTTCCTTTTATTAATCCACCCACAGGAGTAAAAACTCACAGAAAAGTTAACTTTTTGCTGCAACTCTCGGGTGTGCCAATTTTTTTTGTATCTCTTTGACAGCAAGTGACTGGAAAATTAAACTGGCAGAAGTTCTAAAGCCAAACTCTAGACAGATATAAATTACGCAAATGAATGCAGTTCTGTAATTGTTAGTATATAATTCATTTTTCTTTATTAAATGCAAGTATGTACCTGAATTTGACCTGGTATCAGCCTTTTATAGTTCCCGTACATCAGAGCTGGAATGTGAGAGAAAGTGGCAACACAAGGGGCCAAATCAGTTAATGTGCTGACAAGAATGTTGATAGGAGGAGAAGGCAGAGTGACATGAACTTGAGCTCAGCGCTGTACTACCAATCACAGGCTGGCCACAGGTCCAGGAGGATCTGAGCTCAGGGGAAGTTGGTTTAAAATGTGATGCTGACGACATCTAGCAGCAGATAAAACATGCAGCAGGGAAAATCTGTGGATTGAAGTTGAATGTTTTTTTTATTTTTTATATTTTATCTTGTTATTTGTGGCTGGAACTGCTTTAATCTTCCCAATGAATGAACAAGTGGACCTCTTATCTAGCAGATTTTTTTTTCCTTTGTAAGTGATCAGGGTTAGTGATGTATAACAATTGGGAGTTTGTGAAGCCAGGTGGCCCAGATCCAATACAATTTGTCATGTAGGTCCTTACGTGATGCACCCTAACGTTCAGCTTCCATCAAATCATTCACCCATCTGAGCCAATTGGTTCTGATTAGTACCTTATATGTGGAAAACTTATACTGTATGTTGGATCAGACTCCAGTACAGCTATGGAAAACTGCAGCTGAGGTTTATCATTTTGAAATTGCTGAGAAAGTGAAGGGTGGTGGCATTTGAAGCTTTGCACTTTATAGTAAAACTATAGGACAAAACATTTTTTTTTCCTTTTGGATAGAGCACAGGAGGTTTATAACACCTTTGGGATATATATATATATATATATATATATATATATATATATATATATATATATATATATATATATATATATATATAATTTTGCCATCTGCAAATATTTCCCTTCACTTCCTGTCCCATAGCCAAAACAGGAAGTGAGAGGAAATCCCTCCAAATTAAGGGAATTCCTTGGGTGCCCCCCAAGGTCACCAGAACTAGTTTCCCCTGTTACATTTCTGTGGACAACCCAAAAGGTTTAGGGGTGTGCCTATGGGAATTTTTGACTGTTCTTCCAGAAGTGCATTTGTGAGGTCAGGCACTGATGTTGGACGAAAAGGCCTGGCTTGCAGTCTCCGCTCTAATTCATCCCAAAGGTGTTCTATTGGGTTGAGGTCAACTCTGTGCAGTCCAGTAAAATTCCTCCACCCCAAATTCGCTTATTCATGTCTTTATAGACCTTGCTTTGTGCACTGGTCCAAATCATTTGGTGGAGGGGGGATTATGGTGTGGGGTTGTTTTTCAGGGGTTGGGCTTGGCCCTTTAGTTCCAGTGAAGGGGACTCTTAAGGCATCAGCATACCAAGAAATTTTGGACAATTTCATGCTCCCAACTTTGTGGGAACAGTTTGTGGATGGCCACTTCCTGTTCCAACATGACTGAGCACCAGTGTACAAAGCAAGGTCCATAAAGACATGGATGAGTGAGTTTGGGGTGGAGGAACTTGAGTGGGCCAACTCAATATTGAACCCTATGGGCTAAGACTGGGATGCCATTAAAGTTCATGTGCGCATAAAGGCAGTGGTCACAATACTTTTGACAATATAGTGTATATATATATATTTTTACCAATCTCTTTTTATTAACATTTTTCTTCCATCACAATCACATTGTGAAACACACATAAAAATATAAAATACATACAACAATAACATATTACAAAAAGAAAAAAACTAGCATACCCCTCCCCTTCAGGAATCCTTCATACCAATTCTTCCTATTTTAGCTATCATTCCTTAACTAATCTATAGCTAGTGAATTGTCTATTGACCTTTTATATTTCCATCTGATCCCAAAATAAATGGTGTCAGCCCTGGTAGCATCAACCATGGTTCCCATATTTCATTAAATTTATTTGCTAAAACCCTGTTCTTCTACACCTGCCATTCTTTTAACAATGCATCATTTACCTATATCCACCATTCTTCATATGTCGGAGTTTTGGAGGATATCCATTTTATTGCTATCAGCATATGCATTAGATCAGCAGATGCTCTTGAATATCTCGGGCATTATGACTTGTCCTGCCTCCCCCATTGGTATAATTTAGCTGGTGTCCTATAAGCTCTATATATTATATATATAATTGGATTAAGCATTGCTGTGGAGAGATGGATACGGACTGTACATGTCCCAGTATACACTGCCATGTTTCATCTGTCATTTTTTCCAAGGTCTTTTTCCCATCCCCTTCTAGCTAAACAGCTCTGTGATTGCTCAATCAAATGGCCATAGATAGTGGAAATAAGACCCCTCTTAACCTGTATCTTTACAAGAAAATCCATAAGTGGCATATTAACTGTTATCTTTAAAGTTGTTGTAAACCCTTACAAACAACTTTGACCTACAGCTAAGCCTAGATTAAGTCTTACCTGTAGGTCCAAGAAATATCTCCTAAACCTACATGGTTTAGGAGATATTTACAAAAAGACAGGCACCGCAGACATCAGCGCGCAGGCGCACTGGGCAGGCCGCAGATCACTCCGATATGCTGCTCGTGTCGGCTCCCGTGCGCATGCGCGGGAGTGACGTCATCGCAGCTCCAGCGAATCACAGCGCCGGAGCAGCAAGACTCGGAAGTCACTCCGGGATACATGGCAGCGGCGAAGATGAAGATGGAGGACCGCTTCGGGGGGCTTCGTTCTCAGGTAAGTTATTCATAATGAGCTAGTATGCTATGCATACTAGCTCATTATGCCTTTGCCTTGCAGGTTGCATTTTTTTATTTATTTTTTTAAATAGCCTTTACTTTCTCTTTAAACTGACTCTGTAGCGCATGGCGCAGTTGTAGATATTGATAAAAGGTGTAAGAGGGCATTAAGTATTTTTAATTTTTTTTGCAAATCTTGAAATGTTTTTAGTATATTATCTGTATAAAGCTGTACAATATATTTTATCCCCTTTTCTCTCCATTTTCCAAACCCTTTTAGTCTGCCCACTTCCTCGTAGTTTTTATTTCCCCATAGGGGAGAATAGACGGAAAGATTACTATATTGCATAATACGTCTGGACCCTGAGGACAGGGTTGATGACCACTTATGTAGAAGAAGTGACTGTGGGGCCCAAAACATTTTAATTACATTTACATGCCCTACCACCGATAAAGTTAATTTAGTACATATTCTACTCTTCACCTTAAATTTATCCAATATAGGGACCAAGTTATAATTTATATATTCCCTTATGTTAGAAGAAACCCGTATTCCCAGGTATTTAAAGGATGAAACGACCTGTATTTTATGATCTATCTGGGCAAAAGCTGGTGTTAAATCATCAACTGGCAATAGCACTGATTTTTCCCAATATATAACAAACCCTGAGAAACTGCCAAAGGTCTTAATCAGTTTTATCGCATATGTCAAGGATTGATTTGTATTTCCCAGAAATAGTAAAGCATCATCTGTGTAAAAGGAAATTTTGCCCGCTCTTCTCTCTCAAATCCCCTGCCAGTGGTTGTTTGTCTAATTGCTATTGCCAGTGGTTCTATAGCCAATGTGAATAGCATCAGTGATAGTGGGCACCCATGCCTAGTACCTCTGGACAGAGCAATATTCTGATAATGAGCCATTTATAAGTATAAAAGCTTGTGGAGCTGAATACATTAATTTAATCCATTTTACGAATCCTCTACCCAAACAAAACTTCTCTAGAACCTCTCATAAATATGTCCACTTGACGCAGTTGAATGCTTTGATTGCGTCTAGGGATAGAATAGCTTTTTCTCACATTGTCTGATGGGATCTGTAAATTTAGAAATAATCTTCTCAAATTTGTTAAAATAATAAAAATAGTGTAGCGCTTCAATAATAAATGTAATCAACACAAATTATATAAAAATAGTAATAGCAAAACAGAAATCGCACAGAACCAAATGCCTAGAAATAAAAGTCCAACATAAGGCACTCATTCAACTATGTTGATGGCGTAGGGGTGACCAAACCGTCACATAGAAGGAAAATGGTGTACTGGACGAATGTGTTCATGCGGGTAAACTTGATTGTAAGCATCAAAATGAAAAGTAGATAAATACTTCTTACCGGAGCAGTTGGACTCACACAGTCATATGACGGTTGAGTCTAGAAGGCTTGGGGTCACACTCTGGGACCAAAGACTGTAAGGAGAGAGGTCAGTTGAGCTGGTGGAGGAGCTCCAGGCGGTTGTAGGCTCAATGGTGGATCCTTTCAGATGAAACATCAAAGGTCAAGGTAATCAAGCTCAGACGCAGCCCGTTGTACCAATACTCCAGCCTCCCCCGAATGGGGAGGGGGGTGTTTGTGAAGTTTTACACCAAAGCAATGGAGAGAAGAAAAAAAGGCTCCACATGGTGCGGGTCAAACGATATAAAAACGTTGGTTTATTAAAGTCAAAAGGTAATAAATGACTTGGTGATCACATAAAAAAACAAAATGAACTAAAAGCAATGTGGGGTACCAACAGCTCGCCCGACGCGTTTCGACATATGTGTCTTCAACTGGGGCATGTTGGAACCCACCACATTGCTAACGAATATATAGAGAATGAGAGAGAGGTCACGCCTAACAAGAGGCGGGACATCCAATCTCAGACAGCCTCTTAAAGCTACAGTGTACAATTTAGTCAAACCAAAGTAAACCAATTCAGACACTATAAACAAATACAAATAACATCTAAGAATGTCACTCATGTAGACTGTTGGATAGGTATTGATGACAATAAAATCTAGAAAATAAGTAAAAAGTAAGTCACCATGCTCGCTCGTGGATAGCACTGAATAGATTACATTGTTCACAGCCTAATCAGATATATAGATACAGCATGATTCAATTCACTTGTAAAGCATATGCAGAGAACACATCAAGCACTAATACATAAAAATCAGACCTGCGTTGTTCGTTATACATAAATTATATTAGACCTTTGCCAGAAGCTGCCAGTTTACATTTACATTATTCACAGCCTCATCGGACTTATAAATTGCAATCCCAATGCACACACAAAGCACATACAGAGAGCCCATCCAATTCTAGTACAAACAATCAGACATGCACTGTCAATTATACATAAGCTGCACTATACTGTCCCAAGAGCGGACTAATTTGTTTATATTATAACATAAATGGAGCTGTAACATTCTCAGTGATAGTGTCTAATAGAGATCTATCATTATGTGATTTGGATGTCTCTTACTTGTTGTACCAACAATGTATAGCCTGGAGATGTGCATGAGTACTCATGGTGATAATTCATACATGATGATCAGTTTCGTAAAGTTCAGATCAGATAAGCTGAAGTGTCGTGACGTGTAGTGACACAGAAACGGCTGAACCAATCACTCAATGTGTGTGTCATGTGGCTAAATGTGGGAGTGGTTGAAAAAGGCTCAAGTCTAAGGGGTAGAGGCGTGTATATTTACATGTCATCAAGCAAAAATGTAAGGAGGAGGTGTCATTCAAAGCTTGGCGCCAATTTACTCCTTGTTGTGCGTTCCACTTTGCGGGCCATATCAAGCATCGTGAGCGCTTATAGGTGCATAACGACGAAATGGGGCGTGTGTATAGAAACGTCACAAGTTGCGTAGTCATGCAAAAAAATAAAATAGGAAGGGGGCGTGTAAACGTCACACTCCATATCTCTCCACGGAAGTGTAGGGAAGGGGGAGGCATTTAGATCTGGCGCCAATTTACACATGGAGAGCGTCACACGCCAATGGGCGTGGTCGGCAGCAAAAGGGCCAATCCGAAAGTCTGTCACTCTGCACATGCGCAATGACTAATGACGTAATTACGTCATGTCATGCGCAGTGATGGAACAAGGGTGGATGCCACAAGGTAATCACGGGGAGTATAGAAGATGTGACAGTATCACGTCACGTCCAATAATAAAGCCCGACGTAACCGTGGTAACCACGGAAGCGTCATCGCATTTGAGGATACCGCAAGTAAAAAAAAAATGCAGGTAAAAAAACGAAAAGAAAAAACAAAATATCACTACACCATCAGACTGTACATCTTACTCAGGAGATTTGTACCAAAAATAGCCAAAGGTTATGTGAAATGAAAAAAATAAAGAATAGTCGCGTGGGTCAGATGCAATGCTTACAAATTACGCACATATTAACCTAAAAAATATATATATATTTTGAGGTACCTGAAACCCAAAAAATGGCAGTAGAATATGATAAATATGACATATTCTCAACTAATGGGGGGATATGTGAAAGTAAAAATATGATGATAATAATAATAATAATAATTTGCGTTCTCATCATATTTTTACTTTCACATATCCCCCTCTCAGATCACTACTAGAATCTGGATATATGCATTTATTATGCATTTTGTCTAGATCATGTGGAATCTGGGACGGATTTCCTTTCACATTCTCACTTTTAAGTTTAGCCTCACTTTTGGCATTAGTTGAGAATATGTCATATTTATCATATTCTACTGCCATTTTTTGGGTTTCAGGTACCTCAAAATATATATATATTTTTTAGGTTAATATGTGCGTAATTTGTAAGCATTGCATCTGACCCACGCGACTATTCTTTATTTTTTTCATTTCACATAACCTTTGGCTATTTTTGGTACAAATCTCCTGAGTAAGATGTACAGTCTGATGGTGTAGTGATATTTTGTTTTTTCTTTTCGTTTTTTTACCTGCATTTTTTTTACTTGCGGTATCCTCAAATGCGATGATGCTTCCGTGGTTACCACGGTTACGTCGGGCTTTATTATTGGACGTGACGTGATACTGTCACATCTTCTATACTCCCCGTGATTACCTTGTGGCATCCACCCTTGTTCCATCACTGCGCATGACATGACGTAATTACGTCATTAGTCATTGCGCATGTGCAGAGTGACAGACTTTCGGATTGGCCCTTTTGCTGCCGACCACGCCCATTGGCGTGTGACGCTCTCCATGTGTAAATTGGCGCCAGATCTAAATGCCTCCCCCTTCCCTACACTTCCGTGGAGAGATATGGAGTGTGACGTTTACACGCCCCCTTCCTATTTTATTTTTTTGCATGACTACGCAACTTGTGACGTTTCTATACACACGCCCCATTTCGTCGTTATGCACCTATAAGCGCTCACGATGCTTGATATGGCCCGCAAAGTGGAACGCACAACAAGGAGTAAATTGGCGCCAAGCTTTGAATGACACCTCCTCCTTACATTTTTGCTTGATGACATGTAAATATACACGCCTCTACCCCTTAGACTTGAGCCTTTTTCAACCACTCCCACATTTAGCCACATGACACACACATTGAGTGATTGGTTCAGCCGTTTCTGTGTCACTACACGTCACGACACTTCAGCTTATCTGATCTGAACTTTACGAAACTGATCATCATGTATGAATTATCACCATGAGTACTCATGCACATCTCCAGGCTATACATTGTTGGTACAACAAGTAAGAGACATCCAAATCACATAATGATAGATCTCTATTAGACACTATCACTGAGAATGTTACAGCTCCATTTATGTTATAATATAAACAAATTAGTCCGCTCTTGGGACAGTATAGTGCAGCTTATGTATAATTGACAGTGCATGTCTGATTGTTTGTACTAGAATTGGATGGGCTCTCTGTATGTGCTTTGTGTGTGCATTGGGATTGCAATTTATAAGTCCGATGAGGCTGTGAATAATGTAAATGTAAACTGGCAGCTTCTGGCAAAGGTCTAATATAATTTATGTATAACGAACAACGCAGGTCTGATTTTTATGTATTAGTGCTTGATGTGTTCTCTGCATATGCTTTACAAGTGAATTGAATCATGCTGTATCTATATATCTGATTAGGCTGTGAACAATGTAATCTATTCAGTGCTATCCACGAGCGAGCATGGTGACTTACTTTTTACTTATTTTCTAGATTTTATTGTCATCAATACCTATCCAACAGTCTACATGAGTGACATTCTTAGATGTTATTTGTATTTGTTTATAGTGTCTGAATTGGTTTACTTTGGTTTGACTAAATTGTACACTGTAGCTTTAAGAGGCTGTCTGAGATTGGATGTCCCGCCTCTTGTTAGGCGTGACCTCTCTCTCATTCTCTATATATTCGTTAGCAATGTGGTGGGTTCCAACATGCCCCAGTTGAAGACACATATGTCGAAACGCGTCGGGCGAGCTGTTGGTACCCCACATTGCTTTTAGTTCATTTTGTTTTTTTATGTGATCACCAAGTCATTTATTACCTTTTGACTTTAATAAACCAACGTTTTTATATCGTTTGACCCGCACCATGTGGAGCCTTTTTTTCTTTTTTCTTCTCTCCATTGCTTTGGTGTAAAACTTCACAAACACCCCCCTCCCCATTCGGGGGAGGCTGGAGTATTGGTACAACGGGCTGCGTCTGAGCTTGATTACCTTGACCTTTGATGTTTCATCTGAAAGGATCCACCATTGAGCCTACAACCGCCTGGAGCTCCTCCACCAGCTCAACTGACCTCTCTCCTTACAGTCTTTGGTCCCAGAGTGTGACCCCAAGCCTTCTAGACTCAACCGTCATATGACTGTGTGAGTCCAACTGCTCCGGTAAGAAGTATTTATCTACTTTTCATTTTGATGCTTACAATCAAGTTTACCCGCATGAACACATTCGTCCAGTACACCATTTTCCTTCTATGTGACGGTTTGGTCACCCCTACGCCATCAACATAGTTGAATGAGTGCCTTATGTTGGACTTTTATTTCTAGGCATTTGGTTCTGTGCGATTTCTGTTTTGCTATTACTATTTTTATATAATTTGTGTTGATTACATTTATTATTGAAGCGCTACACTATTTTTATTATTTTATCTGTTGAACTTTGTTTGTTTTTGGTGTTGGCTGCTGTTGTGGCCGTTGTGGCCATCTTTTTACAAACTATAGCGCAGTGTTTTCCCTCTTTACATTTCTCAAATTTGTTGTTGTGGATCTTCCTGGAATGGAGGCTGATTGATCCAAATGTATCAACTTGTGTATAACTTTATTTAATCTAGATGCCAAGACTCTTAGCATCAGAATTTAACAATGAAATCGAGTGATAGGACTCTGGCAATTGATGATTCATATCTGATCTTGGGTAGTACTATAATTAAAGCATTATTCATAGATTGCGGAAGCTTAAATGATTCATATGCATGATTCAACACTTTCAACAGTTCTGGCAACAAAATATCTCCATAATTTTTATACATTTCTGGTGGTAAACCAGGAGCTTTCCCATTAGGGGAAGCCAAAACTGCCCTATATAATTCTTCTAATGTTAGAGGTGCATCAAGGTATTCTCTTTTCAATATATGGTATTGTCAGGGGATTCAGGAAATCTGAGTTCCTTCAGGTGATAAATAGCCTTACTATGGTATAAATCTAATAAAAAGTAGTAAAAGAGGACAATATATCCTCTTGAATATGTGAAATATTCCCAGTTGGTGTACATATACAGGAAATAAAATTAGACTTAACCTGTGTGATTTACCAATTACTACTAACATTTTCCAATTTCTTTCTCCCTCCTCAAAATACTTACTTCTTACATGGAATTGATCCCTTTCAGCTTCTTCCATAGCTGTTCTTTTATATAAAAGTTGTATATCCTTCCAAATAGCTTGATTTCCAGGTGTAGGGTTCTGAACATATTGAAATTCTTTTTGTCGTATTTCTACAGCCAAAAGAGTTTCCCATTCCCTGCTTGTCTTTTTAAATCTACTTATAGCCTGTATTAGTAACCCTCAGGAATTCCTTCATAGTGTTCCATACCAACTGTGGGGTTATTAAAATGGTATTATCAATAAAAAAAAATCCATAAGCAATTGTCCCATGGTTTCTCCATGGCCCAATACCTGTAACCATGAGGCATTCATACACCAGTAACTTTTAGTGCATAGTTTAATTTTATTTATGGTAAAAAAAAAATGGTGAATGGTCCCTTGCCAGACACTGTATGTGTGATACAAAAGGAAGCATTAGTTCCATGTCCAGAATCAAGTCCTAGATAAAGTACCATAAGTCGAAGAGCAACAAGTATAAGCATGTATTCCAGGATTGAGAAGGCGCCACATATCACACAGACCTATTTCCTGCAGGTTATCTCGCAAAGGGGGTTTACGACTTTGGACCCGCCAGGTAGCAGTTCATACTCTCATCACAAACATAAAATTCCCCATTATCATTATTGCGATACCAGAATATTCAGCCAAAAATATACCAATCCTCTGCAATATTCTCTTTGAATTATATGGTGGCAGAACATACGCTGATCCTATACTACATGCAGTGGTAAACAAGGAGCATACTAAAAGGACATATCTACTCTGGGGATCAATCAATGTCTGTCTGCAGGAGAATGCTTGCTTGTATGCTTGTGGATATTAAAACACTGACACCTCTAGAAAATGTAGAGAAGACTGAATGGTCTTGAGTAGAATACTTTGCATTTTGTAATGAAAGTGCACTAAAAGTGCACTTGGAAGTGCAGTCGCTCTAAATCTAAGGGGTAGATCTGAAATGATTGTAAGCTCTGCTGATTTTATCATCCAATCACATGCAAGCTAAAATGCTGTTTTTTATTTTCCTTGCATGTCCCCCTAGGATCTACAACAACTTTACTTCCAAGTGCACTTTCAAGTGCAGTTGCAGTTCAATGTGGAGTTTCCTTTAGTAAATAACCCCCAGTATCTTTTGTAAGATAGGTTTCCTGCAGGCAGACTATTGATGAGTTATATTGCTACATAATAGAAAAAATAGCCCTTTTTTTAACCAGGTCCTTCAATCCTCTCGCATGCCAAGATATTAATGCAAGTGACCATTATCCCTATTTTTAGATTGTAAGCTCTAATGAGCAGGGCCCTCTGATTCCTCTTGTACCAAATTGTAATTTAACTGTAATGTCTGCCCTTATGTTGTAAAGCGCTGAGCAAACTGTTAGCGCTATATAAAACCTGTATACTGTAATAATTAGGGATGAGCTTCGTGTTCGAGTCGAACGCATGTTCGACTCGAACATCGGTCGTTCGCCGAATTCCGAACGTTTGGGCCGTTCGCGGCAAAATTCGTGTGGCCCACAATGCACTGCGATGGCGCAATGCATTGCTGTCTCACGATTGGCCAAGCATGCACTGTGACCCCGCATGCTTGGCCAATCGCAGCGCCAGCAGCGAGGAGAGCCATGGTTGGCCACAGGCATCCTGCCTGTGGCCAATCATAGCTCAGGCTGTGTAGTGCACGCCCCACACTATATAAGGCCGCCATTAAGGCAGCCTCGTGCAGTGTGTTGGCGTCTGAAGCAGTGGGTGTTCTGTGTACCTTCAACACAGTTACACACCAATCGTTTTTGGCTGATTTACTATCTTGCTCTTGTGTAGTGGTTACTGTCTGTGCCCTGACCGCAGTATACACCACTATATTCACCTCACCTATATAGCTAGTGATCTAGCTTTAATAATAGAGCTTGCAGTCAGTAGTGTTAGTGCGTGCTGTCTGCGTGCTCTGTACCCAGTACATACCACTATATACACCTACATAGCTGTTCTCTATTTGAGCCCGATTGTCATCTGCAGGAGTTATTGGAAGTTGTCTGTGCTTCCAGCACAGCACAGTATACATCTGTATATACCCCTTTAACTCTGCTGTTTTCTGGTTATTGTCTGCGTGCCCTGACCGCAGTATACACCGTGATATTCACCTCACCTATATAGCTAGTGGTCCATCTTTAACAATAGAGCTTGCAGTCAGTAGTGTCACTCAGGAGATAGTGCGTGCTGTGTGCCTGCTCTGTACCCAGTACATACCGCTATAATCCACCTACATAGCTGTTCTCTATTTGGGCCCGATTGTCATCTGCAGGAGTTATAAGAAGTTGTGTGTGCTTCCAGCACAGCACAGTATACATCTGTATATACCCCTTTAACTCTGCTGTTTTCTGGTTATTGTCTGCGTGCCCTGACCGCAGTATACACCGTGATATTCACCTCACCTATATAGCTAGTGGTCCATCTTTAACAATAGAGCTTGCAGTCAGTAGTGTCACTCAGGAGATAGTGCGTGCTGTGTGCGTGCTCTGTACCCAGTACATACCGCTATAATCCACCTACATAGCTGTTCTCTATTTGGGCCCGATTGTCATCTGCAGGAGTTATAGGAAGTTGTGTGTGCTTCCAGCACAGCACAGTATACATCTGTATATACCCCTTTAACTCTGCTGTTTTCTGGTTATTGTCTGCGTGCCCTGACCGCAGTATACACCGTGATATTCACCTCACCTATATAGCTAGTGGTCCATCTTTAACAATAGAGCTTGCAGTCAGTAGTGTCACTCAGGAGATAGTGCGTGCTGTGTGCGTGCTCTGTACCCAGTACATACCGCTATAATCCACCTACATAGCTGTTCTCTATTTGGGCCCGATTGTCATCTGCAGGAGTTATAGGAAGTTGTGTGTGCTTCCAGCACAGCACAGTATACATCTGTATATACCCCTTTAACTCTGCTGTTTTCTGGTTATTGTCTGCGTGCCCTGACCGCAGTATACACCGTGATATTCACCTCACCTATATAGCTAGTGGTCCATCTTTAACAATAGAGCTTGCAGTCAGTAGTGTCACTCAGGAGATAGTGCGTGCTGTGTGCGTGCTCTGTACCCAGTACATACCGCTATAATCCACCTACATAGCTGTTCTCTATTTGGGCCCGATTGTCATCTGCAGGAGTTATAGGAAGTTGTGTGTGCTTCCAGCACAGCACAGTATACATCTGTATATACCCCTTTAACTCTGCTGTTTTCTGGTTATTGTCTGCGTGCCCTGACCGCAGTATACACCGTGATATTCACCTCACCTATATAGCTAGTGGTCCATCTTTAACAATAGAGCTTGCAGTCAGTAGTGTCACTCAGGAGATAGTGCGTGCTGTGTGCGTGCTCTGTACCCAGTACATACCGCTATAATCCACCTACATAGCTGTTCTCTATTTGGGCCCGATTGTCATCTGCAGGAGTTATTGGAAGTTGTGTGTGCTTCCAGCACAGCACAGTATACATCTGTATATACCCCTTTAACTCTGCTGTTCTATAAAAAGGCATCTGCAGGAGTTAGTGGGTGTTGTGTGCCTCCAGCACAATATAAACTACCCAACTACTGTTTTACCCAACTCCCTTCAGGCCATTACCATGTCTGGAAGGCCAGCAAGGAGAGGCAGACAGGCGCGAGCCGATAAAAGAGGGCAAGCAGGCTCTGTGTCTAGAGACAACAGTGCTGGTCGTGGACGCGGTGCATTGTCATCAGCACGTGGCCATGGGACATGCTTGTCCTTCTTTTCTGCAGCTGGACATGTTGAACCGCAACATGCCAACGACTTGGTAGAGTGGATGACCAAGCCCTCTTCATCCTCCTCATCCTCTCTCACCCAGTCTCAGGGTAGTAGAAAAGCAGCTGCCAACACATCGTCGTCCCTCCTCTCAATGTCATCATCAGTGACTCCTTCCCTAGACCCACCACGTCCTCCTGAGGAGTCTCCTGAACTCTTTGAGCACAGTGTTGGGTACATGCTCCAGGAGGATGCCCAGTGTTTGGTGGGCTCTGATGATGACACTCAGCTAGAGGAAGGCAGTAGCGTGAGCGCAGAGAGAGAGGATGCTCAAGAAGCACAGCAATCTGGCAGTCATGTTCCACAAGCTGCAGCATACTGCCAGGTTTGCTACAGCGATGAAGAGGGAGGGGATGATGAGGGCACTGACTCCACGTGGGTGCCTGGAAGGAGGGAGGAGGAGGAGGAGGAGGCACATGTCCAACGAGGCAGGATGCCCTCCGGGGGCCAGCTTAGGGGCAGCACACCGACTGAATCACACCGCAGAGCTCCGCCTGCGCAGAGCGCTTCCTCTGCGCGTTATTCTAAAAGTTCTTTGGTGTGGGCCTTTTTTGAGACGAGTGCATCAGATCGCACCGCTGCTATTTGCAACATATGTCTCAAGCGTATCTCACGTGGCCAAAACATCAGCCGCTTGGGCACCACATGCTTGACCAGACATATGTTGACCTGCCATGCAGCTCGTTGGCAAGCATACCTCAAAGACCCACACCAAAGAACAAAGCGGACTTCTCCTTGCTCCTCATCAGCTGGCATCTCCAACCCCACTAGACCTTCAGTCCTCTCTGAAACCTGCTCTGAGAGGAATGAAGGTGTAGAATTAGGTGTGTCACAGCCAAGTGCTTCCGGGAACTCTGCTAGTGGTACATCCACGTCCGATTATAGCAGGCAAATGTCCCTGCCCCAGCTGCTGGACCGGCGGAAGAAATTTACTCCCAGCCATCCACATGCCCAGCGGTTAAATGCTAGCTTGGCTAAATTGCTAGCACTTCAACTGCTGCCTTTTCAGTTGGTAGACTCGGCCCCCTTCCGTGAGTTTGTACAATGTGCGGTTCCTCAGTGGCAGGTCCCCAAACGCCACTTTTTCTCACGGAAGGCGATTCCAGCTCTCTACCGGCATGTGGAAGGCAATGTCCTTGCCTCGCTGGACAGGGCGGTCAGCGGTAAGGTGCATATTACCGCTGACTCATGGTCCAGCAGGCATGGACAGGGACGTTACCTGTCTTTCACGGCCCATTGGGTCACTCTTCTGGCTGCTGGGAAGGATGCAGGACAAGGTGCAGTAGTGTTGGAGGTTGTTCCGCCACCACGCCTCCAAAATGCTACTATTGGTTGTGACACACCTCTCTCCTCCACCCCCTCCTCTTCGTCTTCCTCCATGGCCTCTTCCAGTGCACTGTCCTCAGAACCAGCGGTGCTCCGTAGGCATTGCAGGGGCTACGCAAGTACGCAGGCAAAACGATGCCATGCCGTGCTTGCGCTGGTTTGTTTGGGGGACAGGAGCCACACTGGGGCGGATGTTTTGTCAGCTCTGCAGGGGCAGGCCGAGAGGTGGTTGACGCCACGCCAGCTTAAGCCAGGAATGGTGGTTTGCGACAATGGCACCAACCTCCTCTCCGCCCTCCGACAGGGACAACTGACCCATGTGCCCTGTGTAGCTCACGTCCTTAACCTGGTGGTGCAGCGGTTCTTGGGCAGGTACCCCGGCTTACAGGATGTCCTGAAACAGGCCAGGAGAGTCTGTGTGCATTTCCGCCGATCATTTAATGCCTGTGCTCGGCTGGCTGAGCTCCAAAAGGAGTTGAACCTGCCCAAGAACCGCCTTATATGTGACATGCCCACCAGATGGAACTCAACATTGGCCATGCTGCAGCGGCTGCACACGCAGCAGAGGGCCATCAATGAGTACCTGTGCGACTACGGCACCAGGACAGGGTCAGGGGAGCTTGGGTTTTTCTCACCACGCCAGTGGGGCATGATCAGGGATGCATGCACTGTCCTGTCACCGTTTGAGGAGGCCACAAGGATGGTGAGCAGTGACAGTGCATGCATCAGTGACACTGTACCTCTTGTCCACCTCTTGGAGCATACGCTGCGCGGAATAATGGACAGGGCACTTGAGGCAGAACAGAGGCAGGAAGAGGAGGACTTCCTTGCCTCTCAAGGCCCCCTTTATCCAGACAGTGTTCCTGCTGTGCCACCCATCACACAGGAAGAGGGTGAGGAGGAGGAAGAGGAGGAGGAGGATGATTGTGTCAGCATGGAGGTGGAGGCTGGCACTCAGCATCAGCAGCAGCAGCAGCAGTCTTATAGGGATGATTTACAGTCCCAAGAAACACGTGGACTTGTACGTGGCTGGGAGGAGGTAGCTGCGGATCATGTTGTCCTTAGTGACCCAGAGGACTCCGGACCGAATGCCTCAGCTAACCTACGCTGCATGGCCTCCCTGATCCTGCAAAGCCTGCGGAAGGATCCTCGTATTCTTCGGATCAAGGAGAGGGACCATTACTGGCTGGCCACTCTCCTTGATCCACGGTACAAGGGTAAGGTTGCCGACCTTATCTTGCCATCGCAGAGGGAGCAGAGGATGAGACATCTCCGGGAGGCCTTGCAGAAAGCTCTGTACAACGCGTTCCCAGAGACTGGGAGGTCACAAACTCCTGGTCCTGGACAACGTGTTGCTGAGGCATCAGTCAGAAGGAGCGGTGGAGAAGGTGGCCGTCTGACTGATGCTTTCAGACAATTTTTTAGTCCGCAGCCCCAAGGTATGATTGGTTCCAGCACCCATCGCCAGCGTCTAATTTACATGGTGCAGGAATACCTAGGGGCAAGGTCAGACTTGGACACCTTTCCCACTGAAAATCCTCTGGCTTACTGGGTCTTGAGGATGGATCACTGGCCAGAGCTTGCACAGTATGCAATTGAGCTACTGGCCTGTCCTGCATCCAGCGTTCTTTCGGAACGCACCTTCAGTGCTGCTGGTGGCTTCGTTACCGATCACAGGGTGCGCCTGTCCACCGAATCAGTTGATCGACTGACCTTCATCAAGATGAATCAGTCTTGGATCACCCACAGCTACCAAGCACCTGAAGCTGATGTAACCGAATAATTTTTTTTGAAATACCACATCCCTTCAAGACTGCCTATGCTGATGCTGAGTGACTGTCCTGTTATGTTGATTGTCTATCCTCTTCCTCCTCCGCTGATATGTTGGAAGAACATTTTTGGTTCTGGGTGATGCCAGCAGCCCAATTTTTCTGCCCCTGTTTAGCAGGGGCGTTTAAGTACAATTTTTGATGCAATGCTTTGCAGCAGGGCTAATTCCTGCAATAAAACTAGAGTATATGGCAGAGGTTGCAGTGTGATGGCACCAGTGCCTAAGGCCCAATTTTTCTGCCCCTGTTTAACAGGGGCGTTTAAGTACAATTTTTGATGCAATGCTTTGCAGCAGGGCTAATTCCTGCAATAAAACTACAGTATATGGCAGAGGTTGCAGTGTGATGGCACCAGTGCCTAAGGCCCAATTTTTCTGCCCCTGTTTAACAGGGGCGTTTAAGTACAATTTTTGATGCAATGCTTTGCAGCAGGGCTAATTCCTGCAATAAAACTACAGTATATGGCAGAGGTTGCAGTGTGATGGCACCAGTGCCTAAGGCCCAATTTTTCTGCCCCTGTTTAACAGGGGCGTTTAAGTACAATTTTTGATGCAATGCTTTGCAGCAGGGCTAATTCCTGCAATAAAACTACAGTATATGGCAGAGGTTGCAGTGTGATGGCACCAGTGCCTAAGGCCCAATTTTTCTGCCCCTGTTTAACAGGGACATGTAATTACAATTCTTGATATAATATTTCACAGGAGGGCCCCTTCCTGTGCCCACCCAGAGTAACGGTGAGGACTTATAGTGTGGTGGCACCAGCACCACAACCACCAAAGGTCAATTTTTCTACCACTGTTCAACAATGGCATGTAATTACAATTCTTGATATAATCGTTCACAGCAGGGCGCTCCAGCGCCCACCAAGAGTCACTTTGAGGGCTTACAATGTTGTGGCAAAACCAACACCTTGTTCCGCCATTTCTGCAGAGCATATAGGGCAGGCCCCTACTTTCAAACATCCAATTTACAAACATCTCCTACTTGCAAACGGAAGGAGACAACAGCAAGTGAGATGAAAAAAGATAGACGACAAAACAAATTATACAGGGGTGATAACCCTTCCCTATGTTTTCCAAAAAGCTTAAAAATAGTTTTTTTGACTGGAGCTACACTTTAAAAATGTACCAGTTGAAAATTACAAACAGATTCAACTTAACACAACAAACCTACACAGTCCCTGTCTTGTTTGCACCACCTGTATACTGCTGTTCTGAGTATATAGGGCCTGGGGGCCACACACATTTCCTTTTTTTAATATGGGTACGGGGTTCCCCTTAATATGCGTACAAGACCCAAATAGGCTGGTAATGGGCAGGGAGGGCT
This sequence comes from Lithobates pipiens, assembly GCF_037356315.1. Taxonomy (NCBI): domain Eukaryota; kingdom Metazoa; phylum Chordata; class Amphibia; order Anura; family Ranidae; genus Lithobates; species Lithobates pipiens. Next base: position 202,452,581 of record NW_027507685.1, read on the forward strand.
ACCCATGCCATTTTTCTGAATGGTTTTCAACCATATTGCAGGAACCAGATATAACATTAAAACCGCAAGCAGTTTTAAATGGTGTTATTTCCGTTTAATGTCATTTTGTGCAGGGACTGTTCTAAACACGGGAAACACGTGGCACTTCACAGGCATACTACAGACACCCCCCAGACACCATATTTAAAAGAATATTTCATTTTTTTTTTTCACTTTAATCGTCATTAAAATCAGTGTTCCCGCCAAAACGGCCGCTTTTAAAACTTTTTATTGCATTGACCCATGTCCCCTGAGGCAGGAGTCAGGTCCCCAAACCCTTTTTAGGACAGTATCTTGCATATCAGCCGTTAAAATTAGCACTTTCCATTTCGAACGTTCGAGTCCCATAGACTTCAATGGGGTTCTAACGTTCGTTACGAACGCGGGGTGCGTTCGAAAGTTCTGGTGCGAACCGAACCGGGGGTGTTCGGCTCATCCCTAGTAATAATAATCCCTGTCTATTATAGCTATAGCCACCAGTATGAAGGTATACAATACACATAGCTGTTACATATTACTTTCTCTAGAAGGATACGCAACCATAAATATAAACAAAATCTTCAAGTATAAATAATAGCTCATCTTAGCCACGGTGTAGCACATAGCAAAATTGATATGTGAAAGCCCCGAAAACGGGAGAAAGAGCAAAAAAAAAAAAAATCCCAAAAAACACACACACAACCTTCATAAGACATTTTTCCCAAGGAAAAAAAAGGCGGTACAAAATAAACAGAAAACTATTCCAGGCCTGAATGTGAACACACATCCAGCTGAAACACACTCCCCCTGCCTTTAGCCTATAGTAATTAGGACAAAAAAAGGAAAAGGATTAACATCTTATCAACTGGATATGTGCCTACAATGAGAAGACAAATGTTGCTCGTTTTTATCCAGCCATATTGTGGTCATCTTATTCCACATGCACACGACCGGACTTTCTGGCAGACTAGGTCTTCCCAACGGACTTTCAGTGGAATCCCGATGGACTTTCCGTATGAACGAACTTAGCCACACACGAACTGACTAAGTCCATTCAAAAGTCCGTTCATTTTGAACGTGATGATATAAGACGGGACTAAAAAAGGAAGTTCAATAGCCAGTAGCCAATAGCTTCCCTTGCATCATATTTGGTCCGTCAGACCAGCATACAGACGGTTTTCCCGATAGGAATTGAGTCTGTCGGACAGATTTGGACATGTTCCATTTCTAGGTCTGTCAGATTTTTTAAATGAAAAAAATGAAAAAATGATCGGATTAGCCCACACACAATCGGATTGTCCGACAGACTGATTCCGTCGGATCTAGACTGCCAGAAAGTCCGGTCGTGTGTACGTGGCATTAGAGTTGTCAAAAAAAATGTCTCATCCTTAACAACAATCCTAAACTTGGCCAGGTATAACATTCCATATGATATTTGAAGCTTGCGCTTTTTAACTTCTGTATATTGAGCCCTCATTTTCTGTATTTCAATTGAGTAATCTGGGTAAAAGGAAATTTTTTAGCCCTTTACATCTATATTACCCTTTATTTTTGCCAGGGCCAGGATTTTATCTCTGTCTCTAAAGTGTAGCATTTTTACAATAAATTGGCGTGGATATTTTCTAGGAGGAAGGGGGTCTTGATGGTATCCTATGTGCACGCTTAACAGAGAAAGATGAAGAAAAATGCTTTTAATCAAAAATCTCCAGCAACCATTGTTCCATGAAATCAACAGAATTTCTTCCTTCTATCTGTTCAGGGAGGCCCAATATCCTCAAGTTATTTCTTCGGAGCCTGTTTTCTAAATTATCTATGTAATTAGCATGATGTTTCGACTGTAGTCCCACTGCTTTGAGGTCACGCTGCATAAAAGCCAGGGTATCTTCGACGTTACTAACTCTATCCTCCACAGCTGTTGTGAGCTCTCGCACTTTTTCCATATCATGACGTATAATAGTAACTTCTTCGCGTAAGTACTGAAACTGATTTGATAAAGCACTTAGTGTAGCGTTACATATCCGTACTGCTTTGAATACATCTTTTAGAGTTGGCTCTCCCCCCTCTACATTTTTTATAGTCACTTTATTGACAGTTTTATTTACTTTTTTTCTTCACCTCCTCCTCACTCCCCCTCTCCCCCTCTGTACAAACATCAATCTCCTGTACCTTTGTGTGTGTAGGCTCCGGGATCAACTCCTGAAAATCTTGCTTCTCCAATATCTGCGCAAGTATATGCTGTGTGTGCTGTATTACCAAAGGTTCCATGGTCATATTTCCTACAGAGCTTTGCGATTTCTCCCCCAAACCTTTGTCCTTTATCTGTATCCGCTGTAAAGGACGGATCATTACTATCAGGGGCGCCAGTGTTGTTCCGTCCCCTCCATTCCTTCTCTGCATAGCTCTAGTAGTTATCTCGAACTTCAGTTTTATTCATACCAAATCTTACGGCTCAGGTATTTCAGGCTCCAGAGATGCCCTTGTGCCGTAAATACAAAGAATTCAGTACAGTGCAACATAGTTCAGCACAATTTAGCACTGTTCAGTATAAAACAGTACAGCACAGCACTGCCCAGCATGGTCCAGCACCATTCAGCACTGCTCAGTACAGTTCAGCACAATTTGGCACCATTCTGCACCATTCAACACTTTCAGTATATAGTGTACATAAACTTCTATGGGGTTAAGTTTGCCCTGGAAATAATTGGAGATGGTCTTATAAAAGTCAGTGGGGCTGTAATGCACAAGTGCGGCCAGGACACTGAAAACATGGGTGTTCGATAAATGATCATTGCAACAGGGGACCTCAGATCAAGGTATGTGTATGCATTTCGGGAGAGGGCAAAAGAGTGCACTTATTTAAAGAGATAAAAACAAAATAGTCGCGCTTAAACAAATGAAAAAACTGATTATATATAGTGAAGATAATAATCAAAGGCATAATATTTAAATAAAATTATGTAGAATGAGGCAAAAAAATTAAAACTGTAAATATAAAAAAAAAATGTATATTGATAAAGTTCTAAAAAATAATAAGTGAAAGTTCCTGAGGTATATAGAAGAAGGAATCTAGTGAGATATTTGAATCGAAGGAGTTCCATTATCAAGAAGCAATACAGATCCCCTTGTGACAGTCACTCTGTAAGTGGAAACTCTTACCGGATGATGTGGACCTCCTATCGCTAGCGACGTCACATGCACATGCAGATATAACCCTCTGTGGGGTAAGGTGATCCACCACATCTCTGGAACTCACTGAGGATCAGGGAGATTGGTCCAGGATATCCAACCCACATCTGGGAGTCTCCATCTGCCAAATTCCACAGAGCATATAGGTAAAAAAAAGGGGGCTCCAATAGTGTGATAAAGTCTAAAACACTTTATTGATAGAAGCCAAGGAGGTGGGTACTCGCAAACACATTAAAAACTGGAGTGTGGTAAAAGTCAATTTGCCGGCAAACTAAATTTCAAAATAACCTGCACTTCTGGGGTCAAGTGTGGTGTAATGACATCAGCACGTAGCAAATTGACTTGTACAACGCTTGTGTTTTTATGTGTTTATGAGTACCCACCTCCTTGGCTTTTATCAATAAAGTGTTTTAGACTTTATCACACTATTGGAGCCCCCTTTTTTTTACATATATGCTCCGTTGGATTTGGCAGATCGAGACTCCCAGATGTGAGTTGGATATCGTGGACGAATCTTCCTGATCCTCAGCCATTTCCAGAGATGTGGATTACCTTACATCACAGAGGATTATAGCTGCATGAGCATGTGACCTTGCTAGCACTAGGAGGTCCACACCATCCGGTAAGAGTTTCCACTTACAGAGTGATTGTCACAGGAGGATCTGTATGCTTCTTGGTGGTGGAACTCCTTGGATTCAAATATTTCACTGGATTTCTTCTATATACCCCGGGAACTTTCACTTATTATTTTTTAGAACTTTATCAATATAAAAAATGTTTTATATTTACAGTTTTCATTTTTTTTTTTTGCCTCATTCTACATACTGGTAATTATATTTTAATATTATGCATTTGATTATTATTATCCTCGGAAACAATTCGATGCATGCTCGAAAGCATTGAACTTCATTTTCTCAGCTTGTTGTAGTGTTGTACATCACCGAGTTCTTGACGGTGGAAAGTTCAGAGAACTTTTGCGTAACCGTGTGTATGCAAGCCAATCTTGAGCGAAATTCTGTCGGAAAAACCATCCAAGTTTTTTCAGACGGAAAATCCGCTCGTGTGTACAGGGCATAAGAGAAGCAGAACCTTTTTTCTTTGTTATTGTGTTTATTTTTTCCTCAATAACTTTTTACGAGATGCTTCTCCTATAAAGTCTGTAGTTGCTTAGAGCCACTAGAGCTTCATGTAGCAGCTTTCTGGATCGGTTGACTTCTCGGCTGGGGAACTGTATTGTTCCTTGTGGAACTGTACCTGGACTCCGCCAGGAGAAAGATGCAGGGCCAGTCTATAATGTTGCTTTGGGCATCAGATCCAATCCTCCACTTCCTGCCTGCTCGTTACAGGGCACAGCGATCTTTGGACTTACTGATGCTACAGTGACTAGCCATGGAACGTTTGTCTTCTTCCTGCTCCATGCTACATCTTGTGAATACTCGTTTTTTTCCCCCTTCCTTCAATGTATAATAAGCATAGGGAGAACAGGTCATTGAGTCTTGCCTGCTTATGCGTACACACGATCGGACATTCCTATAACAAAACCGTGTATTTATTTCCGACAGGTGTTGGCTCAAACTTGTTTTGCATACACACTGTCACACAAATGCTGTTGGAAATTCCAAACGTCAAGAATGCGGTGACGTAGAACATGTACGACAAGTCGAGAAAAATTAAGTTCAATAGCCAGTGCGGCTCTTATGCTTGATTCCGAGCATGCATGGAATTTTGTGCATCGGAATTGTGTATACGCGATCGGAATTTCCGACATTTCGGAAAAAAAGAGATCCAGCTCTCAAATTTTTGTTGTCGGAAATTCCGACAGCAAATGTCTGATGGAGCCTACACACGGTTGGAATTTCCGACAACAAGCTCATATCGAACATTTGTTATTGGAAATTCCGACCGTGGGTACGCATCATTAGAAAACAGCTTTGGGGTTCTGCAGCATCTCCACCAATGGCCCAGAATCTGATAGTCCTTATCACTGCTCTCAATGTGAGTACCTACCCTTGATTTAATAGGAAGACTTTCTGCCCTGTTAGGGGCCTCAGATCCCAGGGCTTGTAAACACGTCCCCTCTGTCTCTCCTTCAGAGTCCACCTCTGATTGTCCTCTTGTGTCTTTTTTGATTCCTAAAAAGGAGGAAGGCTTCTCAGCTGACTCAGATTACTTAGTTTAAGAGTATATGCAATACGTTGATATATACACCAGCCACTTTATTGGGTACACATGTTCAACTGCTAATCAGCCAATCACATGGCAGCAACTCAATGCATTTAGGCATCTAGATGAGGTGAAGATGACTTGCTGAAGTTTAAACTGAGCATCAGAATGGGGAAAAGGGGGGATTTAAGTGACTTTAAATGTGGCATGGTTGTTGGTGCCAGACAGACTGGTATGAGTATTTACAAAACTGCTGATCTACTGGGATTTTCACACACAGCCATCTCTAGGGTTTGCAGAGAATGGTCCAAAAAAAGAAAATATCCAGTGAGCGATGTTAATGTCAGAGGAGAATGGGCAGACTGGTTTGAGATAATAGAAAGGCAACAGTAACTCAAATAACCACTTGTTACAAGCAAGATATGCAGAATACCAGGTCTGAAGACCACACCTGTCAGCTAGAACAGGAATTTGAGCCTACAATTGCTACTATTGATTTCAGCGGCAACATTCAGATTTTGGTATAAACAACATGAAAGCATGGATCTATCCTGCCTGGTATTAACCACTTCGTGCCCGCGCTATAGCCATAAGATGGCTACAGCGTGGACGCTATCTGCCGGGAGGGCATCCCTGGACATCCTACTGTTTACTACCGCAATGCGCGCTCCTGAGACCGTGCTTCGGGGAAGTTCTGTGCTGGCCGTGTCCCTTGGGCACAGCCAATCACAGATCGCTCTAAACGGCCAATCACAGCGGCGTTTACAGCACAATCGGCGTGTCCAATGAGAGATGATCTCATATGTAAACATATGAGATCATCTCTCAGCGCCACTCTCCCTCCTCACACAGAGACAGCATGTGAGGAGGGAGAGATGAACGGCTGCAGTGGCTGTAAGTTAAAAAAAAAAAACGTAAAATAAACTGCCATCTGTCTCCACTGCCATCTGCCCCCATGTATTAGTGCCATCTGTCATCAGTGCCACGTATAAGTGCCATCTGTCATCAGTGCCACATATTAGTGCCATCTGTCATCAGTGTCACGTGTCATCAGTGCCCGGTATTAGTGGCATCTGTCATCAGTGCCACATCAGTGACACATGTTATCAGTGCCACGTATCAGTGCCATCTGTCAGCAGTGCCACATGTCATTGTCCTGGTGCTCCAGGGCCTTCAAAAGTGTAATAGGTAGTCAACAAGGTAGATGTGTAATTTATGCTCCTAGAGCAGGTGATGGCACTCCCTGCATGTTGGGCCTCTCTAAGTGGTCAGGCTGTGGAAAAGTCCCACACATGTGGTATCGTAATACTCAGGAGGAGTAGCAGAATTCATTTTGGGGCGTCATTTGTGGTATACACATGCCATGTGAGAGAAATAACCTATTACAATGACAATTTTGTGGGGAAAAAAATCTTCATTTTGCAAAGAATTGGGGGGAAAAATGACAACATCAAAAAGCTCACTATGCCTCTTACTAAATACCTTGGAATGTCTACTTTCAAAAAAGGGGTAATTTGGGGGGTATTTGTACTTTCCTGGCTTTTTCGGTTCACAAGAAATGAGATAGGTCACCAGTACATTAGGTGTGATCAATTTTGTATGATTCGCACCACAGCTTGTAGACTCTGTAACTTTCACAAAGACCAAATAATATCCACTAATTTGGGTTATTTTTACCAAAGATATGTAGCAGTATAAATTGTGGCCAAAATTTACGAAGAAAAGTTAATAATTTGCATAATTTTATCACAGAAACAAAGAAAGATTTGTTTTTTTTTCAAAATGTTCGGTCTTTTTTCATTTATAGCACAAAAAATAAAAAACCCAGAGGTGACCAAATACCACCAAAAGAAAGCTCTATTTGTGGGGAAAAAAGGACACCGAAAGCTGAAGATTGGTCTGGGCAGGAGGGGGGTTTAAGTGCCCAGTAGGCAAGTGGTTAATGGTTCAGGCTGGTGGTGGTGTAATTTGTGGTGACATTTTCTTGACACATTTTGAGCCCCTTGCTGACCATGTTTATGACTAGTGTACCCATTTTCTGATGGCTACTTCCAGCTGGATAATGCACATGTCAAAAAGCTTAGATCATCTCAAACTGATTTCTTGTACAGGACAATGAGTTCTGTTCACTGTACTCCAATGGCCTCCACAGTCACCAGATCTCAATCCAACAGAGCACCTTTGGGATGTTGTAGAGCAGGAGATTTGCATCATGGATGTGCAGCTGACAAATGTGCAGCAACTGTGTGATGCTATCATGTCAATATAAACAAAAATCTGAAGAATTTTTCCAAAACCTTGTTGAATCTTTGCCACAAAGAGGCAGTTCTAAAGGTAAAAAGAAGGTCCAACCCGGTACTATCAAAGGGTACATTATAAAGTGGCCAGTGAGTATATGTCTCCCAAGAGCAAGGATACTATCCTTATTCTCACAACACACCCCTGTTTTGCCTGAACCAAACTGCATGTACCTGGCCAAAGTCCACCAGTCTGGTTCCTTAAAAATATTGGTTCTGGGAGCCTGCCTTGTACAGTCACTGGCCTCACCTGGAAAAAAAATCTTCATCCCTTGAAAACACTTTGTTTAACAATATCTTGTTAAAGAGGGGTTCTGTGCCTTTTGATAAACGTCACCTGTTTGGCAAGTCCTTGGATGCTTACATCAAGAGAAGGGGGGAAAAGAGTACCCTTTTACCCCAGAAGAAGAATGTTAATGCCCCTGCAGGAAATCCAGCCCCTGAAGGTGAAGAAAAGCTCCTTTCATTTATCTCAGGCATTTGGGTCCAAGCCCAGCTCACAGTTTTTCTGCAAAACTTGGATAACTAACCCCACTAAGCCTGGGAACAAGTCTTTCCCATATTAAGGGGATAGCCCCTCTTGCAAGAGTTGGGGGGGGGGGGTCACTTGTCAGCCTTCTCAGCTCAAGTTATTTTGGATGCTGAGTCTAGAATGTTTTATCTTGGGGCTTCATGACAGAGTCCCGCTCCTTACCTCCACCAAACTTCATGCTGTCAACTTGCAATCCATCCCACAGTGGGGGTGAACATTCATGCTGCCATTTCTGGAGACAGGGAATTTCTTATCTAGCCTGTCCACTGTCCCCAAAGCAAAGAACGGCATTTACCTCATTCTGGAACTAAAATTACACATGGAATCTCTCAGTTCAGCCATTGCTTCCCTTTAGCCAGATGACCTACTGGCTTTTGTGGCCATCGAGGATGGCTGCTTACACATTCCCATTTTTTCTCTGCATGAAATTCCTGTGTGCTTTGTTGTGAGCACATAACAATCCAGTTTCGACTTCTGTTCAGCTGCACATCCGGTCTTCACCAGGGTGTAAACCTTTGTTCTATCTCTGCTATACTCTCAGGGTATCCCCATCATAGGACCTTCTTCCTGAAGGAACAGTTGGTTGGCCCATGCCTTGTTAGCCAAAGTCTGTTGAGTGGTACAAACTCTGCACATGTCTCCTTTGCTTCTACCTCGCGGTCCAAGGGATGCCAAACTTTGAATTATAAGCCCTTGTACACACGGTCGGAGATTCTGACAACCAAATCCGTCGGATTTTGTCCATCGGATTTTGTCTGAAACTGTTGCATACACACGGTTGGACAAAGTTGTCGGAAAATCCGACGTGATTACGTTATTTCTTTACGACGGGACTACGTTCACGCTAGTAGCCAATAGCTTTGGTGTAGGAATTTGATCTGAGCATGCGTGGCACTTTGTCCGATCGGAATTCTTTACACATGATCGGAGTATGTCCGATCGGAGCATTTTGTCGGAAAATTTTACCGGCAAGTTGGAAAAGTTGGTCCGTCGAATACTCAGATGGAAACAGTCCGATGCAGACCACACACAGTCGGAATATCCGACAAAACGGTCCGATCGGACACATTCCGTCTGAATCTCCGACCGTGTGTACAAGGGCTTAGGCCTTATATTAGTCTCCTTTGAAATCGTACTATGTGCTGTGAGATCGGGGTGATTAAACTCAAGCAATAGTTGCATTTCCTATGAGTTGCACCAGTCCAAATTGTATTTTAGGGCATGGCAGCCCATTTTTAGTTAATAAATGAAAAGTTCAATTGTACAGTTGCACACACAGGGGTTATTTCCACATAACATGCAAAAATGATAATACAGAGCCACCTGACTCACTTATTGGCAGCACTGCTGCTCCTCTTACCAGTCCTTTTGACTGTGTCATCCAGCTCTCCTGGAACACTTGGCTCTCTAGCCTTCAGTCACAGTACCCTGCTGCACATCCCACCTCTGGCCTAAGGATTAAGGTTCTCCTGACACCCCTGATAGCAGGTATTAGTCCTAGGAGTCAGGTCAGCTCCTGTCTCCTGTCTGGGCCCTCTGACCCCTCGATGAGACCTCTGTCTCGTGGCTTCTGGCTGCGGCCCCCAGATCCTGGGTGAGACATTCTGACTCCCACACTAGGAGTGGTCCCTAAACTGGAAGCTGTCTCCAAAATGGGGGCTCTGAGCAATTCCCAGACCTGAGTATATAATGACTCCGCACATCTGTGTAGTCAGCCAGGATGTCTAGCAAAACCCGGACATAGGATTGAATGTTCTGATTCAGAACTACAGACTCTGGAGAAAAAACACTGCTTTCTCCACTCAAAAATGGTAGTTCTGAACCTTGCATTAACCCTTAATGTGAATTATGTGTAACACTTTCCTAGATTCTTACAGTGACAGAGCCTCCTTTTGTCACATCCCCTCTGCCTTGTTTCCAACCAAAGGGCAGGAGACGCAAGCCCCACACGTTGGCACCTCAGTACCAGCGACCACTTAACACAGACACTTACCGTCTGTCACTACCTTCCCTTGTACCATTAAAGGGAAACTCTGCTCCACTTGACTTACATAGACCTTCCCAAGTCTTCTTCCTGGTGTGCTTCCACAAGAATTTTTTCGGAGACCTCAACCAGGTCCTAACTGTCTTTTTACCAACCCTTCTAACCTTCGAATACAGGGTCCCAATAATACCTTTGTTTTCTTGGTGTAATTTGGCGTTCCTGACACCTTTCTCCAACTTCCTGATGCTGTCCTGAAGCTGTAGGGAACCTCCTGTGCGTAACCCAGAGCCACTTTTTCTCATTTGTACCAACTTAAACCACTCTTGGTGTACCCTTGGCTTCATAAACCCTTTTGTGGTTACTCTTGGCAACCAATATCTCTTTTGCAATAACCTTCAACATCGGTTAACACATTTCCATGTTATAGTTACCAACTCTGTAATTATTTTCTGTCAGAGTGTCTCTTGGTACCTCAACTTGTGCCTCTTTGTGGGTGACGGACAGAATCAATGCTACTGCCGTGTCTGTTATGGGCCCTTCCTTCTCATGAGGTCTAGTAGGTGAGACAGTATATGCACCATGTATCAACCACTGCTCAGCCACAACTCAGACTGCACCAGCAAGTATGCACCCCATTACACCATCCAACAGAGAGACTTCTAACATTTGTCGTTTCTGATTTCTCTAGCAGTTTCCCTGAGCGCCTTCCAAACAAAACAGCTGCTGGATGCAATCTCGCAGGGAACAATGAGACCAGTTTCCATACAATTAACCAGCGTTGTAGTAACCAATACCAATTTTGACCAAGATTTCTTAGAACCACTTGTCAGCTGTCTCCACTGATTGGTACTGCGCAGTACCAGGCCGCCCATCTGTGGTGGATGCACACAGGTGTATGGTGAATGTGTTTTTGCCATTTCCAACATTTCCAGTAAAGTATTAGTTATCACTATGCACCCCACATCCAAACACAGGATTCTAGAGACTCTTCACTTATTAGCGATGTGTAGGGCCTCATTCACTAGGGCTTGAAAGGCAAAGACATTTAAAGAAACAACCACCTTTATAGAGGCAACTGACACAACTTGCGGCTTCCCTTGAGCACTGTCAGGCACATGTGTCATACTCATCCTCTCATTTTCAGCAACACTAAGCCTCTACAAGTCATTATCAAGTACTGTGTCATTCTGACACTCAAAACTTCTCATTTGTTGGGCTGTGGACAAAACCTTGGCCATGTATGCACCCGTGACTAATGGCTGTTCTTCAGATCCTCTGTTTGTCACAGCAGCTGTCATGTCCAACCGACTGTCACACATGAAGGTTTCCTTTACTAATACTATTAACTTTCTTGCCAAACTATCCCAGTCTATACTGTCTGTGCTCCAGTCACCAGCACTCCGTACTAGTACTGCTCCATCTACTCAAGGAGACATGGGCGGACAGAGTGGCTTGGCAGTAGACGTCACTGTTAACCACATTTGACTGTGATAATCCATGCTCCACCATTTGAGCTATTTTGCCATTTTGTTCAACCCAAGCAGTACCAGAGCTGTCCTTTACAAACGCTGGCTCCAACACAGGGAGTCTTTGTGAGGTTTCCATGGACAATTCTGTGTCATTGCCTGTAGTTGCCATGGGAAAACCTTCATCCTTAACATTGTCAGAAATAGATTCCTCATTATCATTCTTGACTTTCATAGACTGTCCCAGCTCATTACCAGCTTGAACCTGTGGGATATTTATTACATCACTTTTTACCTCAAGAGACACTCTCTCACCCGTCGGGGTGTCTACACAGTTGTCCTGGGAAACCTCAAGCTCAGACACCATGAACTCCTAGGAGGTTTCCAGGGACACCTCTGTTGTACCTGTCATGGTTGCTAGGGGCAATAGCACGCATACCTCAGTGGTCACCCCTGACGTATCTTCTTCAGCTCTCTGCTGAATCAGTCCTGTCTCTTGCACAGAACAGATTTCCCCCTTAGACACAAACAGACTAATCCCGTGTACACACGACCGGTTTTCCCATCGGAATAAACTCTGAAAGTTTTTCTGATGGAGTTCCGATGGAATTCCACTGAAACTGTCTTGCATACACACGATCACACCAAAGTCCAATCATCAAGAACGCAGTGACGTACGACGGGACTAGAAAAAGGAAATTCAATAGCCAGTAGCCAATAGCTTCCTTCTCATACTTGCTTCAGAGCATGCTGGTCCATCGGTCCATCGGAACAGCATGCAGATGAGCAGTTTTCCTGATAGGAGTTGGTTCCGTCGGAAATATTTAGAACATGTTCCATTTCTAGATCCGTCAGAATTTTCTGAGGCATACACAAGATTGGAATATACGATGAAAAGTTTACGTCTGACTTTTTCTGTCGGACATTCCGCTCGTGTGTACACGGCATTAAATATATCACCATTTTCAGACTTGTTAGTATACATCACATCATCATGTTTAGCTTTAACCCTCACCTCTCTGCTACATAGGGCATTGCATTGAGACAAATCCTTAAAGTGGAGGGCCACCCTGAAAACCAAAAAATGTTAAAAATGACAAAAAAATCTAAAAAAAATAAAATGAGAAAAAATTTTTTTTTTTTACTTACCAGAAATGCCTGTTGCTAGGCACTTTATCCTAATCTTCCTCTTCCTCCTCCGCGGAGATCTTCTGTCTTCTGTCTTCGTCGCGGCGTCTTCTGGGTAATGGGTCGCGCTGTGTTCTGGGAACTGTGTGTTCCAGAACACAGCGCGTCCCATTCAGAAAGCGCTGCGGGACTCGCGCATGCGCAGTAGTTCCGGGACTCGCGCATGCGCAGTAGGAAACGGGCAGTGAAGCCGTAAGGCTCCGCTGCCTGTTTCCCTTACAGGGAATGGCGGCGCCGGGACCCGAGAGCCGAGGGACGGCTCGGCCTCGGGCGGCCGACATCGCGGGCGCCCTGGACAGGTAAGTGATTTTATTAAGTCAGCAGCTGCAGTGTTTGCAGCTGCTGACTTTTTTTTTTTTTTTTTTTTTAAACTGGCCCTCCTCTTTAACAGTCCTCAAGTTTGCTGCAGGCTCTGCTTTAAACTGTGCTTTGCTACTGCACAGGGTATTCATTTGCAGCAAGTCTCTAAAAGCAAATTTTCTCACTGGAGTTACTCCTACTTCACAAGGAATAGTCCCAAGACCAGTCTCTCTCACACTTGTAACAGCAACAGTATTACCATTCCATTTGGCAGGTGTTGAAAGCTTCAATTGAGGGCGTTGTCTGTTCTCTGCTGCACTCTCACAAGCTAATGCCCCCATGTGGGCACAGGGCAACATTGCAGCCTTCTTGAACTCTCCAAAATCCCCTGCAAACCAAGCAGGTTTCATGTTGCCAGGGGTAACAGCAGACCCAAAAACATGGTCATATCCCTCGCAGGATGTGGCTACTGTGCCCTCTTCTCTGGACTGACCACTTCACACAAGCAACCATAATATGAAAACATCGGTTTTTTATGCTCTCTGAACCAGTTTCTTATGCTCTCTGAAGCGTTTTTTTATGCTCTCTGAACAAAGGCTGAACTAAATTTTCTCTACAGTTGCCAGGGCGACAACAGACACTTTTGCTCAAACATCTTCACTCAAAATTTGAGCCACATCTCCTCTGTAGCTCCTTCTTTTTGCAGGTTGCTATGTGAGACCACATTTTCCCCACAGAACTTTTGCAGTGTTCACTAGACTTGTTTGCTTCTTGGTACCTGTTGTCGTAGTCATCTCGATCGTGACCCATCAAGTGATATACCCCCTGGTACTCCTCAATCAGAAAAGGTTGCACCAATTCAGCCCAGCGGCCTCTGAGCCACCCTCTGTAGGAAGCAATCATTGTAAACTCCAAAAAGTCCTCAACATCAACAGTAGGCAACATGGGTCATATGTAGTCAGCTGCACAGATTTCTCCTTTGTTGTCACGGGCAACCACATCCATCTGCTCACTCCTTGCATTGAGTGATGGCTTGCGTTACTTTTTCCTTTCCGCACGCTCCTGTGCGGCCAAATACATCTTGCACCAGTCTGGGGCTTGTTCTGTCGGTAACAACCCTCCAGCCACAGGGTTCAGACTCTCTAAGGCAGGGGTGCCCAACCTTTTGAAGAGCGAGGGCCACTTAAACGACTTGGTAACCAGTCGCGGGCCACAATGAGCAAAGCAGGCGGATGACAGGTCCATGCAGAGCCTACTCTACTCTTTTTTTTTTTTTTGCGAATCAGATTGGAGGTAGGCAGGTGTAAGAGGACACAAATCTGTTTACATCTGCCGTTAATAGAGGTGAATGGAGGGTCCGATTGAGTTGGACCGATTGTGTGAAAGGGGCCATTCACACTAATGCAGCGCAGTGCACCTGTGTCTTTCCTGTGGGTTAGCTAAACTTTGCCCTAGACTTCTATTATATCCTGCAGGGGTGGTGCACTTTCTGAAAGCTCACCAAACCCGCAGGTACTAACATAAGTCTAGGCCTCAGTGCAGGTCACCTGAAGGTGCACTGAACCTGCGGGTCAGTTTGAAAGCAGCCCAGTAACCACTGCGCAGATAAGCCCATATACAGTGCCTTGCGAAAGTATTCGGCCCCCTTGAACTTTTCAACCTTTTGCCACATTTCAGGCTTCAAACATAAAGATATAAAAATTTTATTTTTTGTGAAGAATCACCAACAAGTGGGACACAATTGTGAAGTGGAACGAAATCTATTGGATTTTTGAAACTTTTTTAACTAATAAAAAAATGAAAAGTGGGGCGTGCAAAATTATTTGGCCCCCTTGCGTTAATACTTTGTAGAGCCACCTTTTGCTGCGATTACAGCTGAAAGTCGCTTTGGGTATGTCTCTATCAGTTTTGCACATCGAGAGACTGAAATTCTTGCCCATTCTTCCTTGCAAAACAGCTCGAGCTCAGTGAGGTTGGATGGAGAGCATTTGTGAACAGCAGTTTTCAGCTCTTTCCACAGATTCTCGATTGGATTCAGGTCTGGACTTTGACTTGGCCATTCTAACACCTGGATACGTTTGTGAATCATTCCTTTGTAGTTTTTGCTGTATGTTTGGGATCATTGTCTTGTTGGAAGATAAATCTCCGTCCCAGTTTCAGGTCTTTTGCAGACTCCAACAGGTTTTCATCCAGAATGGTCCTGTATTTGGCTGCATCCATCTTCCCCTCAATTTTAACCATCTTCCCTGTCCCTGCTGAAGAAAAGCAGGCCCAAACCATGATGCTGCCACCGCCATGTTTGACAGTGGGGATGGTGTGTTTAGGGTGATGAGCTGTGTTGCTTTTACGCCAAACATACCGTTTTGCATTGTGGGTAAAAAGTTCGATTTTGGTTTTATCTGACCAGAGCACCTTCTTCCACATGTTTGGTGTGTCTCCCAGGTGGCTTGTGGCAAACTTTAGACAAGACTTTTTATGGATATCTTTGAGAAATGGCTTTCTTCTTGCCACTCTTCCATAAAGGCCAGATTTGTGCAGTGTACGACTGATTGTTGTCCTATGGACAGACTCTCCCACCTCAGCTGTAGTTCTCTGCAGTTCATCCAGAGTGATCATGGGCCTCTTGGCTGCATCTCTGATCAGTCTTCTCCTTGTCTGAGCTGAAAGTTTAGAGGGACGTCCAGGTCTTGGTAGATTTGCAGTGGTCTGATACTCCTTCCATTTCAAAATGATCGCTTGCACAGTGCTCCTTGGGATGTTTAAAGCTTGGGAAATCTTTTTGTATCCAAATCCGGCTTTAAACTTCTCCACAACAGTATTACGGACCTGCCTGGTGTGTTCCTTGGTCTTCATGATGCTCTCTGCGCTTTCAACAGAACCCTGAGACTATCACAAAGCAGGTGCATTTATACAGACTTGATTACACACAGGTGGATTCTATTTATCACCATCAGACATTTAGGACAACATTGGATCATTCAGAGATCCTCGCTGAACTTCTGGAGTGAGTTTGCTGCACTGAAAGTAAAAGGGGCCAAATAATTTTGCACGCATCACTTTTCAGTTTTTTATTTGCTAAAAAAGTTTAAAATATCCAATAGATTTCGTTCCACTTCACAATTGTGTCCCATTTGTTGGTGATTCTTCACAAAAAATTGAAATTTTATATCTTTATGTTTGAAGCCTGAAATGTGGCAAAAGGTAGAAAAGTTCAAGGGGGTTTCGCAAGGCACTGTATACACTGCAATTTTTTTTTTCCCATTCAGGTATCGCCTGCTGTTGCTGTGCCCGGCAGAGTGCATTTGGTATCACTCCCCCTGTGGCAAGAGTCGGCGTTATACAGGAAGCCCTGTGATCTGGGTTTGTCAATCTGCCATCCCACAGAAGGAGGTCGTGGGCCACATCAGAGGGCTCCGCAGGCCACATGTGGCCCCCTGGCCACTGGTTGGGCACCCCTGCTCTAAGGGCTAAGACGCACACAATGCAGAACATATACAGTTAATTGCCAACTCACTGTTCTGGCTTGCGAGGATCCTGAACACCACTGCCTTGCCCACATCTGTACACCCAATATGAGAGATTGGGGTGATTAAACTCTAGCAATAGTTGCATTTCCAATGAGCTGTGGTGCCAGTCCAAACTGTATTTTAGGGCATGGCAGCCCACTTTTATTCAATAAATAAAAAGTTCCCTTGTACATTAGTTGCCCACGCAGGGGTTTCTTCCACATAACATGCATAAATGAAAATACAGAGCCTCCTGACTCACTTGTTGGCAGCGCTGCTGCTCCTCTTACCATTCCTTTTGACTGTGTCATCCATCTCTCCTGGAACATTTGGCTCTGTAGCCTTCAGTTGCAGTGCCCTGCTGCCTGGCCCACCTCTGGCCATTGGGGTTCTCCTGTCACCCCTGATAGGAGCCGACCTGACTCTTGGAATGGAGACCTGCTATCTCCTGGCTGGGCCCTCTGACCCCTAGATGAAACCTCTGTCTCGTGGCTTCTGGCTGGGGCCCCTGACCCCGGGTGAGACCTTCTGTCTCCCACACTGAATGCTGTCTCCAAAATGGGAGCTCTGACCAATTCTCAGACCTGAGTATATAATGACCCTGCACACCTGTGTAGTGAGCCAGGTTGCAAGCATCTAGCAAAACCTGGACACAGGACTGAATGTTCTCATTGAAAACTATAGAATCTGGCGAAAGCCAAATACACAGCTTTCTCCACTCAGAAATGATAGTTCTGAACCTCGCATTAACCCTTAATGCGAATCCTGTGTCACATTTTCCTATATAAGTGACAGAGCCTCCCTCGGCCACAGTGCTCAGTTTCACTCCAGACTGTTGCAACTCTATGGCTGTGTGCAACAGGCAGATTCAGCCCCTGAATCATCCCATTCGCTTGACCAGAAAAAGTAGGCTTGCCATATTGTGTTGGCTTTTCAGTACAATTCTGGAATTGAGAAAGCCCTTTCTTCCAATGTCTTGGAAAGCGTTCATGACAGATGCAAGCCTGTTGAACTGGGGCAGATTCCAGCAGATCCTCATAGTATGGGGACTTGAGCTCTGCTGGAAACCCTGCTCCCAATCAATATCCTGGAACTCGGACCTCTTGTTCACAAGGTATTTGACCAAGATTCAATTAGATGGCCTTGTATATGAGAGGTCCAGCAGCTGAAGCTAGCATCAACTCACAGGAGAGCACAAGAAGCCACCCAAAGAGAAGTGGATCTTATTCTTGATTGGATGGAAATTTGTGTTCCAGCTTTATCTACAGTGCACATTCCAGGCATTTAAAATTTTGAGGTGGACTTTCTTAGTCATCAATGTCTGATTGGCATCATCTCTTCACCCAGGAGTATTTCTAGACAGTTGTCACAGATGCGGGACACCAGACGTTGATCATCCAGCATACATATTTATAAACAAGCTGGACAGGTTGTTTTTTGGGTCCAGGAATCCATAAGCCTTCACTATGGATGACCTAGCAGCTGCTAGATCAATTTCACTTGATCTATGTTTTACCCCCACCAAAGTTTTTCCTTCATCCTCTTCACAGAATAGGGATGGGGGGGTATTGCAGTGATTATCATTGCACCAAACTAGGCCAAAGAGAATGAATGTGGTACTCGGACCTCATCATCATCTCCTGTCAAACGTTCCGTGGACCCTGCCATACTGACCAGATCTGTCATGGGGGCTGATTCCCCATGGTACTTCTTGGTAGGTGGCTGGTTTATGAGCCTCAGTCATCTTTACACTCCTAAATGATAGAAAATCAACTTCTTGTAAAGTCTACCATCGCATCTGGAAAGTTGTGCAAGGTGCAAGGCTAGGAAGTTCCACCCCAGAAAGTACTTAATGGAATGAATCTTGACTTTCTTCTAGTCTGGTTTTGATCAGCATTTGGCCTTGAGTATCACCAAAGATGAATTTTTAATCAAATCCATTCATTTCCAGAGATTGCTTGCATCTCACTCATCGGCGAACACATTTCTGCAGGGTGTCATTCACATTTTTCCATGTATGCTCCCCAATGAATCCATGGGACCTTAACTTTGTTTTATTGGTTCTTCGGAAACCTCCCTTTGAACCTATAAGGGATATCTTGCTGTCTTCCCTCACTCAAAAGTTGTGTTTCTTGTGGCTATTACTTCTGCAAGATGTGTTTTACAGTTACCAGCCTTATCCTGTAAAAAACTCTTTCTAGTGTCTTGTAAAATAAAAATGGAAGTCTTGCAAGCAACTAGGATGTAAATGTATTATCTTGAGCTGGCAGCAAGTATAAATGGAGCGGATAAAAAGGATATAGCGTTTTTCCAGACTATAGAAATCCCCCTGATGAGTCACATAACCCCGTGAAGTCACATAGGGGAGGGGCAGGTTTGTTTGACAAGACCCTTAGCATTATTCAAGGAGAGACATGAATTTGCTTCAGCACCGTGGGATTTATTGATATACGCTGTATACGGTTGGTGCACATTCTTTTGAGGATCTGTGAAGATTCAGCAAGTTTCAGTTTTTTGATATTTATTTGATAACTGTTTATACATCACCTGACCACACTGAAATGCTGCATATGTATACAGTGTTTGTAATGTCATAAGAAAACTATTCATTATTATTGCATATCATTGCACATTATTGCATTTTATATTGGCACTAGGGATGAGCTTCGTGTTCGAGTCGAACGTACGTTCGACTCGAACATTGGCTGTTCGGGCGTTCGGCGAATTCCGAACGTTTGGGCCGTTCGCGTCAAAATTCGAGTGACGCGCGCGCGGACCACAATGCACTGCGGTGGCGCAGTGCATTGCTGCCCCATGATTGGCCAAGCATGCACTGTGACCCCGCATGCTTGGCCAATCGCAGCGCCGGCAGCGAGGAGAGCCATGATTGGCCACAGGCATCCTGCCTGTGGCCAATCATAGCTCAGGCTGTGTAGTGCACGCCCCACACTATATAAGGCCGCCTTTGAGGCGGCTTCGTGTAGTGTGTTACTTAGCATCTGAAGCAGTGGGTGTTCTGTGTACCTTCAACACAGTACACACCAATCATTTTTGGCCGATTTCCTATCTTGCTGCTGTGTAGTGGTTGTTGTCTGTGCCCTGACTGCAGTATACACCACTATATTCACCTCACCTATATAGCTAGTGATCTAGCTTTAACCACTTAACAACTGCCCATTGCCGATTAACGGCTTCAGGGGGGTTGTTTAACTCTGAGAGGCCGTTAATTAACGGCCTCCCAGAATTCTGCTCTCGCGTGCCCCGAGGTGTGCGCACTCGAGAGCATCCGTGACCGCCGGGTCGCATCACGGATCACGGTAAACGGCCGCTCATAGCGACCGTTTACCACGTGATTGCTCCGTCAAATGACGGAGTGATCACTTGGAAACAAACCGGCGTCATGTTATGACGCCTGTTCCTCCCTCCCCTCTCTGTACCGATCGGTACAGCGGAGGGGAAAGAGATCGGTGTCAGCAGCGATGTGGGCTGCATCTGCAGTGCCCACATCGCTGCTCACCGAATTTAACCCCCTCAATTCCCTGCCAATACTCTGCAATACCAGTACATACTCTGCAGTACCCTGCCATTACTCTGCAGTACCCCGCCATTACTCTGCAGTGCAGTACCCTGCCATTACTCTGCAGTACAGTACCCTGCCATTACTCTGCAGTACCCCCCATTACTCTGCAGTACCCCCCAATACTCTGCAGTACCCGCCATTACTCTGCAGTACCCCCAATACTCTGCAGTACCCCCAATACTCTGCAGTACCCTGCCATTACTCTGTACTACCCCCCAATACTCTGCAGTACCCTGCTATTACTCTGTAGTACCCCGCCAATACTCTGTAATACCCTGCCATAAATTGCCATACCCAGCCATACTCAGAGATACCCAGCCATACTCGGTGATACCCTGAAATACCCAGCCATAGACGCCCCCCACCCCTCACCGCCCTCCGGTGCTTCTACCAACTCGCCAGTACGATCAAAGCCAGAATCTTTTTTTTATTTTTTATTTCAGGCTTCCCAGCCTAGAGGTGAGATGTGGGGTCATATTGACCCCCCAGATTTCACTGTAAAGGGGACCTGTCACCCCATATTCCTATTACAAGGGATGGTTACTATTCTTGTAATAGGAATAAAAGTGATCAAAAATATATTTTTGGGGAAAAAAATGTCAAACTAACATAAATAAAGTAAAATGAACAATAAAAAAATAAAATAAAAATTAAAGCGCCCATGTCCCCATGTGCTCGCATGTGCCACACATGTGAGGTATCGCCGAGAATGTTAGAGCGAGAGCAATAATTCTAGTCCTAGACCTCCTCTGCAACTCAAAACATGTAACCAGTAAAAAAAAAATTAAAGCGTCGCCTATGGGGATTTTTTAAGTAGCGACGTTTGGCGCCATTCCACGGGCATGTGCAATTTTGAAGAGTGACATGTTTGATATCTATTTACTCAGCATAACTTCATCTTTCACTTTATGCAAACATTGGGCTAACAAGTGGTTAATAATAGAGCTTGCAGTCAGTAGTGTTAGGAGATAGTGCGTGCTGTCTGCGTGCTCTGTACCCAGTACATACCGCTATAATATAGGGCAGGCCCCTACTTTCAAACATCCAACTTACAAACATCTCCTACTTGCAAACGCAAGGAGACAGCAGCAAGTGAGATGAAAAAAGATGGACGACAAAACAAATTATACAGGGGTGATAACCCTTCCCTATGTTTTCCAAAAAGCTTAAAGATAGTTTTTTTGACTGGAGCTACACTTTAAAAATGTACCGGTTGAAAATGACAAACAGATTCAACTTAACACAACAAACCTACACAGTCCCTGTCTTGTTTGCACCGCCTGTATACTGCTGTTCTGAGTATATAGGGCCTGGGGGCCACACGCATTTCCTTTTTTTAATATGGGTACGGGGTTCCCCTTAATATGCGTACAAGACCCAAATAGGCTGGTAATGGGCAGGGAGGGCTACCCATGCCATGTTTCTCAATGATTTTCAACCATATTGCAGGAACCAGATATAACATTAAAACCGCAAGCAGTTTTAAATGGTGTTATTTCCGTTTAATGTCATTTTGTGCAGGGACTGTTCTAAACACGGGAAACACGTGGCACTTCACAGGCATACTACAGACACCCCCCAGGCACCATATTTAAAGGAATATTTCACTTTTTTTTTTTCACTTTAATCGTCATTAAAATCAGTGCTCCCGCCAAAACGGCCGTTTTTAAAACTTTTTTTTGCAGTGACCCATGTCCCCTGAGACAGGAGGCAGGTCCCCAAACCCTTTTTAGGACACTATCTTGCATATTAGCCGTTAAAATTAGCACTTTCCAATTCGAACGTTCGAGTCCCATAGACTTCAATGGGGTTCTAACGTTCGTACCGAACGCGGGGGTCGTTCGCAAGTTCTGGTGCGAACCGAACCGGGGGGTGTTCGGCTCATCCCTAATTGGCACATGTTAAAAGTTTGACACATTAAGTGATTGGATATGTTTTAGATTATTAGCACAGCATTACAGGTATTTGTTTTAGCACCTTTCTAGTGTCTTACCTCAACCTTAAATGCTAAATCCATGTTTCATACCATGCTTCACGTTACACCTACATTTGTGGTGTAACATGAACCATGATCAGATTCTGCAGCCCCAACTCTCCCCTATCCCTTACAGAAGCCAGGCGATCTCCCCAGACCCCACCCTTTCCCCAATTCCTGCCAACTCCTGTCATTTTTAAAATGGCTCCACTTATATAGCCGCATCATTTATTCACAGGAGCCTGCAAATTAAAGAACTGTAAGTCCCATGATCCACTGATTGCGGTTGCAATGCTTTGTAGGCTCCAATGCAAAAAAAAATAACAACTGCACATTTTTATTAATCAGTATGGTGCATTTATTTATTTATTTGTAAAAGGTGGCCTTTAAAAAGGATATTGTGTCTCCCTCTATATGTCCTTCTCTGAAAACATCCAAAGGTTTGCAAGGCCGCCACCTGGTCTTCTGTTTACACATATGTTAAAGCGGTTGTAAACCACGTCTGTGTGGCTTGTGAAAAAAAAAAAAAACACCTGCAAGGCAATGGCATAATGTGCAAGTATGCATCGCAAGATAAACTTATTTGGTTCTGATGGTGTCAAGCGTGTGTGAGGAGTACAAAGACAAGTGTGTCTTGCCTACAGTCAAGCATGGTGGTGGGAGTGCCATGTTCTGGGGCTGCATGAGTGCTGCCGGCACTGGGGAGCTACAGTTCATTGAGAGAACCATGAATGCCAACATGTACTGTGACATACTGCAGCAGAGCATGATCCCCTCCCTTCAGAGACTGGGCTGCAGGGCAATATTGCAACATGATAACGACCCGAAACACATGTCCAAGATGACCACTGCCTTGCTAAAGAAGCTGAGTATAAAGGTGATGGACTGGCCAAGCATTTCTCCAGACCTAAACCCTATTGAGCATCCGTGGGGCATGCTCAAACGCAAGGTGGAGAAGGGTTAAGGCAGTGCTGGAAAATAATGGTGGCCACACAAAACTTTGGACCCAATTCAGATATTTTCACTTAGGGGTGTACTCACTTTTGTTACCAGTGGTTTAGACGTTAATGGCTGTGTGTTGAGTTAATTTGAAGGGACAGCAAATTTACACTGTTATACAAGCTGTACACACACTACTTTACATTGTAGCAAAGTGTAATTTCTTCGGTTTTGTCAAAAGAAAAGTTATAGTGCTCAGCATAAATGAGAACACTCCTTTTGAAAAGTAAAATTTTAATCAATATCTCACTGAACACAAGAACAATTTACCAAATTTTGACAAAACTGAGTCTTAGGCTCCATGCACACTGAAGCTCAAAAAAGCTATTTCTGGACACCAGATTGCTGGCAGAAAACGCTGGTTGAAAAACCTGCTTTTAACAGCGTTTTATACTAGCGTTAATGAGCGTTTTACAGCGTTAGCGTTAATGGGCGTTTTTTATAAAAATACACAGAGGACACTCCAAAAATCCCACAATGCATTGAAAAATAGAATGCCGAACACTAATGAACGAGCGTTAATGAGCGTTAATGAGCGTTAATGAGCGTTTGTCGTTTTTTGCCGCTGAAAAACGGCACTTTGAACGCGAATTTCTGGCGTTCAGAAAAAAGCCCATAAACTCCACTGCTCATTAAAGCTGAAAAACGTCCATGTGTGCATGGACACATAGGCTAACATAGAGTGGAGTTTATGGGCTTTTACAAAAAACGCCCAAACTCCAATAAACTGCAGTTTATCAGCTTCAGTGTGCATGGAGCCTTATAGAACATTTGTTTAACGCATTACAAGAAAGTAAGGTTAATATCAAACAAATGAAAAGCAATGTGCTAACACATATGTGATAATTGCATGTGAGCAAAGGATAAAAAAAAATCCCAATATTCAGTACTTGAGAGTCCAAAGATGTTTTTTTTTTTTTTTTTTAATAATAATTATAAATACATTTTCCTAAATCTTGCTGAAGAAAGCTCCAATCACTGTGCTCCTGGTCTTAAAGCGGAGTTCCACCCAAAAGTGGAACTTCCGCTTATCTGATTCCTCCTCTTTTTCCGGTGCCACATTTGGCACCTTTTGGGGGGGAGTGTGGACCGGATGCCTGTCTTTGACAGGTATCCTGTCCGCACTTCTAGGAGACCGGGCCGCGGCGAAGTACATCACTGCTCGGTCCCCCTCCTCCTCCCTCCCCTTCTGCCTGGCCAGTTAAAGAATGCAGCGCACTTTGTGCATGCGCAGTAGAAACCCGGTCGCGAACACCGTAGGGTTCCCTTACCCACAATGGCAGCAGCAGCACTCGACAGCTGATGGAAGCGGTGCCAACATCGCTGGACACTAGAACAGGTAAGTGTCCTAATGTTAAAAGTCAGCAGCTACAATATGTTTACCTGCTGACTTTTCATTTTTAAAGGGCCGGACAGACCTTCCCTTTAAGCCCAGGTTCACATTGATTACGTGTTAGAAATCGTGCGAGTTCAGCTGAACTTTAACAACTTCATACCCGTATGTCAGTCTGAATTCGAGAGTGATTTCAGAGACATCTGTGCAGGTTCCTCAAAGTCACCTAAAGTAGTGCAGGAACTACTTTAAGGAATCATTGCGGAGTCACACCGATTCAGACGGTGCTATTGCTGGCAATAGCCACCGATTGGGCATGAAAATTGACATGTCAAATTGCAAGCCAAATCGGCCCGATGTGAACGCGGGCTAAAGGTGCCCCAAATGCTCTTCATATAAGTGCTCCACTACAAAGTGTACAAAATGCACACATAACAACAGCATCTATGATATGCACCTTTGGTTTCGTAGGATACCAAGCTTTTTGCACGTTGTTTTCACAATGTCCCACCTTAAGAATGTTATATGGGAAACTACCACCAGCTGATCTCCTTAAACATCAATAACCGAGACCCAGGGAGAGATAATAATCCAGGATAGGGTAATGCTGTTTTATTAAAAGTCAAAAAAAGGATTAAAAATATAAATTTGCCACTCACATTTAAAGGTGCTATAGTGAGCACCAACACAACCTGCCTGTTCGGTTATCCTGCCCACCACTCAGTCCAAGCCGGTGTGCGTACCAAATGGCCATATGTTCAAACCAGATCAGAAACCGGAAATGATGTCACGTATAGTCGCTTAGCTTTCTCTGGTGCTAGCGTCCCCCAGCCATGGCGGCTGGTTCGCTTCTGCATTTCAAGCCATCGCTCTCTTGTTGCATTGTCCCCGCAGCCGCTCATGGCCAGACATGTTCTGAGAGTGAGGCCTGGTTCGCGCACACGCATGAGTGAAGTGTCATGGTTATGTAGTGATCTTCCTGTGTTTGCTTACCTCCCCTCATGTGTTCAGACTAAGAGGCCAGCCACTTACACCTGGTGGTTTTTATAACCTCTCCTCTAAGCATGGCTCCACCCCAGGCCCTATCAGGGAGCCCTATATTAACCTGTGCACTGCAGGCCATCAGTGCTGATCAACCATTGTGTATTCCTTTGTGTGTTTGGCTTCCTGTTACCTGCCGTGTGCTCTTCTGTTGTTCCGTTACCGACTTTGGCGTGTCTTTGACTATCCCTGCTGGCCTGTGATCCTGACCTTTTGGCGTGTCCCTGACTATTTCTATCTGCTTTTGGCCCCGACCATGGCTTTGTCCCTCACCATCCCTATCCTCCTGTTGCCTACTGTCGGTGTGAGCTGGGGGACCCTGGGGGTCGCGACCTGGAGCCAGTTGCAGCCAAGTCCATCCTCACCACTCGAGGCTCTGGTGAACACCTGCTGGCTCTTAGACTCCGCTCCCCAGGGAATCTTTTGCTCTAACCCCGGTGGGACCTGTCTCCCGTCTGCAGCAGTCAGCCGTAGGGTCCACAACCTTGCGGTGCACTCCTGATCCCTACGGTGTGCATCTGTCACCTCGCCTCTAGGTGACCTGACAGTTTGATCAGCCATGGACCCAGCTGACGTTCCGCTTCCTGCAGATGATCCATTGCAGAGCTTAATTCGCAGACTTGAGACCCAAGAATCGCATCAGACCCAGGTGATGTGATTCCCTCAGGATTTGGCATCGTGTGTTGAACAGGTTCAGGCCTCATTAGGACCCCCGGTTCAACAACCTCAACTGCTATCTGCCGCTGCACCTATCGCATCAGTCGCAGCCACACATTCATTACAACTACCAGCTCCGGTCCGTTTCTCTTGGGACTCCAAGGCTTGCAGGGGGTTCCTTAGCCAGTGCACAATTCATTTTGAACTTCAGCCCCAAAACTTCCTGTCCAATCGGGCAAAAGTCGCATATATCATATCCCTCCTGTCCGGCGAGGCGTTAGCTTGGGCCGCCCCTCTGAGGGAACTGAATGATCCAGTGGTTTCTAGCCTGTCTGATTTCTTGAAACTTTTTCGGAATATCTTTGAGGAACCGGGTCGTGTCTCCTCAGTGGCTAGCGCTCTTTTACGTCTCCGTCAAGAGTCTGCGTCTGTGGGACAGTATGCTCTTCAGTTCCGTATCCTCACAGCTGAATTGAGCTGGAATAATGAGGCCCTAGTTGCAACCTTTTTACATGGCCTCTCTGATAGAGTGAAGGATGAATTAGCAGGAAGATCCCTTCCTGCTGATCTGGACAGTGTCATCACCTTGTGTAACCAGATCGATATTCGTTTTCAGGAGAGGACCCTGGAAAAAAGACACCAGCACTCCCCGTTCTTTAGGCAGCCTGAGCCCCCAGTCCCTTCTCTTCGGTTCGAGGAACACCCCCTGCCTAGTGAGGAACCTATGCAGTTGGGCTGGACTAAATTATCTCCCGAAGAACGTGCTAGGCGCAGAACTCTGGGCCTATGCCTCTATTGTGGGGCCAAAGGTCATTTCCGTGACACGTGTTCTCTTCGTCCGGAAAAACGCTCAGGGCTAATACATCTGGAAGGTGGAGTATTAGACCCTGAAATATCACCTTCACCTTCTCGTCTTCTCCTTTCTGTGTTGCTTCATGTCGGTGCTTCCTCTCGTTCAGTCTCAGCACATCTGGATTCCAGAGCCGCTGCCAATTTCATGGATTGGGAAACTGCATCCTCCATGAGACTTACCCTTTTGCCCCTTACAACGCCATTGGTGGTCTTGGCGATTGATGGCACTGTTCTCCCAGGGGGCCCTATCCGCTTTCAGACTCTTCCTGTTAAGATGTCAGTAGGGAAAATCCACCAGGAGTGGATATCCTTCCTTGTCTTACCTAAGGCTTCATCTCCTATCATATTAGGTCTTCCTTGGTTATGGCTCCATTCTCCACACGTTGACTGGTCTGCTGGACAGATCCTGGCTTGGGGTTCCTCCTATTCCTGCCTACTCAAGGGTACCCCAAAGGAGAAACTTCCTGTTACCACCATCTCAGTATCTTCTGCTCTTCCCGCTGTATATAGCGATCTCTGGGATGCGTCCTGCAATAGTCGGACTGATGCACTCTCTAGGTCATGTGGTACTCTGGATGAGGGGCCCACCTATGAACCTGAGTCGATTATTCACTCCAGTTTGCATAACCATTTACCTTTGCCTGTCCCTAATCTCCCTTGGACGCACAGCCAGACTAACTTGTCCGCAAGTTACACAGTCCCTATACCCTATGATGCGATTGAGATGGTCGCTACACCTAACAATACTATTCAGTCGACCTCTGCACCAGTTATGCCAGTCCAGCCCATGCCCAATGAGCCTCCTGCTTCTTGTTCAGCACCTTCGGTGACCTGGCCTCACCCTACTGCTACTATGTCCGTTCAAATCCGTTTAAGAGGCTCAATCCATCCTTTGGATAGAATACCTCATTCGGCCAGGAGGGGTTTTTAATCTTTTTCTCAGGGTTCTCTGCATTCTGTTTGTGTTGCAGCTATCCAGCTTGACTCTTGTGACATGTCACTTTCTAACCAACCTGACCTCAGGGATCCACTGACCTCTGCCCAGTCTGGTGGTCCTGTTATGGATGCCCAGCTCATCTTTAAGGGTGTGGGGGACCCTGCTCAGACCCTGCTCAGACTCAGACCCATTCCTAAAAAGCCTTTAGTCCTCAAGCCCTCTCGTCCTCTCCCTACCTCTGTTTCGGTCTCTGAGGATAATCTAAAATACGAGGTTAGTCAAGTTTTGGATTCCTGGCTCCGTAAAGGCATTCTTCAGTACCTCGTACTTTGGAAAGGGTTGGGCCCTGAGGAGAGGTCTTGGATCACTGCATCTGAGGTCTTTGCTCCCTGTCTGTTAAGGAGGTTCCATCTGGAGTTTCCCTTTAAGCCTGGACCCAGGCGGGGGAGGGGGAGGCCTCGTAAGAGGGAGGGTTCTGTCATGGTTATGCAGTGATCTTCCTGTGTTTGCTTACCTCCCCTCATGTGTTCAGACTAGAGGCCAGCCACTTCCACCTGGTGGTTTTTATAACCTCTCCTCTAAGTATGGCTCCACCCCAGGCCCTATCAGGGAGCCCTATATTAACCTGTGCACTGCAGGCCATCAGTGCTGATCAACCATTGTGTATTCCTTTGTGTGTTTGGCTTCCTGTTACCTGCCGTGTGCTCTTCTGTTGTTCCGTTACCGACTTTGGCGTGTCTTTGACTATCCCTGCTTGCCTGTAATCCTGACCTTTTGGCGTGTCCCTGACTATTTCTATCTGGTTGTGGCCCTGACCTTGGCTTTGTCCCTCACCATCACTATCCTCCTGTTGCCTACTGTGGGTGTGAGCTGGGGGACCCTGGGGGTCGCGACCTGGAGCCAGTTGCAGCCAAGTCCATCCTCACCACTCGAGGCTCTGGTGAACACCTGCTGGCTCTTAGACTCCGCGCCCCAGGGAATCTTACGCTCTAACCCCGGTGGGACCTGTCTCCCGTCCGCAGCAATCAGCCGTAGGGTCCACAACTTTGCGGTGCACTCCTGATCCCTACGGTGTGCATCTGTCACCTCGACCTCTAGGTGACCTGACATGAAGGCAGGAATAGTCCTTCTGCTGACTCACACTGTGCTGTTTCCTGTGCTGACCTGGTTATGTTCCTGCAGCCCTCCTCCTGCCTGGTGTCTCCAGATGATGGATGTGTCAACGCCTCCCTGTGGCCAGCCCTCTCGCAAAGGAGGCGATTCATCAAAATCGCAATGCTGGCATTCCTCTTCCAGATCCTGGTGCCACAGTTCACCCTCTAGATCTAGGCACCACAGCAAGAACCTGGCTCTCTCACCCTGGTCTCACCCCCGACGCTCAGATGAGAAAGCTTGCTGGGGATACAGGTCCCGAGTGCCAGTTGGAAGATTCCTCTGTGACCCCTGTTATGCCAAAGCAGCGGGTGAGAGAGGAGGTACAGACTGACAGATGGAGTCCCTGGTCAGAGGTGTCCTTAAAGAATCTTTAAAAGAGTTGAGAGCCTGCCAGATCCATGACCCTCCTATAGAGCCTTCATGCTCTCCGGCAAGGGAGGCAAAGGCCCAGGATACGTGGGAGTCCTCGCAGCCAAGTTGCAGGTCTGCCACCTTCTCAGACAGTGAGACGGAGGTGGAAGATCCTTGTGTGGGCTTCGACTTTGCCCTGGCTCGCCCCTGGTAAAGGCAGTGGGAGAAGTCCTAAGTTGGATGGAACCAGTAGTATCCCCTCCTAAGCAGAACATTTTTTTCAAGCAACTAAACAAGGAGCGCCTACATTTTACGTATCTAAGTGGATGAGTGGAGCAAAGTATTGAAGGAAAACTCTATGCTATCTAAAATGTCTAAGCTTTATCCCTTCAAGGAAGAAAAAGTTAGGCACCTAGAGTCAGCGCCTCTGGTGGATGCATTCATGATTAGGCTGGTCAGACATGTGACCCTTCCGCTGGAAGAATCCGTTTCCTTCAAGCCCTGGAGAGGCGAATCGACACTGACCTTAAGCGGATCTACCTAATGGTAGGCATGGCCTGCAAGCCAGCCCTAGCCGCAATGTCCAAAGCAACGGAGATTTGGACGAACAGTGTGGGTGAGGAATGTCTAGAATAAGGTGGCCAGAAGTTCGCCCGTTCAGGAGCTGAGACTGGCGTCTGCCTTTTTGGGGCAGGCTTCCAATGACATCAGCCGCCTGGTGGTCCGAGTTATGCTTTCTGCTGTTAGTGCCAAATGCGCACTGTGGCACTGGCTTGGTTGGCTGACCCTGTTTCCAAACAGGTGTGGTGCCGGATTCCCTTTGAGGGCTCGTCCTTCTTTGGCCATAAGTTGGCTAGCACTATAGCCTGGGCCACAGAAGGAAAGTGGGGGTTCCTCCCCCAGGGACCAGCACCTGCAGAACCAGAGACAGGCTTATCCAAGGAAGAAAAATCCAGAGAATGCTAGAGAGGCACGTAGCTACAAGTCTGGTCACGAATTTACGAGAAACTGGAAGTCGAAGCATTGTTCTTTCAGGAGGCCCACCAGGGAGGCCAGTAGATCTACTCTCCTCTCTTCATGGTACAGAAGATTAATGACTCATCTATACTGCTTCATCAAGAAAGAGAGGTTCAAAATGGAGACACTGTCCACGATCCAGCAGTGGGTCCAGCCAGGAGACTGGCTTATGTCTATAGATTTAAAAGATGCTTACTTCCATGTTCCCGTAGCAGTGAGCTTTCAACAGCTTCTCAGTTTCGCCATAGGTCAGCTTCACCTACAGTTCACCTGTCCCACCTTCGGGCTTTCGACATCTCCTTGCATATTTTCAAAAGTCTTATTAGCTGTCGTAGCCCTATTAAGAACCAGAAGTATTCATCTACACTATTACTTAAGACGATCTCCTCTTGCTGGCACAAGACAGAAGACAACTTCTGGAACACAGGGGTCAGGTCATCTCCACTCTCCAGAACCTGGCAAGTAGACATGTGCGATTCGTTTCGTACGAATCTCAAATTCGTACGAATTTCTAAAAATTCGTACGTTCGGGAGGATCCGAAATACGAATTGCCGTGCGTCCGAATTCTGTACGGAATACGAGCTTTTGTTTACGAATTCCGGATTTCTGATCAGTTGTCGTCAACGACTTCAAGCGTTTTTTGCTGCGTTTTTTACCGCCATTCGCTGCGTTTTTTACCGCGTTTTTCAGTCATTATGCTTATTATGACTTGCAGTAGACTTCTGTGATAGAAGTCAATGTAAGTTGCCTGAAGACATCAGTGAAGGACTTTCATCCTCTCTGGGCAGGCTGCCAAGAAAAGAACAAAATGATACAATGTTTCTTCTTCAATGGGCTGAACTCCGTGTGTAGAAGTTCTCAGTTTAACCATTTAAAGACTAAATCTTTTTTGACACTTGTTGCTTACAAGTAAAAATCCAGTATTTTCTGCTAGAAAATCACTCAGAAGCCCCAAAAATTATATATATTTTTTTAGCAGAGACCCTAGGGAATAAAATAGCGGTTGTTGCAATATATTATGTGACGCGGTATTAGCGCAGAGGTCTTTCAAACGCAAGTTAGCGCTTTTTTTTTCGTTCGACCTCTAGAAAGCACTGACATTAACAGCGTGACATTCAGCAATGACACCTGCACCGTGATAGAGTGATCTGACACCAGCACCGTGACATAACACATGTATGAGGTGAATCTGGGATCGACAACTACAAGCATTCTTTTTTTATATGTGAAATTCTGAAAATGCAGGAATCTTGAGATAATAGAGGCGAGGGAAGGTCAGGGTAGGCAAAGAAAAGGGTGCAGGAGATGATCACCAGCACCGTGATATAGAGCACTGACACCTGCACCGTGATAGAGTGATCTGACACCAGCACCGTGACATAACACATGTATGAGGTGAATCTGGGATCGACAACTACAAGCATTCTTTTTTTATATGTGAAATTCTGAAAATGCAGGAATCTTGAGATAATGGAGGCGAGGGAAGGTCAGGGTAGGCAAAGAAAAGGGTGCAGGAGATGATCACCAGCACCAGCACCGTGATATAGAGCACTGACACCTGCACCGTGATAGAGTGATCTGACACCAGCACCGTGACATAACACATGTATGAGGTGAATCTGGGATCGACAACTACAAGCATTCTTTTTTTATATGTGAAATTCTGAAAATGCAGGAATCTTGAGATAATGGAGGCGAGGGAAGGTCAGGGTAGGCAAAGAAAAGGGTGCAGGAGATGATCACCAGCACCAGCACCGTGATATAGAGCACTGACACCTGCACCGTGATAGAGTGATCTGACACCAGCACCGTGACATAACACATGTATGAGGTGAATCTGGGATCGACAACTACAAGCATTCTTTTTTTATATGTGAAATTCTGAAAATGCAGGAATCTTGAGATAATGGAGGCGAGGGAAGGTCAGGGTAGGCAAAGAAAAGGGTGCAGGAGATGATCACCAGCACCAGCACCGTGACATAACACATGTATGAGGTGAATCTGGGATCGACAACTACAAGCACTCTTTTTTTATATGTGAAATTCTGAAAATTCAGGAATCTTGAGATAATGGAGGCCAGGGAAGGTCAGGGTAGGCAAAGAAAAGGGTGCAGGAGATGATCACCAGCACCAGCACTGTGATATAGAGCACTGACACCTGCACCGTGATAGAGTGATCTGACACCAGCACCGTGACATAACACATGTATGAGGTGAATCTGGGATCAACAACTACAAGCATTCTTTTTTTATATATGAAATTCTGAAAATTCAGGAATCTTGAGATAATGGGGCGAGGGAAGGTGAGGGTAGGCAAAGAAGAGGGTGCAGGAGATGATCCCCAGCACCAGCACTGTGTTATAGAGCACTGACACCTGCACCGTGATAGAGTGATCTGACACCAGCACCGTGACATAACACATGTATGAGGTGAATCTGTGATCGACAACTACAAGCATTCTTTTTTTAATATGTGAAATTCTGAAAATGCAGGAATCTTGAGATAATGGAGGCGAGGGAAGGTCAGGGTAGGCAAAGAGAAGGGTGCAGGAGATGATCACCAGCACCAGCACCGTGATATAGAGCACTGACACCTGCACCGTGATAGAGTGTTCTGACACCAGCACCGTGACATAACACATGTATGAGGTGAATCTGGGATCGACAACTACAAGCATTCTTTTTTTATATGTGAAATTCTGAAAATTCAGGAATCTTGAGATAATGGAGGCGAGGGAAGGTGAGGGTAGGCAAAGAAGAGGGTGCAGGAGATGATCACCAGCACCGTGATATGGAGCACTGACACCGGCACCGTGATAGAGTGATCTGACACCAGCACCGTGACATAACTCATGTATGAGGTGAATCTGGCATCGACAACTACAAGCATTCTTTTTTTATATGTGAAATTCTGAAAATTCAGGAATCTTGAGATAATGGAGGCGAGGGAAGGTCAGGGTAGGCAAAGAAGAGGGTGCAGGAGATGATTCTTTGCCTACCCTGACCTTCCCTCGCCTCCATTATCTCAAGATTCCTGCATTTTCAGAATTTCACATATAAAAAAAGAATGCTTGTAGTTGTCGATCCCAGATTCACCTCATACATGTGTTATGTCACGGTGCTGGTGCTGGTGATCATCTCCTGCACCCTTTTCTTTGCCTACCCTGACCTTCCCTCGCCTCCATTATCTCAAGATTCCTGCATTTTCAGAATTTCACATATAAAAAAAGAATGCTTGTAGTTGTCGATCCCAGATTCACCTCATACATGTGTTATGTCACGGTGCTGGTGTCAGATCACTCTATCATGGTGCAGGTGTCAGTGCTCTATATCACGGTGCTGGTGATCATCTCCTGCACCCTTTTTTTTGCCTACCCTGACCTTCCCTCGCCTCCATTATCTCAAGATTCCTGCATTTTCAGAATTTCACATATAAAAAAAAGAATGCTTGTAGTTGTCGATCCCAGATTCACCTCATACATGTGTTATGTCACGGTGCTGGTGTCAGATCACTCTATCACGGTGCAGGTGTCATTGCTGAATGTCACGCTGTTAATGTCAGTGCTTTCTAGAGGTCGAACGAAAAAAAAGCGCTAACTTGCGTTTGAAAGACCTCTGCGCAAATATCGCGTCACATAAAAATATTGCAACAACTGCTATTTTATTCCCTAGGGTCTCTGCTAAAAAATATATATATCATTTTTGGGGCTTCTGAGTGATTTTCTAGCAGAAAATACTGGATTTTTACTTGTAAGCAACAAGTGTCAGAAAAGATTTAGTCTTTAAATGGTTAAACTGAGAACTTCTACACATGGAGTTCAGCCCATTGAAGAAGAAACATTGTATCATTTTGTTCTTTTCTTGGCAGCCTGCCCAGAGAGGATGAAAGTGCTTCATGGATGTCTTCAGGCAACTTACATTGACTTCTATCACAGAAGTCTTTTGCAAGTCATAATAAGCATAATGAGCAATGTTTTTGCCTTTAAATTCATGGGAAAGAACGTTCGTACGACAATTCGTATTTCGTACGAAACAGAACGGAATTTCGGACACGAAATATGAATTACGAATTAATTTTATTATAAATCGAAACGGAACAGAACAAAACAAATTTTTTGACGGCGCCCATGTCTACTGGCAAGCCCAGACAAAGAAGTTCTAATTCCTATGCTGGGGTTGAACCCAAAAGTTACTTCAGTCTTCCATGAAAACCAGGAGATTATGCATCCCACCTTTAGATCAGCCTAAAATTCTGATGTCCATCCTCTTAATGTGGGCGACACCTTGAAACAATATCTGAAGGCTACGGCTCCCTTTACTCAGTCTATATACCTTTTTGTCCTCTTCCACTGGAAAAACAATGGGATGCATGCCTCAGCTAGATCCATTGCTGCGTGGATCATTCAGTCTATAAAGTGGGCCTATAGAGCGAAGGGCTTGTTGCCTCAAGAGGCGGTGACAGCTCATTCATCCAGAAGAGTCTCAGCATCGTGGGCAGCCTCATGTCACATCGCCCCCAAAGTGATCTGCAGGGCAGCCTGGTAGTCTTCAATTAACACATTTATGTCTCATTATTGTGTTGAACTGGCTGCTCTATCTTCTGTTAATTTTCATTTACAAATCCTGTGGGTTGATGGTGTTAATTAAATCTTTCTTTGCTTGGCAATTGCCCACCCGGCTGTGTATGGCACGTTATTTCCCATACGTATGCTGCCATGGAGTCTGTCAGGAAAACTGAAAATTCCCTATCAAATACTTACCGTAATTTTCCTTTCCTGATGGACTCCATGGCAGCAGGAGGCCCCTCCGAGTGTCTTGATTAGGCTAGTTACGGAAAACACAGCCGCTGGCTCAGAGCAAAGATTTATAGGAGTGGGGCCCTATAGGGTAGGAGAGGAGGTGGGGTCTATACCCAGACGTATGCTGCCATGGAGTCCATCAGTAAATGAAAATTATGGTAAGTGTTTGATAGGGAATTTTCCATTTTTAAAGCCTGGATGCTGGATAGAGAGTGATGGTCAACTTGTCTCTTCAGAATTCCCCATAGGTGTTTGATTGGGTTCAGGTCAGGAGACATACATTACTTGACCACTGAACCAATTTCACCCTGCTCTTTTTCAGAAATGCAACAGTGGCCTTATATGTATGTTTTGAATCATTGTCATGTTGGAAAAGTGCATGGCGACCAAGATGGTAGCATCTTCTTTAATCAACTGTCTGCTGGACACCTGTTTAATGAATAATTAGACTCGCCTGTAGTTGAATTCTTGTTAATTAGGATTTAGTTGTCTAAAATGTATCATTACTACTAAGGGTCCTTTCACACGGGGCGGATCAGTTCTGATCCGCCCCGTGGATGTCCGTTTGCTCAGCGGGGATCACTCCGCCGATCCCCGCTGAGCAGGGAGATGACAGCTCCGTCTCTGCACACTGCGCAGGGACGGACCTGTCACAGCGCCGCTCTCCCCTATGGGAGATCGGATGACGACGGACCGCAGTGCCCGTCGTCATCCGATCCGCAGACGGATGGAAAAATAGCTTTTTCCTCCGTTACACTTTTTCGGATCGGAGCGGGTCGGATGTCAGCGGACATGTCACCGCTGACATCCGACGCTCCATAGACCTCTATGGAGCACCCGTTCAGGTCCGCCTAAAAAACTGACAGGCGGGCCTGAACGGGACGTCGGTGTGAAAGAGGCCTAAGGCTCGGTTCACACAGGGGCGGCACGACTTGCAGCGCCGCAACCTGCACATGATCAGCGGCGACTTGCAAAACGACTTCTGTATAGAATTCAATGCAAGTCGCCTGAAGTCGCCCCAAAAATAGTACAGGAACCTTTTTTCTAAGTCGGAGCGACTTGAGTCGCTCCTATTAGAACGGTTCCATAGTACAGAACGGAGCGCGACTTGTCAGGCGGCAAAGTCGCCTGGACAAGTCGCCCCTGTGTGAACCGAGCCTAAGGCTGCTTTCACACTGGGGGTGGGAAAGCGTGATTTTAGCAGTACTTTATCGTCATTTTAGCGTCTAGCGGCCGAATAAAGGGTTAAATGTGCCCGTGTAGCGCCGCTGGTGAAGCGCTTTGGCAGTGGTGCTCATTAATTTCAATGGGCAGGCGTGGCGGAGAAGCGGTGTATACACCGCTTCTTCACTGCCCCAAAGATGTTGCTTCAGGACTTTTTTTTAACGTCCTGCCAGCACATCACCCCAGTGTGAAAGCACTCTGGCTCTCACATTGGGCCCGCAGGGGAGGTGTTTTTTAGGTGCTTTACAGGTGCTATTTTTAGCCTAAAAGCACCTGAAAAAATGCCTCAGTGTGAAAGGGGTCTAAAGGCTCATACACACTATAAGAAAATTGGGCGAATATTTTCGTCCAAAGAATTTTCGTACGATTTTCGTATAGTGTTTACTTTCGACAGCCGATTCAGACTTTTTATACAAAAATTCCCGAAGGGACAAACTTGAAATTTTTCTCCTACGGGAACAGAACAAACTATTTTCATTTAGGCTGGGTTCACACTGGAGCGGCTACGAGAACCGGATGTGATTCGCACCGCACTGCAGTGCAAATCACATCCGATCTCTGTGCGATGCGAGTTCAGCCATACAGATAGTATGGCTGAATTCGCATCACACCCGCCGCAAACTCGCACAGGACCCTTTTTTTAGTCCGCAGCAGAATCGGATCGCATGGGTGTTCACACCATGCGATCCGATTCCTGTCTGAGTTTGCAGATCGCACTGCGATATGCGAACTGATCTGGGGGTGTCATTAAGGTTTCACTGACACTCCCAGCAGTCCGCATAGGGCAGTGTGAACTGCCGGCGGGAGGCATGCGATGCGGGAAAACGCCGCGGATTTGCGGCGTTCCCGCATCGCTCCAGTGTGAACCCAGCCTTAATGTGTACTGTTTTCATATGATTTTCTTACAAGAAAAATCAGAAAAGAAAAATTGTGCATGATCAGTAAAAAAATTTAAAAAAAAAGCCATACAAGAATTTTCGAGTTTCGAATGTGCACCCCACTCAAGCCTTACATTCATTTTGCAACATGGTCTTGCATGAATTTGTCAGGCCGCGTACACACGGGCGGACTGTTCGCCCAACCTTGTTCGGCAAACAGTTTCATCAAACAGTCCGCTCAAAATTTGCATGAGCGGACTTGCCCACACACGAGCGGACTGTTTGACGAACAAGGTTGGGCAAACAGTTCGCTCAACTTTTGAAATGAACGGACTCGCCCACGTAAGGCGGAGGCAAATCCGCCCATTTCGAGCGCGTGTACAGGTAGGCGGGGCCCGCGAAGGAGACGTCGCGGGCTCCGCCGCCTGGAATGGGCTTAAAGGGGAACCCCTACGCCGAAAAAAATCGGCGTGGGGGTTCCCCCCAAGTCCACACCAGACCCTTGTCCGAGCACGCTACCCGGCCGGCCAGGAAAGGGGGGCGAGCGAGCGCGCCCCCCCTCCTGAGCCGTACCAGGCCGCGTGCCCTCAACATGGGGGGTGCCTTGGGGAAGGGGGGGCCGCGCGGCCCCCCCACCCCAAAGCACCTTGTCCCCATGTTGATGAGGACAAGGGCCTCTTCCCGACAACCCTGGCCGTTGGTTGTCGGGGTCTGCGGGCGGGGGGCTTATCGGAATCCGGGAGCCCCCTTTAAGAAGGGGGCCCCCGGATACCGGCCCCCCACCCTATGTGAATGAGTATGGGGTACAATGTACCCCTACCCATTCACCTGTGAACTAAAGTACAATAAAAAACACAACACAGAGAAAAAATATTTTATTGCACAGCTCCGGGGGTCTTCCGTCTTCGGGGGTCTTCTCGCCGGACTCCTCCGCTATGTGTGTGTAGCTCTTTTGCTAGCGGAGGAGTCCGGCTTTCTTCCTCCCCGCCGCCGGCCTCTTCTCCCGACTTCGGGGGTCTTGTCCCCCTCTTCGGTTCTTCTGCCGGGCCACCGCGCCTGGTCCGGTGGCCCGGTCTTCTGTCGCCGTCTTCCGTTCTTCTGTCGCCGACTTCGGTTCTTCTGCCGGGCCACCGCGCCTTCTTGTAGCTCTTTTACAGGCGGTGGCCCGGTCTTCTGTCGCCGCCGCCGCCTTCCGTTCTTGTTCTTCTTCTTGTTCTTCTTCTTCTCCTGGAGATGTTGACTCGACGATCTCTCCGGCCGGAATGCCAGAGCCGCGCTGTGCGGTCACTTATATAGTGACAATGGGGCGGTGTCACATGGTATATGTCACATGGGTTGGTCACATGGTGACCCCGCCCCCTTACGATGTCATAGTCCCCATGTGACATCAACCCATGTGACCAACCCATGTGACATATACCATGTGACACCGCCCCATTGTCACTATATAAGTGGCAGCGGAGCGTGTCCCTGGCATTCCGGCCGGAGAGCTCGTCGAGTCAACATCTCCAGGAGAAGAAGAAGAACAAGAAGAAGAACAAGAACGGAAGGCGGCGGC
Source organism: Lithobates pipiens (assembly GCF_037356315.1). NCBI lineage: Eukaryota > Metazoa > Chordata > Amphibia > Anura > Ranidae > Lithobates > Lithobates pipiens. Next base: position 202,491,578 of record NW_027507685.1, read on the forward strand.
GGCGACAGAAGACCGGGCCACCGCCTGTAAAAGAGCTACAAGAAGGCGCGGTGGCCCGGCAGAAGAACCGAAGAGGGGGACAAGACCCCCGAAGTCGGGAGAAGAGGCCGGCGGCGGGGAGGAAGAAAGCCGGACTCCTCCGCTAGCAAAAGAGCTACACACACATAGCGGAGGAGTCCGGCGAGAAGACCCCCGAAGACGGAAGACCCCCGGAGCTGTGCAATAAAATATTTTTTCTCTGTGTTGTGTTTTTTATTGTACTTTAGTTCACAGGTGAATGGGTAGGGGTACATTGTACCCCATACTCATTCACATAGGGTGGGGGGCCGGTATCCGGGGGCCCCCTTCTTAAAGGGCGCTCCCGGATTCCGATAAGCCCCCCGCCCGCAGACCCCGACAACCAACGGCCAGGGTTGTCGGGAAGAGGCCCTTGTCCTCATCAACATGGGGACAAGGTGCTTTGGGGTGGGGGGGCCGCGCGGCCCCCCCTTCCCCAAGGCACCCCCCATGTTGAGGGCACGCGGCCTGGTACGGCTCAGGAGGGGGGGGCGCGCTCGCTCGCCCCCCTTTCCTGGCCGGCCGGGTAGCGTGCTCGGACAAGGGTCTGGTGTGGACTTGGGGGGAACCCCCACGCCGATTTTTTTCGGCGTTGGGGTTCCCCTTTAAGCCCATTCCAGGCGGCGGAGCCCGCGACGTCTCCTTCGCGGGCCCCGCCTACCTGTACACGCGCTCGAAATGGGCGGACTTTCCGAGCGGGAACAGTCCGCTCATTTCGAAAGTACAGCGGACAAGCCCACACACGGGCGGACTGTTCGCTCAAACACAGTTTCAGCGGACAGTTTTTCGGAATTTCCGAAAGACTTTGTCCGTCCAACTGTCCGCTGAAACTGTCCGCTGAAAGCCCACACACGAGCGGACTGTCCGCCCAAACACTGTTCAGCGGACAAGGTTGGGCGAACAGTCCGCCCGTGTGTACGCGGCCTTAGGAAAATTATTTTTGGTGTGTGCAAATTAACAAATCTTTGCTGCCATCAATGGCCTGCATTTGTGGGAATATTGTGTAGTAAAATGTCCCAAAGAAAATGTTGATTCTGAAAGGAAAGTAAAAGTTTTCTGACAAATCTGTTGGGGTGTCCTCATATATGCTGAGCACTGTATATATTTACATTACTATTATTATTATACAGGATTTAAACTGTGCCAACAGTTTGCGCAACTCTATACAACATGAGGGCAAACAGTACAGTTACAATACAATTCAATACAGGAGGAATCAGAGGGCCCTGCTCGTTAGAGCTTACAATCTAGGAGGGAGGGTCAAGTGATACAAAAGGTAATAACTGTGGGGGATGAGCTGATGGAGAAAATAAAAGTACAGTTGTTAGGTGGGGGCTGGATAGGCTTGTGAACAGAGCTGGGGCAAGGATTTTTGACACCCTAGGCGAAACCTCATTTTGCCGCCCCCACTGACACCACTCCTGACACCACCCCCTTTGCCTTGTCCATGTGACAGAAGGCGCCGCTATACAGGAAGCATTGGATCTTCTTCCACTAGCGTGCACCTCTAATTACACTACCGGTCAGACAGAGCAGCTTGCAGAGCATGCAGACATGGAGGGAAACCAGCGGGCAGGCGCCCCTAGGCAGCAGTGCGCCCTAGGCGGCTGCCTAGTTGCCTAGTGGTAGCCCCGGCCCTGCTTGTGAATGCAATGGAGGAACGTGAATGGAGGCACAGAGGGGTGCTGCACTGAGGCCCTTCTTACCGGACACTCTGCCCTCAGTGCATGTTCAGCCCCAAGGCTGCTGTTTTGGTGCAGGGAGTCTGCCTGCACCATAACAACCATTGATCCTGTCAAAAAAATGGCCTCTCTGGATACATTCAGACATCCCAAGTCTCCTGCATTTGGTAGCGGGCTCCTGGACTCCCACGAGTGCCCTGCGATCTCCTGACATATCATCCATGTGTCCCCCTCCATTCTCAACCAGCCCGCTGTACTTCTCCGCTCCCCCCTCCTTTCTCCTCTGGCCCGCTGTTCTTCTCCGCCCCACCTTGTCCCCAGCAGCCGGCTCTCTTTTCTCCTTTCCCGCCGGATGCGGGGGGTATGTGTCAGGATGGAAGAAGAAGAAGATAAATATGTAATTTACCAGCCCCTTCCTGTTATGAAATGGACACAGTGAGCTATTGTGATAACTGAGCAGAGTAAACTGTGTTTACTCTGCTTCAGTTTATGAATGGACAAGGACAGGAGACTGTTTCCTGTCCATTCATCTTCAGTGCTGAGAAAGGGACTGGGGAATCTGTGTCCTCAGTCCCTTTCTTTGTCTCAAAGGGGAGATGTTGGGCCTATTTAGACCTCTGATATCTCACCAAAGCCCCCCAACAGGGATAATAAGAAAAAAAAACAACAAAAAAATTGTAAAATGTAATATAATATAATTTTATATATATATAAAAATAAAAAAATACTGACACCACTCCCCCCTGCCCTACCAACATTTTCCACTTCCTCAACATCCTCTCCCCAAAAAGCATTGTTAAAAAAATAAAAAAACAATTGTAAAAAAAATTAATATGTAAAAATAAAAAACTACTGACGCCATCATCTGCCTTACTGACACCGTCCACTGCCACATACCCCCACCCCCTTCCCAAGAAGCACTGTGAATTTTTTTTTTTTTAAATGATCTGATTTAAAAAAAAAAAAAAACTGCAAATAAAATAGATAAAATAATATAATAATCATATAATATTATAAAATAATAATAATAGAGCGCCGCCACCTGCCTGAAATTTGTTTTTGCAGGTTGGAATGTCTGTACATTATTTTTAACATGCTAAAAGACCATCATAAAAGGAGGGACTGCCTTAATGCAACTGATTGCATGAAAATGTAATTTGATATTGCAACAAATAGCTTGAGGCTGGGTTCACATGTGTGCAAATTGGATGCAAAGAAATTAGCATCCAATTCGCATGATAGGCAAGTGTGACCAGCTCTCAATTTAGCCGATTCACACACATGCGGCCAGCCGCGGTCCAGATTAAAAAAGGGTCCGGTGCACATTTGGGTCCAGTTCAGGTGTGAATCCATGCAAACTTTTGGACCTAAATCACACCTGAACTGGTGAACAGACACGCACTGGACCCCAGGCACGAACACGCGGCCGCACATGTGTGGACCTGGCCTGAGACCAGGTTCACACTGGTAAACACAGTGCAAGACAGTGCATTACTCTGGGTTAAGGTGCGCTGCATTAATGAATGGCACCACAGCAAAACTGTTTGCCGCAGAGAACCACAGCACATAGGGGTTTATTTACTAAAGGCAAATCCACATTGCACTACAAATGCACTTGGAAGTGCAGTCGCTTTAGATCTGAGGGGGACATGCAAGGAAAATAAAAAACAGCATTTTTGCTTGTACATGATTGGATGATAAAATCAGCAGAGCTTCCCCTCATTTCTGATCTTCCCCTCAGATCTACAGCGACTGCACTACCAAGTGCACTTGTAGTGCAAATTGGATTTGCCTTTAGTAAATCAACCCCACAGTACCAAACTGCTTTGCTCTGGCACAAAAAATAGTGCTTATCGCTCTTTTGATGCAAAAGCAACTAGGGTTGCCACCTCATCCCTTTAAAACTGGACACATACTAATTACACAGGTGGTAATTTAACTCACTTAAAGAGGAAGTAAAGCCTTAATAAAAGTGACTTCCGGGTATCGCAGCTCCGGCTGTGACTGGCCGGAGCCACGATGACGTCGCCCCCACGCATGCGCGAGGGAGCCTCCACTAATGGCATTATTGCCGGTAGCAGAGGCATGCTTGGTGCGCCTGCGCAGCGCTGTCTACGGCGCATGCACCGTAGACAGCGGTGCCTGTCTTTTACAAATATCTCCTAAACCGTGTAGGTTTAGAAGATATTTCTTGGACCTACAGGTAAGCCTTAAGCTGACCCTACACCATACAATTTTCTTATTCAATTTCCTTTAGCTTTACCTTCAACTGCGTAGTAGAAGGACCTGCCTGATTGCACACAAATTGAAAGTGTTGAGACTTGACCTCATATTATATGGTTTTGGTAAATCTAAAGGAAATCTATAGAAGAAAATTGTATAATATATGGCCAGCCTTAATCTAGGCTTACCTGTAGGTCAACGTGGTCTGTAAGGGTTTACAACCACTTTAAAGTGATTGTAAACCCTTACAAACCACTTTGACCTACAGGTAAGCCTAGATTAAGGCTTACCTGTAGGTCCAAGAAATATCTCCCTAACCTACACGGTTTAGGAGATATTTGCCAAAATACAGGCACCGTTGTCTACGGTGCATGCGCCATAGACAGCGGCGTGCAGGCGCACTGAGCTCGCCGCTGTTAACTGCGATATGCCGCGAGTGGCGGCTCCCGTGCACATGCGCGGGAGTGACATCATCGCGGCTCTGTTGAATGACAGCGCCGGAGCAGCGAGACCCACTAAGAAGATGGAGGCTCCGTACACAAGGGGACAGCGGTGACTTCGCTGGCTCCTGTGTCAGGTAAGTGACACATAATGGACTACTATGCGATGCATAGTAGTCCATTATGCTTTACCTTTGCAGGGAATCAAAGAGGAAGTAAACCCATCAGGGTTTACTTCCTCTTTAATGCCTTATCTGCATTATTAGCCTCAGAACCTGTGTAATTCCTATACGTTCAGGTTTAAAGGGATGGGGTGGCAACCCTAATAGCAACATACATTTACGCAATGTGAATGCAGCCTGATTGGCCAACTCCAACCCAAACTGTTCATTTCATTTTGGACAGAGTGCGGGGGCAAGTTGGAGGCGCTGCCAGAGAGATTTGCCTCTAATGTCTCCAATGAGTGTTCCCTTTACTTCCTGTCAGAAAAGAAATAAATAGGAAGTTTCCCAAATTGGGAGTCACAAAAAAAAAAGTTTAGTAAATAGAGGGAAATGGTTGGGATAATTGATTTTTTTGTGTGTGTTCTCACTGTCTTCTTGTTCTGGTGACAACTATTTCCTCATTTCTTGTATGGGTGTCACGGAGACAGGAAGTGAGGGAACATTATCGAAATCAAAACTTGGGTTAGCGTTAGACTTTAACATGCAGACATTGGCATAGGAGGAATGCCTTTATAATACTATATACACAGGCCTCTGTGTGGACCAGAGCTGGAGATGCATCAGTGTTGTCCACAGCAACCATGTATAGCGTCCTTTGTTGCACTAACATTCCCACCATCTTTTATTAACCCTTCACTTCACTGGAGGAAATATGAGCAGAACTCTGCAGCTACAGTTTGTTTACAGTGCAGCCAATTTATAAATATCAGCTTTGCACCGTCGTGTACTGCATCACACATCGAATGAATGAGGCGCCATTACACGCTAACAAGGAACAAGATGGCGGTTCGTCACCTCCTAGCGCCTTCTGGCTTTAGCAGAAGGCAACGAATCCCAGAACAGGCGTGCCTGTTATTGGCGTCCGCTTCCACCAATCAAATTGCGATCTTTTCCAGCCCGCCTCTTCTCGCTTTCTTTGATCTGATTTGCTCGGGTATCGGAGTCGCCTGCCGCACTAAGCCAATAGGAGGAAGCCTTTAGGGACCGGTGTTATCGCGGACCTATCGGGATAGAGTAAGTAGGCGGGGTATGGAGGGTTTTTTGCCTCGGCGCCATGTTACGGGATTCTCAGTCCCGGCGGATCTCTGAAGATGGCGGCAGCTGCAGCGGTGGGAGGAAGGTCAGCTTATTACGGGACGGAGGGCGGACGAGCCCCGAAGAGGCTGAAGACTGACGGGACGGACGACAACGTGGCGGCCAGCGTGGTAAGGGAGTGGGGCCGCGCGAGCTCTATTGTATGGAGGACGCGTTCACGGACCGGGGGTGGGAGGACTACGTATCCCAGCATGCACTGCGTGCCTTTTGTCCAGGTGGGGGTTGGAGTGCTCTGCACAATGGAAGGCCTTGCAGGGATTTTCAGTATCATCTCCCACAATATTTGCTCATCACTTCTACTAAAGCTACTACACATACCGACTGAGAGAATGAATGGCTGGACCACTGCAGGCTCTGCTATTGTTCTCACCCTCCGGATCTTAAGGGATGATGATTTATGATCAGTACCCCCCAGTCCAGGGGGGTCGGTCATGATCAGTGCACAAGTCCTCTGGAGAGGGGAGGTCTTGATCAGCGCCCCAGTCCTCTGGGGAGGTCTTGTTCAGTGCCTCAGTCAGGGGGCACAGGAGGAAGCTTGGGTGGATGATTGGTGCCCAGTACTCGGGAGGGTACTCAATCGTCAGGGGGGAGTGCTGGGGGGGGGGGGGTCATGATCAGTGCCCCAGTCCTTAGATGGGATGATCAGGGGCACCGGAGGGTGCTCAGGTGGAAGACCGATGCCCTAGTCCGCAGAGGTGCTCAATCCTGGGGGGGGGGGGGGTCATGATCAGTGCCCCAGTCAGGGGGCCTGGGGGGGAAGACTGGCCCCGGCCCTCAGATGGGATGATCAGGGGCACAGGATCACGCCTTGGGCAGATGGTCAGTGCCCCATTCCTCAGGGGGCACAGGAGAGTGCTCAGGGGGAATGATCACGCCCCCCTGTGCTCAGATGGGATGATCTGTGCTCCAATCTTGGGGGAGGGGGTCATGATCAGTAACCCAGTCAGGGGGCCCTGGGTTGATGGGGGCACACAGGTTTAGTGCTCAGGTGGATGATTGGTGCCCCAGACCTCAGGGGAGTATTCGATCCTCAGGGGGCACAGGAGAGTGCTCAGATGGGATTATCAGTGCCCCAGTCCTCGGGGGGGGGGGGGGTCATTGGTGCCCCAGTCCTCGGTTCAGCAGGGTGGTCAGGCCCCGTGGGGATCAGTACCCCAGCCTTCAGACAAGGTACGAGTTCACCAGTGATTGGTACCTCGGTCCTTGGGCGCAGAAGGGGCTTTTCAGTCCTGATGAAGATGGATACCCCAGTACTCAGGCTAGGAGGGGGGGAGTGATGGGTACCTCAGGCTAAGAGGGGGCGATGGGTACGCCAGCCATCAGGTGGCACAGCAGGCTAGTTGACTGGCACCATGGTCCTGTGAAGGCACAAGAGGATAATCGGGGCTGGTGTGAATTGTTCCCTAGTCCTCACAAGGAGGTTGTTTGGGGATAATAATTGGGACCCCAGTCCTGAGAAGATGGTTGGGGCTGATGAAAATGGGTCCAGTCCCAAGGGGGTGATGTGTATTGGATTTGGTTGCCGTGGGAGGGGGTGATGCAAAAACCCAAGGCTCACACCTGAGATTTGGGGTTGGACATGCAGATTTGGTCTTCGGTGTGAGAGCCTGTTGTAACACGTGTTTCACACGATTTGTGCCTCTAGCTTTCCATTGGCTAGAAAATGAAACCATGTGTACAAATGTATAAACATAGCTTGAAGAGTGTCATGTGGGTGCCCAATGCACTCATTCACACTTCAGCATAAGATTTTGGAGTGTATATTTGTGGGTACAATTGTAGACGCATGTTTTGGGTGTGTGTGTGTTTTTTTTTTTTTTTTTTTTTTTTTGGCAATGGCTGGCAAGCTACTGGGAGGGGGAGAGGCAAGTAATTGTGCAAAAACCTGTGCTATTGAGGTCTCCATACACGGCTCTGTCCCAAAGAAGTTCATGTACTTTCCTGTGATATAAACAAGCGAACGTGTGTGGTTTTCCTTTCTTGAGCTCTGAGGCATCCAATCACAGTATTGGAAAGACGTGTCTTGGAACACGAAACATGTTGCAAGTTGTGTATTGGTCTTTTATCTTTTGCGACAGGTGCACAAAGTCAATCCCTGAATTGTTTTGCATATCCCCACAATCCAGTACTATGAATTGACCCCATGTAATCTGTTTGAATTGCCTGGGTTTGTTAAGTTTTTTACTTGAGTCACATTTGGGACTGAGGCTAGTTTAGTTCTGCAGAGAAACAGCCTTGTTTATGGACAGATGGTGTAAGGTTTGTGCACGCACCTTCTGGCTATTGAATGATCTGTGCGTACTCAATGTGCATTGTTGACTCAGCTGTGCAGGTCTTGTGGACAGCCGTACCTTGGAGGGACAATGGCAATCTAATGTTCCCTGAGTGGGATTGCCCAGTGGCAGCTGCTGGTACTCGGTGTATCTGAATATTGATCTTAGGCAGGCTGTAGATTCAAGCCATATGTTATGCGTGTTTTTTTGGTTTGGGTTTTTTATTTATTTTTTATTTTTTTCTCCCCTTCCACCACCGGTTGAAGGAAAGAAGAATGCTCTTATTCTCCCCCCCCCCCCCCCCCCCCATCAACAGTCAGTGTTTATGACTGATGTTGCACTTTAATCTATTACCTGTAAAATATATAAGCGTTTGCTTAACTGCGCTCCCCCATTTACAGATTGACACCTCAAAATCGTCATTGGGTACCCCCTTGAAGAGAAGTGAGAAAAATCCCTTAATTCCCTTTCCTAGGTGGATGCTGCATTGGCCTGGAACATGCAGGAGTAAACTTGCATGAAGCTCATACACTCTCCTTTTACTGGGCCACTGTGCTGGCTTTGTGGGTATATTGAGTTTTACAAATGATCCCATTGTTTGGAACTGGTCATGAGTTTTTTTTTTTTTTTTTTGCGTAACCCTTCTCTTCTGATTGGGCACTAAGAACATTTTTGACTTGCTGATTAATCACATATTTACTGCCCACCATGGATATACGTCGCTACTTTGTTGTATACCGTGGTTATGGCAGAAGCTAGCTGCCATAACCCCGGTATATTTACTTTTTTTTTTTCCCACAAGTGGTCCCAGCGGCGGATGCGCTGGGCTTTCACTTATGGGCGGCGTGGGGTGCTTTCCGTGTAAATGTGAGATCTGAGGTCTTTTGACAGTGTAAAAATAAAGTAATAAATGGGAAAATCAAAAGTTCCCAGTCCCTCTGAGCTTGCACGTAGAAGCGAATGCATACGCAGGTCACTCCCACATATGTAAACAGTGCTCAAACCACGCCTGAGGTTAATGCCACAATTGTTGGAGTGAGATCAATAATTCTAGCCCAAGACCACCTCCTGTAACTAAACGGGTAACCTATAAATTTTTAAAGCGTCGCTTATGGAGATTAAGTACCGTATTTTGTCGCCAAAATAGTGTGTGCAATTTTAAAGCATGTCTTATTGGCTTTCAATTTACTCGCATAACATCTTTCACCTACTGTGTGGTGGGTTTATTTTTATCTTTTCTTACCAAAGTGTCCCCCCCCCCCCAAAAAAAAATAGTTACACCATACTTGCGCAGCGATCTTAAAAAGTATTGCAATGATCTCCATTTTGTTTTCTAGGGTCTCTGCAAAAAAACAAAACAAAAAAATACAATGTTTGGGGGTTCTAAGTAACTTTCTAGGGAAGAAAATAGACTTTTAAACAGCAAATGTCAGATTATAAGCTTGGTCCTTAAGTGGTTAATAGTGGGAATTCAGACAGTGGGGTTTTCCAGCTGCTTGAAGTCCATGGTTATGGAAAAAGTTGGGTAAACTGTTGCAAATAAGTTTCCATTGTTGATATTTCTGTACAGCATCTCCTCTGGTTTGCACACCTGTCACCATTGTGTAAGTAGTCAGGGCACTGGTTTCTGGTTCAGCAATGCAGCCTCTTCTCCACCTTTTTAGAAGAAGAAAAAATGGATATAGTGATCCTTAACGTTGGGCTTAAGACCCCTTTCACACCGAGCCACCTAGGGCATCAGCGGTAAAGCTAGCAGCTGAAAAGTGTTTAAATCCGCCAGCAAAACATTGCCGGAGTGCTGTTTTGCTGGTGGTATCGCAGCGCTGCCCCATTGATTTCTGTGGGGAGCAGTGGTGGAGGAGTAGCGAGTTCACCGCTCCAAACAAGCTGTTGTGATGCCCTGCCAGAGCGCACTGCTCTTGGGCTTTGACACTGGAGGGAATGGAGCTGCTTATGCAGGCACTATTTTTAGCACTGTAGTGCCTGAAAAACGCCCGCAGTGTGAAAAGGGTCTTAAACTGAGCTAAAAAAAAAACTAGCCTTTGCACTCTTCCCAGAGCTATCCTCTGCTGTACTTTCCCATTGAATCTCACATTCTGCCTCTTTGTTTTTTCAGGAAGGCTACGAGGACCCTCACAAGACCCCGGCTTCCCCGGTGGTCCACGTGAGGGGACTAGTCGATGGTGTGGTAGAAGCTGATCTTGCAGAGGCTCTTCAGGAGTTTGGAACTATAAGGTATTATGTCCATGAAATGAATGATGGCCTTTCAGTTTCTGCAGTAAGAAAACGGCTTATTGTGTTCTTGGTAATGTTCTCCAATACTTGGTGGAAAATGCATAGAAAAAAAACTTGGGTGTGTGTATGATGGCTGCTTGTAAAACCTTCATCCACACCATGTGTAGAGATGCTAACACCTCTGTAAGACCCCTTTCACACCACACCGCCCATAGCATAGGCGGTAAACCGCCACTATTTTTAGCGGCGTTTTAACCACAGGATTTTTGGCTGCTAGCGGCCAAGAAAGGGTTAAAACTGCTGCTATTGCGCCGTCTTGCCGGCGGTATTACAGCGCTGCCCCAATGATTTTCAATGTGGAGGAGCGGTAAACACACCGCCCCTTCACCGCTACAAAGAAGTTGCTGGCAGGAGTTTTCCCTGACGTCCTGCCAGCGCACCGCTGTAGTGTGAAAGCCCTCGGCTTTCGCACTACAAACAACGGTGCAGCTTTTTTAGGGCGGATTGCAGGCGCTATGTCTTAACGCTATAGCGCCTGCAAAATGCCCTGGTGTGAAAGGGGTCTAAGTGTAGAAGGCTGCACAAATGTTTGATACAGTGACCTTTTAAGTTGACCCTTGAAATACAGCCTCTGCTTCTGACAGGGTGCTGTCCTTTGTGCACTTTCCTGGTTGCTGTAAGTTTGTCACCCACTGTGTAGAACATCTGTTTAAATGCCATGTGTTAGTCCTTTCAGCTTTGTCAGTAAAGTGACCCTAAAAGAATGTCAAATTTGATTCAGCATAGATTTTGGTGCACTGACTTTTTTTTTTGTTTGTTTTTTTTTTTTTTTTTTTACCCACCTTCTTGGGCAAAGAAGGCATGAATAGTTTGCACCAGAAGCAATTCACTCAGTTTCCTGGTTAAAGCGTGGCTAATGTAATGCACCCAACAGTACTAAAAGTGCACATTCTGAAGTTTGCATCACAGGGGACAATGAGAAGCCTCCTGCAGACTTGCCCATTGCCCAGGTCCATATGACCATGTTTCATGGTGTACTATGAAACCTTTTACAAAGGCCTTTAAAGTGTTAGTAAAGGCAAACATGTTTAGTTTACTTTTGGATAGGAATTTGAACTCTTGTCAGATTTTTATTTTTTTGTGCCATCTGTCCCTTTTGGGGAGAATGGAGAGAAATCTTCCATTTGGCACACTAGTTCTGGTGAAACTGACACCCTCGGATTCACTCGTGAGGGGGAAATCCCTCCAACATTTCCTGTGTTTGCTATGGGATATCTCCTCCACAATGGCAAAAAAATTGATGGTTAGAACCCTCACTTTATCCAAATGGGGGGGGGGGGGGGTGCAAAGATGACCCCAACATTTCCTATTCATGATATGTGTCTGTTGTACCATGCACTTGCATCCTGCTCTTTGTATTGCTTCCTTTTTAAATTTACTGACTTGTAAAATGTTGGCTGAGGCATGAGCTGGGCATTTTAGAGCCGGTTCACACTGAGGCAGTGCGACTGCCTCAGGTGACTTGCAAAACCACTTCTGTATAGAAGTCAATGCAAGTCGCCCCCAAAATAGTACAAAAACCTTTTTTCTAAAGTTGCAGCGACTTGAGTTGCTCCCTTTAGAATGGTTCCATTGTGTGAACCGAGTCTAATAGGGATTTTTTTTTATATCTTACTAAATTATCATTGTTTTCTTTATAGCTATGTGGTGGTGATGCCGAAGAAGAGGCAGGCACTGGTAGAGTTTGAGGATATTCTAGGAGCTTGCAATGCTGTAAACTATGCTGCAGACAACCAGATCTATGTGGGTGGGCATCCTGCCTTTATTAATTACTCCACCAGTCAGAAGATATCTCGCCCCGTGGACACCGGAGATGATTCCAGAGGCGTCAACAACATCCTTCTGTTCACCATCTTAAACCCAATCTATTCAATCACTACAGTAAGTCATTCCCATTGTTTTGCTGTAGTCTGTTTTTTTTTTTTTTTTACATTTTCACACTGTCCCTTTAAAACAAAAAAATGAATGCACGCTGTAGTGAACGTATACGTAGGTTGCACTACACGTGGGGTATCGCTGCAAACGTCTGAGCGAGAGCATTTTTTCTAGTGCTAAACGGGTAACCTGTAGAAATGAAGTGCCCTAGTTTGGTGCAATTTTAAAGTTTGGATGTTTGGTATATATTTGGTCAGCATAATCTCATCTTTCATATTGTACAATAATTGTGGTGTATAAATGCCATTTTATTCTCTAGGGTCTCTACTAAAGTGTGTGGTTTGGGGGTTGTAAAGTGTGTATGTGTATGTAATAATTTATATTTTGTATGTATAAATTTATTTATTTTCTTCCTCCCCTTGTAAACAAATGTCAAAACGGCTGTTCCTGGAATAAGACTATGCAGTCTTTTGTATTGGTTATAAAATCAAAAGTATTTAACTAGCATTAATACAGCGTCTTTCTTCCCTATAGGATGTGCTCTACACGATCTGTAATCCATGTGGACCAGTACAGCGAATTGTGATCTTCAGGAAGAATGGTGTTCAATCTATGGTGGAATATCCTTTTTTTAATGTGTTCTGCTCAGTAAATTGAATGCACTTTGCACCTAGTGTCTTCACAAGCTGGTAAACCTTGATGGATAAGTTTATGTCTGAATACATTTTATAATTGTGGGAAGTGAAATTTCCCAACAAGCTGACCTCTGATTTCCTGTCTGTTCTTCCTTGAGGAATACTGGTAACTTTAAGGCCCCATTAACACCTGAGAGTTTGTAGTTTCAAGCTACAAAAAAGCTGAGTTTCAGGCTTTTTTGGAGTAGAGATGTGAACCATCTCCATAGAGAATAATTGATTTTCCCCTCCCCCCCCCCTCCAAACAAGTTCTGGAACCTTTTTTCAGGCAGATTTGGGAATTTTTTTCTTTTTACATTGGTAACCTTTTGCTCTGCACAAAATTGTGGCAAAACGCTGTAAAATCATGCAAATTTTCTGCCTGAAAACGCTACGCTCAAGTGTGAATGGGGCCTAAACTGTAAGCTTTGTAGGACAAGTTTGGCAGCTCATTGAAGCTACTGATGTCATTGTTCCCTTTTTGCTCTGATGTGGGAGCTTCTATATACTACATTGTAACATTAAGGAACTCTTGCGGTAACGCATCTTTTCCTAAAGGTAAATACTTGAATGTACTAACTGATTTTGACATTGGCTGGCTGTGGTATCTCTGCACGCTCTTCATAAATAGATGGGTAAACACTGGGCTGTATCAATTCATGCTGACCTTCTATTAATGCCTGTGGGATACTGCTGGTCAGCACTATGTAATTACACACGCCTGTCAGATTTAAAGTGTTGCAGAGACACTTCAGTGAGGCTCAGCAGAATTCGTCTTTGCCATTTGTGCTGCAATACTTTGGTTGTATGGAACACCTAAAGCCCGTTCTTACTTAGCAGACATTACTGCAGCTATGCTGGTGACTGAATTGGCAAATGTAAATACAAGAGCAAACATTTTGTCTATTTTTTTGCAACTTGTCTTTTCCTTTACTTTCTGCACATTCGACTCTGTTCAGAGTGCTCAACGTGCTAAGGCCTCCCTTAATGGGGCTGACATCTATTCTGGATGCTGCACACTAAAGATTGAATATGCCAAGGTAAGCGGCTCACTATTTCATTTTACTTTGGTTCTTCTAGTCAGAGGTGGGTTTGGGGATACATTATTGGTATCTGTGTGGATGCAACTCCTGAACGCATTAAAGTTGATTATAAAATAATAATTGCTTTTTATTTATTTTTTTTATTTTTTTTTCTCCCCCCCCCCCTCGAAGCCTACCAGACTGAATGTCTTTAAAAATGACCAGGACACTTGGGACTACACTAACCCGGCACTGAGTGGACAAGGTAATAACTCGTCTTATATATGTCTATCTATACATGCTTTCTTCACTAGTCTGATAAAATGCACCAGACTGGCACGTCACACTTTGTAATGTCACCGACTTGTCTCTTGGTCATCAAGAAACTTGGTTGCTTTACCAAAGCAAGTCAGACAGCTTAAGTATATTGCCCATCAGTAAGGGCACCTACAGAATACTGTCTGCAGTCACGTTCAGATAACATTTTGCCCTGTCTGAAGGACTACACTGATTTTCTTTTTTGAATTGTTTAGCACCAAACAGTTTCTCCCTAGAGCAAACGGTGACATTACAAGAGCAAAGCTAACACATTTCTTTTCCAAGATACATACTAGAATGTATGTGCAGGGGCCAGTTCAGTACTGCCTGTCATGAGGGCATTGTCTCCAGCCGACCCGAGAGATGGTGATGTTGGTTTTTTGAAGCCTCCCTCTAGTGGGAGGTTTTTTTCCAGCTCCCTCTTGTGGTCCAGGACTGACAGGCCCCCGTCTGCACATTGTTAAACACACAGTGTAGTGAGTCACCACGGAGACATGCATCGCAGAGCTTACCAGGCCTTCTGCAGAGGTCACACACGACGAACATCACATGGTGATCCAAGAACAAGTCGCTGAATCTGGGGCTTCAACACGTCACAAGTACAAAGATGCTCCCCAACACGCTGCAGGCATGACCAGTACAGAGAATCTCAACACTACAACAGACATCTTTTTAGAAGTACAGTGAACTTGAGTGCCACATGCCATAGCAGTGTATTTTCACAGTGAACACAGTCATGTAATGGGCACAGAAGTGGGTCGGCACACGCCACGGCAGGCAAGGACGGGACATGCTACAACATTAACACAACGCGATCCTCAAAAACTCTCCATACTACAAAAACAGTTCCTTCTTACCTCAACCAAGTCCAGAAGAGGCGAACATAAGCTCACACCCCCAACAAGATACAGGACGTGTGACGGGGTCAGACACCAGCTAGCAGCATCACCACAAGAGACCACACAAAGCACATGGAGCACACAGAACATGGAGAAACATGTTAGAAACATGTGATCCTTTTACAGAATGCCAATTGTTGCGTTGTCTTTGCCCTTCGATGTAACTCATGACTGAAACCATGTGATGCAGGGTCGCTGCGTGTGTGTGGCGGGGCGGCACCTTTCAGAGCTCTGCTTACGCACAAATGAGGTACCAAATGGTAAGAGAAATGTTTTTGTCAATGGGACTCAGCAGTAAGTAAATTCTTTTCTCAATTTTTGTGCTCAATCTTTCCAATGATATGTCTTGGGCTCAGTAAGGGGTTGGTGTTTTGATTGGGGGAGGGATCTGTGTATCAAGGACTATTTGTGGCAGAATGTGGTAGGGTTTGTAGCTTGGGGGAGGTGGTATAGGTTGGGGAATCTCACTAGAATTTTTGGCTTTGTCTAGTAATGGGGAGTACTTCAAAGCCTTGATACACAGCTCTTTTAATCAGTATATTGGGGAGGGGGCTGTACTTTCACTTTCTTTGATTAGCCAGTGGGGATTTGACGCGGCACTCCATAGGGTACTCATTGCTCCTTTATTTTCAAATATTTTAGTTGATGCTGGAGGTAACCCTAACAAACGCCAGAGGAACCCACCGTTGTTGGGAGACCACCCTGCAGAGTATGGTAAGGAAATCCAATCTGGATGGCATATTCCAAATTCTCATAAATTAACCAGAAGTGCCCCTGGGGGTGCATGTGCCACTGGTTGAGAATCTTTGTATTGTACAATGTGTTAGTGGGAGCGCTTTTGGTTCCTCTTTGGGCTCCCTTACCATAAACTGACTGGTTATCCTGTCTTGATAGTGATGCAAGCGCTCTCTAAACTTCATAAAAACTTCATTCTATTTCCTTGCAGGTGGTGGTCCTCATAGTGGATACCATGGACACTATCATGAGGATGCATATGGCCCTCCACCCCCACACTATGAAGGACGCAGGATGGGTCCCCCTCCTGTTGGAGCTCCCCGCAGAGGTCCAGGACGCTATGGTCCACAGTATGGCCACCCTCCACCACCCCCTCCAGAATATGGTCCTCATGCTGATAGTCCAGTATTGATGGTGTATGGTCTCGACCCCAGCAAAATGAATTGTGACCGAGTGTTCAATGTATTCTGTCTGTATGGCAATGTAGAGAAGGTAAGGTGCATATATTTCTGGAGAAGACTACTGGGATACAACAGCTATAGGCTTCAGCTTAATATGCTTTAATCTTTTAGGTCAAGTTCATGAAGAGCAAGCCTGGGGCCTGTATGGTGGAAATGGGTGATGGATATGCGGTTGACAGAGCTCTTACCCATCTGAACAACAATTATATGTTTGGACAGAAACTTAGTGTGTGGTAAGCTACTTTTTATAAAAAACAAAAACTTGGTTTGCTTTGGTCCCTAACCATGTAAGTTAACTTTAGCTGCCTCTTAAAACTTCTAGTGTATCAAAGCAACAGTCTATTGTGCCTGGTCAGTCCTATGGCTTGGAGGATGGATCCTGCAGTTTTAAGGTGTTTAGTGGCTCCAGAAACAACCGTTTCACTTCTCCAGAACAAGCCGCAAAGAATCGCATTCAGCAGCCTAGCAATGTGTTGCATTTCTTCAATGCTCCTCCAGAGGTGACTGAGGAAAACTTCTTTGAGGTAAGACTAATTGTCTTTGTGGTCATGGTTTAATTCGTGGTCTTTAACTTTATGCCTTTCTAAAATATTGAAATATAAGTGGTGTGAAGCGTGGAAGGCTGTCTCTTGACACTAGGTATATTTACAAAATCAGGCTCACTTCTTCTTGGGTCCGTCTTTGCTGCTCCTGGCCCCTCCTGCCTGTCAAGTTCCTCCACAGCAACCAGCTTGCTGTGGGGGCACCCGTGCTGCAGCTTCATGTCTCCATTCAGAGTCTCTCCTCTTTCTTCCTTCCTGATTTGGCAGAAGCCAATGGTGCTGCCGTGTCTGTCAAATAGGAGGGAAAGTCCAGGGCGGCTGAGAGACTCGTGAATAGATTGGGGGAGGTCCTGTTGCACACAAGGTGGGGGTTATAATATCTTAATGCATAGGATGCCTTTACAACCCCTTTTTAAGGCCTCTGTTCATGCTCCACTCAAATGTTCTTTATAGCTTTGAGCATCTTCCATGGGACAGCTAAACCGTTATGATCTAAAGTGCAGAAGCTGGAAACCAGTGTTCAACTACTACAATAGCCAATCTTTGTCAAGTAAAGCCTGCAACTCTTATTGGCTATCTATATAAAGACACCTCTGCATCTATCTCTATTCTATAGTATCTCACAAAAGTGAGTACACCTCTCACATTTTAGTAAATATTTTATATCTTCATGTGACAACACTGAAGAAGCTTCACTTTACTATGTAAACTTGAATTTAAAACACAGCCATTAATGTCTACACTGCTGGCATCAGAAATGAGTACACCCCTAAATGAAAATGTCCAAATTGAGCCTAAAGTGTCAATATTTTATATTATAAACAGACCTCCATCTTTATGTAGCCAATAAAGGATTTATTTGAAAGTGCACTCAGTTGCTGGCTTTACTTGGTGCTTGGCGGAGTTGAACACCCTACCCAGAGCACTGGTGTCCAGCTCCTGGGCTTTGGGTAAATATATTTTTCATTGGTTCTAGTTCAGCAAACCTGCCCCCTGAAAACATAGTATTTAGCTACCCATCTGGCTGCTATATAGATTGGCCATAAATAACCTTTGTGTTGCTCATCTCTGAGCTCTCCTCGTCTATAAGCAGACCGATGGAATTGTGCAAAGCAATATGGCACTGAATTGGTCAGAGCTCAGACCCTCATTCTCAGTTTGATATGCATTGGGTTTCAGGAAGTTCAAAATATATTTATAGCAGATGGATTACAAATACATTTTGAATACTTACCTGGGTAAAGGTTTCCAATTTTAAAAGGTTTTCTTTGGGGAATATGGATTTTGGAGGAAGTGTGCCAGTTGGTTTACTGAGGGGTAAGCGCTGGAAATGTGGTTGGGACAGAGTCGGCTATAAATTAAAGTGTGTGTGTGTGTTTGTTTTTTTTCCCCCTCCTTGTCCAGCAGTAATTTGTACCAATTTATTTTGCGCTAAACATGGTAAATGCTAACTTTCATGTAATATTGTGGGTATTTTAATCCTGTACAAGGTGTTGCTTTTAAATTGGGTTTCCACAGTCAACTTAAACTGTTGTTTTGTTTTTAGATCTGCGAAGAACTGGGTTTGAAAAAACCATCTTCCATAAAAGTGTTTTCTGGCAAAAGTAAGTCTTGTGCAATAACGTCACTTTCTACACAATGTAAAGTAGCAGAATAGTCTGCGGTCAGCCATGGATGGGGCAGCATGACCTTTTTTAATACAGCATTTCTTCTTTTTATACCAGCCACAGGGGTAGATTTACTAAAACTGGCACGCTCAAAATCTCGTGTAGCTGTGCATGGTAGTCTATGAGCTTGTTCAATTTAGGTTTGGCAATAAAACCTGGAAACTGGTTTCTATACAGAAGCATGCCTGATTTTGTGCACGCCAGCTTTAGTAAATAAACCCCACAGTTCTACTGTCTCGCTTTATTACATGCTGTTGAATTGCAAACTTTAACTGCTTGCCGACCGTATAACCTAGGTATAAGGTGGCTTGGCTGCTCCATATCCCCCGTAACCTAGTAAATGATCTGACCCTTCCGGGTAGGGGGTGCGACCAGGCTGTGATTTGGACACAGCAGGTGTCGATTACCGCTGGCCATCGTCCTGAATTTTCACAGGACACATCTCTTCGACACCCCCCCTCCCCTATTTAAGGCACCACAAACGCTAGGCACACCTCTTTAATTGCACGAGATGTTTACCCCCCTTTCCTTTCAGTGTCCTTAGTAGAGTGCATCGTTTTGCCCAAAAAAATGTCCGCTGCAATATTGCAGTCTTGCTAGAAGTTGCTGATGGCCATTACTAGTAGAAAATGTAATACAAATTCCAGTGTAGTATGAAGACCAATATACACTCATTGGTGTGTTTATCTAAATCAAGCGATATGGTGATCATATCCCACAAAGAGCTCTATTGGGGGGAGGAATTATTTGGGTATGTTGCGCAATTGCCAGTTAACTTGCTGTTTAGTGAAAAAAAAAAAAAAAGCCCGAATCAGGGGGTAAATCTTTCAGAGATCAAGGGGGTTCAAGGATAACTTCACTTTTTTTTTTTTTTTTTTTTTTTTTTTTTTTTTTTTTTTTTTATGCACCGCTTTGCCCAAAAAATTGCATTTTCATGTTTGTATTGGTATGACACACAATGTCAAATCTGACACCTGCCATGCAAAACTCCAAAAATGAATGGACAAAATTATTGGCGCCCTCCATTTTTAATATTTAATAGCAAATCCTTGGAAAATAACTGAAATCAATCGCTACCTGTAACAATCAATGATTTTTA
Organism: Lithobates pipiens; assembly: GCF_037356315.1. Classification (NCBI taxonomy): domain Eukaryota; kingdom Metazoa; phylum Chordata; class Amphibia; order Anura; family Ranidae; genus Lithobates; species Lithobates pipiens. The sequence goes on from NW_027507685.1 coordinate 202,511,159, forward strand.
CACCACCTGGATTTTTAGATCACTCTTCTTTCGCCAACTACTCCAGGTCTCAGATTGGAAGGGTTCCTTTTCTTAACTTCTGTTTTTGAGATTTCTGCACAGGTGCTCTATGGGATTTAGATCTGGATTCATTGCTGGTCAGTTCAGTACTCTCCAGTGCTTTGTCTTAACCCATTTCTGGGTGCCTTTTGACATGTGATGTGGGTCATTGTCCTGCTGTAAGACCCATGAGCTCTGGTAGAGACCCAGCTTTCTGACACTTGGCCCTACATTGCACCCCAGAATTCTTTGGTAGTTTTCAGATTTCCTAATGCTATCCAATGCCTGAAGCAGCAAAGTGAAACCTCCACCATGTTTGACTGTAGGCACTGTATTTTTCTTTAAAGGCCTAAATTTTTTTTTTTTATTTTTTCTAAAAATGGTAGAAAAAGCTATAATTTTTGTTTCGTCTGTCCACAGCACATACTCCCAAAAGGATGTCGTCTTCCTCAGGTGGTAAGTATTTATTTTTGGCAAACTTTTATCTGGCTTTTTTTATGTTTGTGTAAGCAGTGGGGTCCTCCTGGGTCTCCTACCATAGAGTCCCCCTTTATTCAGATGGCAACGTATAGCGCAAGCTGACATTTGTAACCTGTGCCTGAAAGTCAGCTAGAATTTGTAAATTAATCAAGGTTCTTTATCCACCATTTGAACAATCCCTCGTTGCAACCTTTTTGATCAATTTTTTTTTTTTTTTTTTTCCACATCCAGTCAGATTAGCTACAGTGCCATGGGCTGTAAACTTCTTGACAATGTTGTGCACGGACACAGGAACACTAAAATCTCTGGAGATGGACTTGTAACCTTGAGATTGTCCATGCTTTTCCACAATTTTTGTTCTCAAATCCTCAGACAATTTTTATTTTTTTATTTTTTTTTTTTTCTTTCCTCCATACAATTTGAGAAACGTGAGGGTGCCTAAACATTTGTAATTGCAACAATTTTCTGGACGAAGTGGTGCATTATCTGACAAATGCAGGGGTGGCAATATTTTTAGCCATGACTGTTATGTATGAATTACATTTTGTGTGGGTGTTAACGCATTGCATCAGCGGAGCAGATGCCATGCAGGTCTCCTGCACACTCAGTGTAAGCTGTCTGCTTGTACATTGTACAGCCAGGCCTGTTTCACACTGACAGGAAGACTCCATGAACTACCACAGTGACATAGTAGTTCATTGAACTTCAAGCTGACAGCCACAAGGGCTGTTTGGATTTGAAGTTCATTCACGCACACAACTTTTGCGAATGTATTATGCAGCTGTGGGGGTGGAGCCCCGCATGACTGCGCTGTTTTCAGAAAGTGACTACTAGTATGGGAAACGTCTTATGCTGCTGTCACAAGGAAAGGGGGAAGCCAAGAGCAGCTGCAGCAGTGGGAACATATTACATGTTCCACCCTAAAACCAGGTGGCCCATGTAACCTGTTCCCAAATGTGAACGTAACCTTTAAATTATAATCGGGTATCCTATGGAAGTGATTGTAATGTGTTAGCCAGAGTTTTGAAATCTGTTTTGTAAAGGTTTGCATTTACATTGCCTTTTGTAGGTGAGAGGAGCTCCTCTGGCTTGCTTGAATGGGAATCTAAGAGCGATGCCCTTGAAACACTCGGCCTCCTGAATCACTTCCAGATGAAGAATCCTAGTAAGTACTCTGGTTTTTAGATAGGATAACATGTAAATGGCTTGTGATTTTAAGAAGTGGAAATCTACTTCTGATTTGGGGAGGGGGGTTGTTTCTTTTAACCCACACTGCCAGAAGCTGACCATTCTTCTTTGGTAGTCCTCATCTCCCTAAATTCCTACTTCAGTAAGCCCAATGGGCTTATACAGCTGTATTCAAATTTGGCTTCATGGGCCCATTTAATTTCTATATGCCATTAACCAGATAATTCTGGGTGAAATTCCTATAGCAATTTAATGGTCTGTGTGGTTCCACTGTCATAAGTACTTGTATAATAGTCAACCCATCCACCATGCATTTGTCACTTGACAGATGGTTTCAATCACATTTGTCAAAGGTGTAGCATCTTTAAGCCGTGTGTAAATGAAACCTTTGACTGCAGCAAAATCACGCCGTGGTTTCCGGTTTGACAGTCAAAATTCTATTCTGCATTCAGGGGAGGGAGGTTGAGGCTCCTAAACTCTGCTAAAAGCCTGTGTACCACATTTTTAGGGGGGGGGGGGGGGGTGTGACTTGTATAGAAATGCAAAACCAGCTTGAAGAAAATGGTATTGGTAACGGTCAACACAGGCTCTTAAACTGTTGTGATTTATAATTTTCATAGGGAAACTTGTTTATTGCCTCACATGTAACACTATTAATGTGACACACTTCTATTTTCAGATGGGCCATACCCATACACCTTGAAGCTGTGCTTCTCCACTGCTCAGCATGCATCGTAACATCAAGACTTGGCAAGATAATTCCCTTCCTGCAGTTCCTGTTTAGTACAAGTTAAGCTTCTTGTGCTAGTTTTTATTTTTGGAATTTTTTTTTTTTTTTTTTTTTTTACGTGTTGGTTGTGTGCGCCTTGTTTTTAGCACATGTTTAATAAAATGTTTTGAACATGGTTTTTGTTCCTTTTGACTATTGCTCATGACATTTAATTGAAAAATTTCAGTGACTCCTCTTTATAATGTGTACTTCCATAAAATGGTACCTTGTCTGGAAATGGTAAAGTATTTTAGCATGCTGCATCGGATGTGTAGTATGTATGTGAAGTATGGCTGAGCAATGCAGTGTTGGATAATACAGGCATTAGTCGGTGGAAAACAAAAGAATGCAGTATATATCTGCAATATGTTAACATTTCAATGTTTTTTGCCTTTGAGGCCTTGCGATTACAAAAAAAAAGATTCTGGCAGCACTGCTTTTTACCAGGGCATAGAACCATGTGATCTCAGTCTCCTCCTATACCAGACTAGGACAGCAAGGACCATTTCAGCAGAATGCTGCCACAACCCCAGAAGGTTGTGTGTGTGTGTGTGTGTGTGTGTGTGTGTGTGTGTGTGTGTGCCCAGCAAAGCACTTATTTGAACTCTTGTCTATTGGAGTGACTTGTCACACAGGTGTTCTGGCTTAGGCTGACACTCCACCAGATGGCTGGCTGGTCCTTTTACAGGCCTATTAACCCTCAGCAAGCCATGGCTTTTTGAGGGAAGTGCAATGGCTCCCCAAAGGGTCAGATTAATATGCAATCCCTGATCTTGTCTTGGGAGAAATTCTCTACTATTGTCATTGGCCCAATTTTTATGCAGCCAGGTTTGGCTTAGGGGGTTCTTGATGGTCTTGGAATGCAAACGTTGGTACTGTCCTTCACTGTTGTGGGTGAGGCATCAGAAGAACATCCTGAAGAGGAAACTGCCAGTCAGAATCCTCCCCTAGATGAGTCCTCCCAGGATTATTCTTGGGATCTGGGGCTCTCAACGCACAACCAAAATTGGGCTTTCTAGCCAATGTATATGCCAGCTTAAGAATGCCACTTTTGAGCTCAAAGTCGCAAGTCCTAGCGGTGGCCAAAACATTGGGTCTTTTCCTGTGCATCCTTGTAGAAAGGTATTTTAACCACTTCAATACCAGGCACTTTTGCTCCTTCCTGCCCAGGACAATTTTCAGCGCTGTCGCACTTTGACAATTGCACAGTCATGCAACACTGTACCCAAATGAACTTTATCATTTTCTTGCCACCAAAAGAAAGCGTCATTTGTGGGATTTGATCACCTCTGGGGTTATTTTTTTGCCAAAACAATTTTTGAAAAGGGTCTTTTCTTTTTGTTATAAAAATATTTCTCATTCACTGAGGTGGCACTGGACACTAATAAATGGCACTCATATTGAGCCACTGCCAGCACTGGTGTTTTGGCACTGACTTTTATTGAAGGGCACATCCTGATGGGGGGGCTGTGCTGATTATCGGCCCAGACAAGCTGCGCCCCCCCCCCCCAACAGGGAGAGCTGCTGATCGGTTGGCTATCCCTGTCATTGCTGAGGAATGCAGTTCCTGGTTCACGTGATCTGCTGTGATTGGTCACGTGGTAAGCCTGTCAGGCACGTTGCTGTGTGTTGGACTGACACACAGCACTTCTGATTGCCATGCTGCACCCCCCCCCCCCCCCCCCCCCACATGTTATCCGTGACACCCAGTCAGGATAACAGAACCAGGAAATGGTTAATCACCAAATTGACTTGCTCAGCAGTATCACGCATTCTACAAGCAATAGGATTCTTATTTGCATTAGATGTTGATAGTCCAAGTCTGGAAGATGCCACATGTAAGACATAAAAGGCCTCTTAAGGCATTCTATGCAGCCCTTAGTGTGGGATTTTTTTCTTTTTAGGGGATCAGTTAAAGGGGTTGTAAACCCTCATGTTTTTACCTTAATTTATTAACCACTAATGGACTGGCTCACGCCGATATACATTGGCACTTTGAAGAGGTGAAATAGGTAACCTTGAACTAGATTGTAGTTCTTATCTGCTGCTGTTTCTAATTAAAAAGTATAAATGCATGCACATTAGAAGTAAACACTCTGAGACGCATTCAGCTTGGTAACTTCTAGTTTATTTCTAGGTGGTGTTAATTTTTTATACAGGAAGATACGTCATTGCTATGTCAGTCTAATAGGTACATCTTATTGGTTTAAATACAAGAGAAATGGAGAAACTTGATGCTTGAAGTTTGGTTGCAGCTGGTTCTGTTTTCCCGTATGCATTCTTCTAATGCGTGGGAAGCAGGGGGTACCTGCCATCTTTAATTCCAAAAAGAGAGCCAATCTGTATACTATATAATAAGTAAGGAGTTGCATAGAAACATGTATACACATAAGCAAATAGACATTTTCTGATTATCATAATGTATATTACATTCCTTCACAGTCCCCCCCCCCCCCCTAAAATGGCAATTTTTCTTCTGTTCCCTCATCTAAAGGTCCTACTCACCTGGCCCATTCTAGTCAGCAACTCTTTTTAAGCTGTATATAGTTAGGCAGCAACTAGTTCACTACCCCCCTCGATAGACAGCTGGAGAAGGGCAATCGGGTGCTATCTATCCCTATAACCCTATAGGATTGTGAGATTTTGCACAGGGAGTGATTGTAGAGGAGTGAAGGGTTTGTCATCCTCCATCATAAGAGGGTCCTCTTCTTGGTGGAGAAATGTAGGTGTGCTGTTGTCTACAGCCTTGCTCATTAACTTCTTTACGAAAGGTAGAATACAGCATACAATCGGGACTAAAAGAACCAGACTTATTAGTACCGTTGCCACTATTTGGGCGAGCACATTTTCCCACCCACTCATCCAGCTAAAATATTGATCCCATGGGTCTGTAATACCAGAGTTCTTCAACTCCAATGACAAATCTAATTTCTTTATAGCTAGTTACTTTACCATTTTGGGTCTGTATTATCAGGAATGTAGGTGCAACAGGTTCCCGTTTTTGTATAATTTTAGACGCCTCCTTTCTCAGCTAACACTATGTCTAAGGCCACCCGGTTCTGGAATGTCATGTAGGAAGTGGGGCTAACTGGTCAGCAATTCCCTGGAGGGCATCTTTAGTGTAATTCAGAAATCTTTGTTGGTTATAGTATATGTAATTGCCACGACATGCCTCGCCTGATCCAGGGGTGGCTGTTGAGCTATAGTCTCCGGGGCACACACATGACCAGGCTACTGCTGTCTGTGTCGGTTTGCCATGGCCGGCAGCCACTTGTACTGCTCGGGTGATGTGTCTGTCTGTGGAATGTGTCCAGCAGTCCCTGCAGGAGGGGTAATTATGGTTCCACTTGTCTCAGCAGGATGGAGCAGCTGGGCATTCCCTGGGAGGTCGACTAGGGGGTCTCTTGCTCTCCCTTTCTTCCTCTGGGTCCTGGAACGGGGTTGTGCTGAGTGTAGGGGGTCCTCTTCCCTGTTTCTGGGCCATGGTGGGGTGTTTGCTGTGTGTGACGTGGGGAGGTCGCAGTGCACTCTGTGGCCATTTTTTGTAGCCACAGTTTTTGCCTTTTCAGCCATTCTCTCGCTCCATCAGATGTTTTTGCTGAGGCGGCCATTTTCTATTAGTCTCAGGTAGTTTTACCTCTAGCACTGGGTGCTTGTTTCCTTCTAGAACAGCACGCTTTTCGCACAGACACCTTGTGTGTGGCACAGGGGGTAGTGGACAGCAGCAGCACAGCGCAGTACCTGGGTCAGGGTGGTGAGTCCTGCGGGGGGGCCCCTCAGTCTGTGGCAGCTAGGAGGGTAGACATTTTGTGTGACTTGCCTTAGGTCCCTAAGTGGTGACAGACGAGTGTGGGTCAGAATGGTGTCAGATGCTGGTGCTTCTTCCCCAGACAGCCCTGTTATTGCAACTGGTTCCTCTGCACCTGGGGTGCCTATGGATGTTCTGTCAGTGGTCCTGGAGGCCTTTGCCAGGGTGGAAGAGGTGTGTGGGCGCAAGGGGGGGGGGTAAAAAAAGCCCCCTCTCCCCAACAACATCTGGGGAAAGCTGATTCAGACTCTGGCCCCGCTGTGACAGGTGGCCCCTGTTCTGATGTATCAAAGGATGCGGACTGGGACCGTTAGGACAATGAGGATGACTTCGGGTCAGCGCAGGAAAAGGTGCTTGTAGGAGCACTTATTACAGCGGTGCTGGATACCCTAAAAATGGAGGATACGGCGGGGGCATCAACAGAGGTGTCATCCCTTTCGGGTCCCACTAGCAGGCCTGCACGGCTCAGGTGTTAACTTACCCAACTTATTTTGATATTTTTATAAGGAGTGGGGAAAACCGCAGTGGGCCTTTTTCAGTCCTGAAACAAATGGCGGTGCGTTACCCCTTTGAGAAGTTTCCTGAAGAAATGGACATCTCGGATTGACCGCCCGGTATCCAGGTTAAATAAGGTAACCACAATTCCGGTGGAAGGGACTCCTGCTTTCAAGGACACGGCCGACAGGCCGAGGCAGTTGCCCGGTCCATGTTTACGGTGGTGGGGTCAGCATTGCAGCCAGTATTGGCCATGGCCCTGATGTCACAGACGCTTACTGAATGGGCAAAATTGTTGCACCGTGAGTTGGAGAAGCAACAGACTACCCCAGTCTGCATTGAGCGGCTGGACCAGTTGGTGCAGGGCCTGAAGTATGTCTGTGATGAGGCCTTAGATACGGCCCCTTGCTCTCTAGAGCCTCTGTATCAGCAGTAGTACTATGGCGTCTGATTTGGCTGAAATGCTGGTCTGCGGACCAGGCATCTAAAAGCACTGGCAGACTTGCCCTTCCAGGGAGATAGGCTATTTGATGCCTCACTGGATGACATGAATGTTAATGGGGGTAAGAGTACATTGCTCCCACAGTCCAAAAAAGAGAGCCATGCCGTAGGCAAGGGCCCTCCTTTTCTGCTTAGAAGCACATTTTTCATCCGCCCGGGTCGGCAGGTAAGCGTTGCCAGTCCGACAAGGTGCCTGCTGAGGGACCAAAGCGTCCCTGGTTGCGCAAGCCAGTGTGCAAATCTGTTACTGCATGAAGGTTTGCCCCCACCCGGTGGACCTCCCTACTTTCTGACCATTGGGTCTGCAAACTGGTTTCATCAGGATACGAGAGAGTTTCTTTCTTGTCTGCCAAACAGATTTTTTTTTTTCCTCCAACCTTCATCATCTTCCGGCTCGTTAGGAGGCCCTGTTTGGGGCAGTACCTTTACTGATGCCGGAAAGGTTTCAGGGATTCTACTCCAATCTGTTTGTAGTCCCAAAGAAGGAAGGGGTCCATCCGGTCCTGGACCTCAAGGCCCTCAACAGCTTTGTGAAGGTACAAAGGTTCAGAATGGAATCAGTTGGATTAGTGGGGATTTTCTGGCATCCCTGGACATCAAGGACGCATACTTGCACGTCCCCATATGCATCAGGCATCAGAGGTTTCTGCGATTTGCTGTCTGTGACGAGCCAATTTTTTAGCTCTCCCTTTTGGCCTGGTGTCGGCACCAAGAGTCTTTTACAAAGGTGCTAGGCCCAATTTTGGCTTTGCTAAGGCAGCGAGGGAATGCAATCGTGGGTTACCTGGACGACCTCCTGAGAGCAGCTTCAGCCTCAGAATTGAGGGAGGATATGACAATCACTATGCAAACTCTTCAGGAGTTTTGTTGGGTACTGAACCTACAGAATTCGGTGTTGGTGCCAACTCAACGCCCTGAGTACCTGGGCCTGCTTTTGGACTCCTCAGAGGCGAGAGTCATTCTCCCTTTGGACAAGCTTCAGACTCTTCAAGCTGCGGTGAAGTAGTTGTTATCCCACAGGTGGTCGTCGCTGCATTTTTGCATGAGAGTCCTGGGTCTCATGGTAGTCACTTTCGAGGCGGTACCGTATGCTCAATTCCACACTCGAGTCTTGCAAAAGGAGATCCTGTCAAAATGGGACAAATCTGCATTTGTCAAATTCTGGTGAGCCAGCTAGTCAGGGATTTCCTGCTCTGGTAGCTGAGGTCGCCGGCCCTTCGGCCCGGGAAGTTATTCCTTCCTCTTGATTGGACGGTGATCACAACGGACGCCAGCCTGACCGGCTGGGGTGGAGTTTGGGGCGTACAGTCAGCCCAGGGACGCTGGACCCAGGAAGAATCCCGCCTGCCAATCAACATGCTGGAATTTCGGGCAATCAAGAGGTGCCTCTCCACATTATCACAGAGGCTACAGGGGCGTCCAGTCAGGATCCATTCCATCCACAGCGGTGGCGTATGTCAACCATCAAGGAGGAACAAGGAGCTTGGCTGCAGCACTAGAGGTCGCTCACGTCCTGCAATGGGCAGAGCAGCGCGTGCTGGCTCTGTTGGCCGTCACATTCCGGGCATAGAAAACTGACAAGCGGACTACCTAAGTCGTCAGATGCTGGACCAAGGGGAATGGTCGCTACGTCCTGGGCGAACGCGGCAGACGCTTTGGTGGCTCCATGGGGCCATTATCAGCTGATTTATGCTTTCCCCCCCCACTCAAACTTCTACCACATCTGCTTTGCAGAGTGGAGGCCGAGGGGATTCCGGTAATTATGATTGCCACAGATTGGCCTTGGCGTCCGTGGTACGCCGACATAGTACGAATGGTGGCGGATGTTCCTTGGTGACCGCTGATGCGAGAGAACCTTCTGTCGCAAGGTCCAATACTTCATCCTGCTTTACTGTCACTGGCTTTAACAGCATGGCTGTTGAAAGCCAGGTGCTAAGGGACTGAGGTCTGTCGGATTCGGTAATATTCACTATGCTGAGGGCATGGAAGTCATCTTCTCGGAAAATGTATCATTGTACTTGGAAGGGCTTCATCTCCATGTGTGAGGAGATGGGGTGGAGTCTGCGCACATACTCAATTTCTAGGATCCTTAAGCACCATCAAGGGGCAGATATCAGCTTTGGCTGTCTTTTTTTTTTAGCGACCCTTGGCGACTCATTCATTGGTGAGTACGTTTGTTCAGGGGGTTTGACATGTGGCCCCTCTGGTACGACCAACGCTACCTTCCGTGTGATTTGAATCTGGTGCTCTCGGTGCTGCAGAAACTGCTGTTTGAAAACACTAGGGGGATCCCCTTATTGACACTCTCTCAGAAAGTAGTCTTTCTAGTGGCTATTACATCTGCCAGGAGGGTTTCTGAGTTGGCGGCCTTGTCTTGCAAGTCTCCCTACTTGATCCTCCACAAGGATAAAGCGGTGCTGCGTCCGCAGCCTTCATTTCTTCCAAAGGTTGTTTTGGCCTTTCATCTAAATGAGGACATTGTGCTTCCGTCCTTATGTCCTCGGCTGTCACACCCCCAAAGAGGTGGCTTTGCATTCCTTGGACGTGGTCCAGGCTCTGCGGGTGTATGTCTGCTACGGCTCCTTTTTGGAGGTCAGACTCGCTGTTTGTATCCGTGGCTGGTCCGAAGAAGGGACTGGCGGTCTCATAGGCCACCATTTCTTGGTGGATCAGACAGATTGTGGTTCAGGCTTATGCCATAAGGGCACAGGCGCCCCCATTTCCTGTCACGGCACATTCTACCAGGACAATTGGTGCCTCTTGGGCTTTCCAACATCAAACGTTCGTTTCCCAGGTGTATAAGGCAGCGACCTGGTCGTCTGTTCACAACATTTTACAAGGTTGATGTGAGCGCATCTTTGGATGCTTGCTTCGGCCGCAAGGTTTTGCAGGCGGCTGTTTAAGGTTACAACTCCTCCATTGAGGAGCTCTGGTTTTTATGGGTGGAGTTATTTTCTTGCTGTTCCCACCCCTCGTTTCTTTGACACTGGTTTGGGACGTCCCTAAGGTCAAGATGAAAATGCTATGTCTGTCAATGAATGAAAGAGAAAATAGGATTTTTGTACTCGCCGTAAAATCCTTTTCTCTGAAGGTCATTGACGGACACAGCACCCACCCCATCTATTTATGTTTGTACTGCTTTTGACGAACTGAGCTGCTGGATGCAGCGTGAGGGGTTATAGCCAGTAGGATCGCCCCCTAGGCACTACTGCGCAAGTGTTGCTGTTTTTAACACTTTCTACCTAGTCCTCTTCTAAAGGGGCGATTATAACCCAAAGGTCAAGATGAAGATGCTGTGTCTGTCAATGAACTTCAGAGAAAAGGATTTTACAGTGAGTAAAACATCCTATTTTTTTTTTTTTTTTGTTAAATGACATATTTTTGTCAGTGAATTGTGCGATGACAGACAAATCCGACCGTTCCATCAGACAATTGTTGGCCAACCTTCCACCAACAAATGTTGAATGGCAGGCTAGTAAAATTTCGGCGGACAACGGTCTGTCAGATTCTCATATCGTCTGTACACAAGTCCATCACACAAGTTGAAAGTACAAACTTGCATGCTCAGAATCGATGCTCACCAAAAACGACATTAGCAGAAGGTGCCCAATGGGTGGTGCACAAGAGCTGAAATTCCACATAGTATGTCACTACATTCATTTTTGTTGGTTGACAATTGTGTGCCGTTAGTATGCAAGACAAGTTCCTGACACACGCCCTTCGGACAAAAGTCTAAGGCTCTGTTGGCCAACAATCCGATCGTGTGTACGAGGGTTAACCACTAGAGATCCGCACTATAGCCAAATGACGGCTACAGCGCAGACCTCCTTTGCCGGGACTATGTCTATTGATGTCGTCCCATGCACGAGCGGCCTGCGCGCCCCCTGAGGGGCGCGCTCTGTGATCGGCGAGTCTGAGACTCTCCTGATCATGGATCCGAGCAAGAGGTCGATCCCGACCCCTTGCCACGTGATCAGCTGTCAGCCAATGACAGCTGATCATTTGATACAACGGAGCCGGTAATCGGCTATTATTCCTCCTCGCGCTGTCAGGAAAAAAAAGAGCAGATCACCGGCCAGCTTACCAGTGCCCACCTGCCCCCCTCAGGAATAAATAAGTGCCACCCATCAGTGCCACCCACAATCTGCCTCAACAATGGTGCTGCACCCCAGTGCCACATATCCGTGCCCATCAGTCCCATCTATCAGTGGTACCCATTAGTGCCACCCATCCGTGCCGCCTTATCTGTGCCCATCTTTGCCACCTTATCTGTGCCTATCGGGGCCACCTTATCTGTGCCTATTAGTGCCGCCTTAACTATGCCTATCAGTGCGCCTCATCAGTGCACTTCAATGAAGGAGAAAAATGACCTGTTTGCAAAATTTTATAACAAACTATTAAACATGATTTTTTATTTTGCATCTTTTTTTGTTTGTTTAGCAAAAAATAAAACTCCCAGCTGTAATTAAATACCACCAAAAGAGAGCTCTATTTGTGGGAAAAAAATCATAAAAATTTCATTTGGGTACAGTGTTGTATGACCGCGCAATTGTCATTCAAAGTGCATCAGCGCTGAAAGCTGAAAATTGGTCTGGGCAGGAGGGGGGTTTAAGTGCCCAGTAAGCAAGTGGTTAAGACTGCAACGCAAATACGGTGTGGCAAAGTATTGCAACGACCACCATTTTATTTTTTAGGGTGTTAGAACCCCCAAACATATATATATATATATATATATATATATATATATATAATAAAATTCAAAGTAGTTTCCTAGCCAAAAAAAACACTAAAGTTGAAACACCAAATCTCAGAAAGAGGCTTGGTCCTAGAGTGGTTAAAATAAAAAAAAACTTTGTCCCCCCCCCTCCGTATTCCCCTGCCGGGGACACACACTTCCTCTCTGCCTGGGGTTCTCAGCTCTTGATTGGATAGATTGAATGCAGCGCAGCCATTAGCTCCCGCTATTGTCCTACATTTGCTGTCTAAATGCTGGACTTGGGAGCGCACCCGCACGGTAACACCCCCCCCCCCCCCCCATTGCGGGGAGGAGCTGATAGCGCTGCCAGGGGACCCCAGAAGTCTAGGATCGGGGCCACTCTGCAAAACGAACTGCACAGTGGAGGGGTAAGTATGATATGTTTGTTATTTAAAAATAAAAAAAAATAAAGCCTTACAATCACTTTAACCACTTCGCGCCCGCTCTATAGCTAAAAGATGGCTACAGAGCGGACGCTAACTGCTGGGAGGCCGTCCCTGGACATCCTCCTATCGGTGCCATCTGTCCCCAGTGCCACCTATCAATGCCACCTCTCCCCAGTGCCATCTAACAGTGTCATCTGTCCCCAGTACCACCTGTCCGCAGTGCCACCCATCCCTAGTGCCACGTGTCCACAGTGCCACCTGTCAGTGTCACGTGTCATCAGTGCCACGTATTGGTGCCACCTGTCATCAGTGTCAGGTGTCATCAGTGCCACGTATTAGTGCCATCTGTCATCAGTGCCACATATTAGTGTCATCTGTCATCAGTGCCACGTATTAGTGCCATCTGTCGTCAGTGTCACGTGCCGTCAGTGTCACGTGTCATTGTCCTGGTGCTCCAGGGCCTTCAAAAGTGTAATAGGTAGTCAATAAGTTAGATGTGTAATTTATGCTCCTAGAACATGTGATGGTGCTCCCTGCATGTTGGGTCTCTCTAAGTGGCCAGGCTATGAAAAAGTCCCACACGTGGTATAGTAATACTCAGGAGGAGTAGCAGAATTTATTTTGGGGTGTCATTTGTGGTACAATGACAATTTTGTGGGAAAAATAAATAAAAAACAAAAAAATCTTCATTTTGCAAAGAATTGTGGGAAAAATGACAACACCAAAAACCTCATCATGCCACTTACTAAATACCTTGGAATGTCTACTTTCCAAAAAGGGGTCATTTGTGGGTATTTGTACTTTCCTGGCTTGTTCGGGGCGCAAGAAATGAGAACCAGTACCTCAGATGTGATCAATTTTTTATGATTCGCACCACAGCTTGTAGACTGTATAACTTTTACAAAGACTAAATAATATCCACTAATTTGGGTTATTTTTTACCAAAGATATGTAGCAGCATAAATTGTGGCCAAAATTTATGAAGAAAAATTAATAATTTGCAAAATTTTATCACAGAAACAAAGAAAAATGCATTTGGTTTTCGAAATTTTCAGTCTTTTTTCATTTATAGCGCAAAAAATAAAAAACCCCGAGGTGATCAAATACCACCAAAAGAAAGCTCTATTTGTGGGAAAAAAAGGACAAAAAAATTCATTTGGGTACAGTGCTGCATGACTGAGTAATTTTCATTCAAAGTGTGAGAGCACCGAAAGCTGAAAATTGGTCTGGGCAGGAGGGGTGTTTAAGTGCCCAGTAGGCAAGTGGTTAACCACTTAAGCCCCGGACCATTTAAGACCAGAGCACATTTTGTGATTCGGCACTGCATCACTTTAACTGACAATTGCGTGGTCGTGCGACATGGCTCCCAGACAAAGTTGACGTCCTTTTTTCCCCACAAATATAGCTTTCTTTTGGTAGTATTTGATCACCTCTGCAGTTTTTATTTTTTGCGCTATAAACAAAAATAGAGTGACAATTTTGAAAAAAAAGCATTATTTTTTACTTTTTGCTATAATAAATATCCCCAAAAAATTATATAATTTTTTTTTTTTTTTTACCTCCGTTTAGGCCGATATGTATTCTCCTACATATTTTTGGTACAAAAAAAAAACGCAATAAGCATTTTTTTATTGGTTTGCGCAAAAGTTATAGTGTCTACATAATAGGGGTTAGTTTTATGGCATTTTTATACATTTTATTTTTTACTAGTAATGGCGGCGATCTGTGATTTTTTTTATCGGGACTATGACATTATGGCAGACACATCCAATAATTTTGTAAAAATGACACTGGCAGTGAGGGGGTTAAGTGTGTCCTGGGGAGTGATTCTAACTGTCGGGCTGTGTGTGACAGCACTGATCATAGCTCCCGATCACAGGGAGCTATGATCAGTGACAGTGTCACTAGGCAGAACAGGGAGACGCTTGTTTACATTAGCATCTCCCCATTCTTCAGCTCCGTAAGGCGATCGTGGGTATTCTCGCGGACATTGAATCTGTGGGACCTGCCATCCTATTCATGGAGCTCCCGGCAGGGTCGCGTGCACGTGACCACATGGCAGCATATTCAAAGGGACGTACCTGTACGCTCATTTGCCCAGCTGTGGCATTCTGCCAATGTAAATGTACATGCGGCGGTCGACAAGTGGTTAAGAGCATGAATTTTACCATTGGGCTTAAAAAAAAAATCATCCATCTGTGTCAGCTTTAAAATCTAATTTCTATGTATAATTTGTGATTTTATATGGGGGCAGACATATCTGCTCATTACATTTGATGTATTTTCATATGGCCCTATTGGCAAAGCTAGAGTGGTGTCCCTTGCTGATCCTCTATCTCCCTACCATAATAATGGTCTGTAAGGGTCTGACTGAAGTAAAAATGCAGTCTCTACTAACAAGAAAACACCCACAGTGTCAATGATAGTCATTTAAAACAAAGGGACCCTTTTTATGCCTCTGGTAATGCTGTCATAAACTTTACTAATTCACGTGAAGTGCGAAAAACAGTTACCAGTAACGTTCTTTCCCGGAGTCTCAGGACACCTTGGCTCTAGCATCTGTAGGAAACACTGCCCTCTTTAAATGTCCTCCTCCCCTGCTGGCTCCTCAGTTTTTCTTAGAGCACCTCCAGTCTGCTAGAGACACAAGAACATGTGATACACATAGACAAAAATACCACAGCCCCAGTTTCAGGAAATCTCAGGCAACTTAGACATTCGGGTGGGTACCAGTGCTGTCCTGAGAGACTCCGGGAAAGAACGTTACCAGTATGTAACTTTGTTTTTCCCTTAATCAGGACAGCCACCTGAGAGGATAATCGAGCACTTACCCCTGGGGCGAGACAGCTTGGTAAGACCTTGCCTCCAAAGGCCTGATCCTTTGTTGATAGGAGGTCCACTCTGGTGTTTGACAGGTTTTAAAACTGGACCAAGTTGTCGCTTTGCAGATTCGCTGTGGTGTTGCTCCAGCCCTTTGTGCCTGTGATGTTGCCATTGACCTTGTACAGTGTGCCCTTATATCTTCTGGGATCTGTATACCTCCCAAAAGCATAAGCCTAACCAATAACCTCTCTCAGCCTCCTGGCTATAGTACGCTTTGAGGCTCTCTATGGCCTTTCTTGGCTCCTGAAAATAAAACAGACTGAATCTCTTAAAAGGTTTTGTTTTTTTCTAAATGTAGAACGCAACTTCTTACGTCTAAGCCCCCGTACACACGGTCGGACATTCTGCCAACCAAATCCGTCGGATTTTGTCTGACGGATTGTGTCCGAAACTGTTGCATACACACGGTCGGACCCAGTTGTCGGATTTTGCGGTTGCCAAGAACGCGGTGACGTAAGCCGTGTATGGCGGGACTAGAAAAGGGAAGTTCAGCACCATGTCTGGCACCCTTTGGGCTCCTTCTGCTGATCTCGAGTCTATCGCGTGTTAGTAGAAGTTTGGTGAGAGACGATTCGCGCTTTTCAGATTTGTGATTCAGATCGCTACTGCTCTTCGGTTTGTGCTTGTCTTTGCGTATCTGATAATCAGTGCGTGCAGTCAGTAAGTATTTGTTAATCATTGTGGACTATATCTTGGTATAGTATGCTTTGAAAGGCATTTTTTATTGTCTGCTTGCTTCTGCTATTCAGGTCCGTTCTTTCAGGCCTTGCTGTTTATCGGTGCTTTCTGGTGTCCGTTCTGACGAGCCGACCGTTTTCAAACCATGCTTCCTCTACGTACTCGTCGTAGAGTTTGTGCTGTGCAGGGGCTTCGTGTTGGGGTTGTTACTTTGACACAAGCCTGGTCCATGAACAGGGAGGGGAGGCGTTTGTGGACCAAGAATTGGTTGCGCCAGCGTGACCAGTTTTCGCACATGCCTTTGCTCCGTGAGATCCGGGAGAATAATCCTGATGATTTCAGGAATTATCTCTGGATGACGGACCCCGTTTTTCACCATCTGCTGGCTTTGCTGACCCCTTATATCAGCAGGCAGGATACCTGCATGCGGCAAGCCATCACTCCGGAGCAGAAGCTCATCGCCACGTTGCGCTACTTGGCGACTGGGAGAAGCCTTCAGGACCTCAAGTTCTCTACAGGCATCTCCCCCCAGGCTCTGGGGATCATTATTCCAGAGACCTGTTCTGCCATCATTCAGGTCCTGCAGAAGGACTATATGAAGGTAAGTTTTATCCTTTAAGATCACATTCTATGTATTTCATGCTCGCTAATGTCTTACATTTCTTTCCTCATTCCCTAATTACCATCATTGCAATATGCTCTAATTCATATGCTCTGCCCCTTTGTCCTCATGCATATTTGCCTCACTAACTTCCCCACCATGCTCTTCTTGGCCCATAAAACTATAGTCTAGTCACTTACCAATGTCTTTTGTCAGCTCCATAGTATTGCTTTCGCCTAAACACCCCCTAAAATGTCTACAAATGTGATGTGTATGCTTCAATTCATGCAGAGTGAAATTTTTTTTTTTTTGTGGTTGTGCCAAACTCATTAGGAACCCCCTCCCCCCAACTGCTAGCTCAGCTGATAGCAATCCTCTATCTTCTGACTTTACCAAACCCAATACACACTATACCTACCTTTTTGATGCTCACATTTATGGATGAATTCACCTAAGCATGTAGTGCAAGGGCCTGCCTCAATACTTTCAAATGCTATTATTTGATTTTTTAACCTATTAATTATCTGGATATGTAATAGCAGAATGTCGAAAAGTGCTTCCATTTTGTTTTCTTTTTGGTATTATGACACTTCTTACCTGTCCGGTGGGCTGCCAATAGTGTAACTAAGGAGGGGCTTCCCAAAGTAGCACACATTATTTAGCCATTCAGCTCTCAATCAAGTGGAGAGGGTTACCTGTCCTAAACACCCCCCCCCCCCTCATTTTTTAGCAATGGCCTATCAGATGGGGGATATGGGGGGTGGGGAGGGATGGGGGGTTGATGACTCTAGACTTTAGGCTTTAAATACTCAGTTCCCAAAATGTTTGACTAATTTTGACCAAAAATGTTGGTGTCTAATCTGCTTGCAATGTTGATTTGTCAAATTACTAATTTTTGTTCTTGTTTCACTCCACAGTGTCCTTCAACGTCACAGGAATGGCAGACTGTGGCCTCCCACTTTGCCAGTCGTTGGGACTTTCCCAATTGTGGAGGAGCAATAGGTGGGAAGCACGTCCGCATCGTCCCACCACCCAACTCGGGGTCGTACTATTATAATTATAAGGGGTTTCATAGTATCGTGATGTTGGCAGTGGTGTCTGCGACATATGACTTTTTGTATGTGGACGTGGGGCAAAATGGACGGATGTTGGATGGTGGAGTGTTCTCACGGACGGAGTTCTACTGGCGTCTCCAGAGTGGCAGTCTGGGCTTGCCACCCCCAGAGGAGAATCAGGAAGGACTCCCGTTCGTCTTTGTCGCAGATGAGGCGTTTGCCCTGGCAAACCATCTGATGCGGCCTATCCCGATGAGGACCCTCACCCCAGAGCAGAGGATTTTTAATTTCCGCCTGTCCAGAGCCCGAAGAGTGGTGGAGAACACTTTTGGTATACTGGCCAGCCCGTTCCGCCTTTTTCTTACGCCTATTCACATGGCGGAATACAAAATGAATCACATAGTGCTGGCGTGCTGTGTTCTGCACAATTTTATGAAAAAAGTTTCTGTGAACTATGCGGTCTCAGTTAGAGGTCGACCGATATATCGGCCGATATTTGCCGTTTTTTAAATAATCGGCATCGGCCGATTCTGCTGATAAAAAGCCGATTCTACAGCGGGACTTTGAAATGACTTCTGTAAGAAGTCAGTGTGAGTTGCTGAGTTGTCATAGAAACACTTTCCTCCTCTCTGGGCAGACTGCCAAGAAAAGAACTAAATGTTACAATGTTTACACTTCAATGAATGAAGTCATCTCTGTGTAGAAGTTCTCAGTTTAACCATTTAAATACTTTTCTTACACTTGTTGCTTACAAGTAAAAATCCTGTATTTTCTGCCAGAAAATCACTTAGACCCCCAAAAATTATATATATTTTTTTTTAGCAGAGATCCTAGGGAATAAAATAGCGGTTGTTGCAATATTTTATGTCACACGGCATTTGCACAGAGGTCTTTCAAATGCATTTTTTTGGGAAAAAAATACACCATTTAAAAAATAAAAATAAAATAAAAACAGTAAAGTTAGCCCATTTTTTTTTTTTGTCCAAAAGTTTTGACTACCCGTTTTTATTTAATATATAGTTTTTTTTTTTTTTTTAATCTAGATCATACATACAAGTAAACTGATTGGAGGTTTGTTTTGTTTAATAAATGTTTAAGTGTAAGAAATTTTCTGTATCACTAATGAAGGCTGCTTTCACACTGGAGCGGGCAGGCGTTGATGGTAAAACGCAAGTTTTAGCGGCGCTTTACCATTATTTTAGCGGTGCTATTTGGCTGCTAGTGGGGCACATATAACCCAGCTAGCGGCCAAGGAAGAGGTTAAATGCGCCCATGAAGCACCGCTTCGGCAGTGGTGCCCATTCATATCAATGGGCAGGAGTGGCGGAGCGGTATACAACACTCCAAACGTGCTGCTTGGAGGACTTTTTTTTTTAAGATCCTGCCAGCGCATCGCCTCAGTGTGAAAGCACTCTGTCTTTCACACAGACTGCAGGGGAGCCATTTTGCAGGCACTTTACAGGCGCTATTTTTAGCCCAAAAGCGCCTTAAAAAACGCCCCAGTGGGAAAGGTGTGTTAGATCAAGGGGGATTAAAAATAAATAAATAAAATAAAATCGGCCTAACATATCGGCCCAAAAAAATCGGCATTATATATCGGCTATCGGCCACCATGATTTCTAAATATCGGCATCGGCCAGAGAAAAACCCATATCGGTCGACCTCTAGTCTCAGTTGGCCAACAAGAAGCAGACTTGCTGGAAAATGAAGATAACCTCACGGGCCTTGAACATGCTCATCCTGGCTTGCCCCCCCAAAGCGCCCGTGAGGTTAGAACACAATACATGGACTACTTTGTGGGTGGGGGGGGCATTGATATGCCAGACAATGTCTGAGCGGCATTTTAAGAATACATTTTTATCTGAAACTCCTTCATTTACTGCTTGGCTTGGTTTTAGGTGTCTCCTAGGTATAATTAGGTTTTTTCAAGTTGTGCCTTTTTCACCAACAGTGCAAACCCAAGTTCAGAGCGAGATGAGGGGACAGTCTCTTCTTCAGATAATGTTATTATGTTGTGGGTCTGCTACACACACACCTTGTTTTTGTAACTAATGTATGTAGTGCATTACTGACCAAAATCGTGCTCATTTTCTGCACCATGGCAGGAAAATGGCATGATTGTCAACATTTACACCTCACTGTGGGTATTTTTTACTAAAGGCACATCCACTATGCACTACAAGTGCACTGCAAAAGTACACATGAAACTGCACTTGGAGTGCAAAGTGGAGTTCCCTTTAGTAAATCACACTCCTTCTCAGCATAAACTTAAATTTTACTCCAAATACATTTTTGGTGCAATGAAAAAGGAATCCACACATTGCTGATAATTCAACTTTTTAATCCAAGCACATTCACGTGTGCGTTTTGAAAAGGTTTTTACAACAAACCAAGAAATTGTGTGTTTCAAAAACAGAGTTTAATCAAAATTTGGTTTACTTGGTGTTTTTGGGTAAACAGGCATGTATCAAACTGTAAAATACAGAACACAGGAACTTACAAAGTTCAAGTTTGAAAAGTGAAGACAATATCAGATATGAGTATGTACAAACTGGGCTGATATTGCCTTCATCACATGGGGTGTCACCCCTGAAAAAAACAAATTTGGAAGATGAACACAGTGTGTCAACATGTGCTATCTCCCATCATGGGGGATCAATGTACATGCTTTGGGGCTGCAACCCCTTCATCTCAGACACTTTACACAAAACACGTACATTGATCCCCCATGAAGGGAGATAACGCATGTTTACACACTCTGTGCATCTTCCAAATTTGTAATTTCGAGAAATACATTTTGTTTTTAAAATAGCAAAAATAAAACCCTATCTAGTTTTTGGTGTTTCACACTCTCCCCAAAACATCAATGATGTTCTTCATTTTATTTTTAACATCATTGATGTTTTGCAGGATATTTTCCAAATCCCGATTGCACCCCATTATCTCCCCAATCTGGATCTGGGCACTTTCACTGGTAAAACGTGAATCTTCTTCCACATCACCTACAAAACAAAGCAAAAAAAAAAACACACCATTTAATAAAAATATGGTGACATACATTGATGAGCTTACCGGAAGCTGTGTTCTCCGACACTCACCTGTTGTGGTGACAGTTTGCCCAACCTCCACGATCTCTCCTTCCTCCTCCTGCTCCTCTGTTTCTGCTTTTGGAAGTTGGCCTTCTTTGGGAGGGGTGTGGTCCCTGGTGTCCTCATACTTGCAGAGTCTTCTCTCCCCTATGAGAATGGAAAAAAATAAAGAATTAGCACACAGAGGGCAAAATTAACAATATGAAATGAAAGATCCGGCCTTTTTTTTGCTTCACTGTACAGAAATACCTTTACAAACATATAGGAAATCGGTGATATGCCATCTAGTTAATGCAGCTAAGGTAGGCATTGCACTCAGATGGAAAGACCCCAGACCACCTTCAATTGCAATGTGGCTAAATAGAGTAAGAAACGTAGGTGCCATAGAGGACTTAATTCTCTCTGCCCAAGATAGAAAGGATCAATATGATGAAACTTGGAGATCTTGGAACTCTTTTATGAATTCTGAGGAAGGGAAGAATCTTATGGGGAACATAGCAGAGGAGTGAGTCCGCACGTACTTGAATGCGTTTGAACCCCCCTATGGGGGCTGGGAAGTACTTGTCTCTTGTGGGGGGGTGAGGGGATAGAGGAAAGGGAGAGGAGGAGGGAGGGGGGGGGATGGGGGTAAACAATAATAGGAAAGAACATCAGGAGCGGGCGGAGTTTCACGCATGCGCATTGTATATAAAACGCAACATGCGTGTGTCGTCCATACGATCGGTGAACAGAGGGAGAAGCTGACGCGACGAACGTGCAAACAAAGGTAAAATTTTGAACTTGGTACATCACTAGGCTACACTGCTTCTAGATTGAGGCCTGCATTAGTGGAGTTTAGACTGACATTAGGGTTTGTCTTGTGTTGTGTCTTGCAGACATTATGGACGGCTTCAATGACCATAGCTTCCTTCCTCTGTTCATCGATAAATACAGAGACATGCCCATCCTGTGGCAAGCAACACACCCACTATATAGTAACAGACAAAAGAGGCAGGCAGCAATGGAGAAACTGGTTAAGTTTGTGATACCGGTGGTCCCCAGGGCAGACGTCAAATATTTAAAAAAGAAAATTGGTAGCCTCAGGAGTACATATATGAGGGAGAGGACCAAGGTGCTGAAGTCCGTGCAATCTGGAGCTTCAGCAGATGACGTTTATGTCCCCACCCTGTGGTATTATGACAGGATGCATTTTCTGGCAGACCAGGCTGATGTCAGGGAATCCCTCTCTACTCTTATCCTATGCTCCATTCCACACCCGATGAGTCTTCCGACGCCCAACCTGGGCCTTCCACTCAGGAAGAACTGTGGGAGCCCAGCTTGAGCCAGGTATAGTATTGTTGTACATATTTGTGGAGTCAAAATGAATGATGTTAACTTGATTTTTGCTCACTAATTGCTGATTTTAGAAAGTGTTTCACATATCAATAGACAGTAGTGGCCAAAACCTTTGGGACAAGAAAGAAAAATGCTGGGCTCAGAATGACAGTCTTTTCTATTGGTTAACAATTTGCAACAGTGTTGATGTGAAAATTGTGTGTGTTTGATGAACCAAAAAATCAAACTATGTCCCTTTTTCATACACAGGAAGAACTCAGCCAGGACCAGGAGGGTGTGGAATGCAGCAGCCAGGAGGTGGCTGTGGAAAGTGGCAGCCAGGAGGAGGCGGAGTAAGCGGCAGCCAGGCGGTGGGCAGCCAAAGGAGCCTCACTGAATGCCAGGTCCCTCCCCTCCGCCTTCCACGCAAAAGGGCAAGAAAGGGGGAGAATGTTGAGGAGTCGACCCTGAGGCTGATTGGTGAGGCTTCTGCGGCACTCCAAGCAAAACCCACCTACCAAGAGTCCTTTGCCGCCATGGTTGCGTGCAAGCTTGATAAAATGGAGCAGGGGCAACAGATCTTGTGTGAGGAGGTTATTCTCCACACCCTCAACAAGGGTCTTTTGGGCCAAATGACACCAGAAACACACTTGTGTGGTTTGGCCCATGCCCCTGCTCCTCCTCCTCCTTCTGCCACACCTCCAGCACCACAGCCACAGCCTGGAAGGAAGCGTGGAAGCAAGACCAGAGTGTGATGACCTGGGTTCAGTCTGGTCTGCCAGAAGATGCAGCCTGTTGTAGTACCACAGCCTGGGAACATAGATGTGATCTGCTGCTGTTCCGGGTTTCATGGACTTCAGGACCAGACTTCTCTCCCTCAGACATGTATTCCTCAGGCCACCAATTTTTGCGTTTAAATAGCTGATGTGTGCCCTGGGGGCCAAAGGCTTCACGAATCTCCCCAGTTTCAACATTGCTGCCTCCCTCTTTATCTGTTACTGACACCGAAATAAAGGTATTTTTTTGTTTGAAGAAATACTTGTGTATGTGTTTTCCTTCCAAAAGGCCAGTTTATTTGTGAGCAGGCAGGTACATTTAAAAAAAACAAAGTGAAATAAATAACAAGGGGTAACAACACTAAACAACCTCCTGTAGATTAAAAAAGAAAAACAAAATATCAAAAATAAAATAATGTTGTTGTGGTAAGTTTACACACCAAAAAAAAAAAAAAGGAGAAATGAGCAAACTGTCTTTAAAGGAGATTTTTAGGGAATCCAAAAAAAAAACATCCAAAAAAGAATAAACCAAATCTAAAATTGTGTAGATGTGACGCAAACTAAAATTGTATTGCTGAAATGGTTAAAAAAGAGTAATGAAAAACGTTCGGGAGAAGTGTGTGTGACTATGAGCATCAAAAGAAGTTCGTTCTTGTAGCATTGTAAAGAACAAGAGAATGCACTTGATGAAAGAATTTTTAACATTGCAGCGTGACGAATGTGCTATATCGCTTTCGAGCAGTAGTTTTACCTGAACGAGCGCTTCCGTGTCGGAATTTGAATGTGAGCATGCGTGGCACCTTGTCCGTCGGAGTAGGCTACACATGATAGGAGTATGTCCGATCGGACCAGTTTGTTGGAAAATATTTCCAACATGTTGGAAAATTTGGTTCGACGGATATTCAGACGGAATCAGTCTGATGCATACCACACACAGTCGGATTATCCGACAACACGGTCCGATAGGACACATTCCGACGGATTCTCCGACCGTGTGTACGGGGGCTAAGATGTGAAACTTTACTTCCTATTCTTTGGAAGGATTTGTACAAAAGGACGGCAAAATATCTTGGCCTCTATGCAATTTTGAGGCTACCTTGGGTAAAAAAGCTGGATCTATTTTAAACACTATAAGATCTGGGAAAACCTGAAAAAAAAGGTCTGATTGATAGAAGCTCTTTCTCACAAATCCTCCTGGCTGTAGTGACAGCCACCAAAAAAAAACTGCTTTAAGTGACAGTAATTTGATTGAACAATTTTCTTGTGGTTCAAATGGGTCCCTTGTTAGGGTATGTAGTACCAGAGACAGGTCCCATTTAGGAAAAGGTGTTTTTTGCACTGGTCGCTGGCTGCTCAGAGCCTTAAAAAAACAAACTATTCATGGGTTGGAAGCTAGTTTCTTTTCCTGATACACTGAAAGTGCTGATACTTGGCTTTTTAAGCCCTTGCCTGCTCCGTGCTGCAGAACTAGAACTGCCACTGAGCTCTGCTCCTCAAAGGCACTTTCTGTATACAAAGTCTTGAACTGTTTCCACACTTTTCTATAAATGGTACAAGCTTCTATCTTTCTGCTTTTCAGAAGTGTATTGATCAAGCGGTTTGAGAAGCGCCTAACTTTCAGCAACTGCTCCTCTGAAGTCAAGGAGCGAGGTTTCACCTCTCTACACTGGACCCTGGGATAGGAGATCCTCGAATTGGTAGAATCCATGGGGGTTCTACAGCAAGTTCTTTTTGAATAGAGAACCGTGTTCTCCTGGGCCAGTGTGGTGCAATAAGAATCAGTGAGGTATTCAATGTTCCGAATTTTCATAGCATTGCTGCTAGAGGCATTGGTTCGGGGGAAGGTATAACACTTGGTAAACCCCTAAATACAATAAAGAAAATATGGGGAGAAAAAATATATCCCACAAAATTGTGAACCTTATTTAGATAGTGTGAAGAAAGAAATCTTATCACAAAGTTTCAAATAAAGTGCTCAGGTACATGGTAGATCTGTCTTAAATAAATAGAAATATCATATATAGGTAGCACAATAAACCACAAAATGATTGATGTGTAAACAACAAAATATCACTCGTGCTGTGATGTAAAGCCAGTGATCAAACAAACTAAAGTGCTGAGGTGCATGTAGTATTGCTAATAGCAAAAATATTAATTTAGAAAATAGATAAATTAGTCCAATGGTGGGTAAGTGAAGTTGTGCATTCACAGTGCAAAAAAACAATCTCCACTTCGGTGATGTCCACGTGTTCCCTAGGCACACCAAGCAATTACCTCACTGCTGTAAGGTATACAGCGTCTATATAGCCCTTTAAAGCGGAGGTCCACCCTAAAATGGACCTCTGCTCATCGGAATCCCCCCCCCCCTCCGGCGCCACAATCGGCACCTTTCAGGGGGGAGGGGGGTGCAGTTACCTGGATAATCCAGGTAACTGCACCCACTTCCGGGCTAGCTCTCTGCGGAACGGGGCGTACGTTACGCCCCCGTTCCGCAAGCGCCCGCCCCCTTCAGCAAGTGCCCCGCTGCCTGCTGGGAAACACACAGCTCCCAGAGGCAGCGGGGACCGTCCGGATTGCGCCGCGCAGCTCGCGCATGCGCAGTAGGGAACCGGGAAATGAAGCCGAAAGGCTCCATTTCCTGATTCCCATACCCAAGATGGCGGCGGGACCCGGCAGCCGAGCGAGCGATCGGCTTCGGGTGCCGACATCGCGGGCGCGCTGGACAGGTAAGTGTCACTATTTAAAAGTCAGCAGCTGCAGTATTTGTAGCTGCTGGCTTTAAAAAAAAAAACGCGGAGTCCCGGTGGACTCCCGCTTTAAGGGAAAACACTGGGAATCAAGGAGAGGACTTCAAACTCCTATAACATCACCACCGTCCATATACATACTCCATAGATGAGGCCAGCATAGGTGCTCAAAGAATAAATCTAAAACCCGCTATAGTGTAGTAGGCTTAAAAAATGTGCAATTTTATTAAAAGGATTAAAACTACTCACAAACCAACACGGATAAGTCGCACAGTAAACAAACTACGAGCGCGGTGCTCGGGTGTAGGCGTCACTTCCGCTATCCTACACGTTATGTCACTTCCCGTGACTTCAACTGGGATGAGTCACAGTGACGTAACGCGTAGGATTTTATCACCAATTTTACATTTATATGAGAGTGTAACTCATAAAGTGTTCGCAGCACCCAGCTAGTTAGATTAATACTTCCCATTTCCATATACAGCGCAGGAGCCCTTACATATACTTGGTGAACCCCCGTTTCTGTGCCTGGGTGTGCACCCCGAGCATTCCGTCCTCTTTTGTGTTTTCTTTTGAGGCAAATAGGTTCACTTATTTTCAAATGTTCAAATGTTCCCCATTTTTGTGTGATCATTCTGAACACCCCTTGATTTAACAACCAGTCAATTTCCTTTAGTTTCTTCCTGCTGAGGTAATCAGAGACTTGGTTCAGGTCTCCTTTTAGATGTACCACTGACAGGGAGAGGATGTTCTGCCCAGTTTAGGATTTTTTCTGCCAGGGACCACAAGGTTCTGCTCCTTGTTCCCCCTTGTTTGTTCACGTAGGCAACTACTGACGAGTTGTCAGACCTGATCTGTACGTGGTGACCCCTGTTGTTTCTAGAAGTACCTGAGTGATAGAGGAACTGCCCTCAATTCCTTCCAATTCAGTGATCTTAGTTTTTACACACTCCCATTATCCGGGGGCCTAGATGCGCTCCCCACCCTATGCTGCTAGTGATCACTATTTGGGTTATTGGTAGGATCCACATCTGTTCCTCGATTAAGTTCTCCGATCTTCTCCACCACCATAAAGACCTTCACTTGTGTTGGTATATGCACTTGTGTGTCTAGCGAGTCTTGCCCATGATCCCCTTGATGGTCTTCAGAATACAAAATCTGTAGAGGCCGAAAATGTAATCCGCCGATTGGATTGCTGGGATTGCAGAGGTCAGTAGTTCCAGTATGGACATTGCCCCTCTTATTGATCATGGTTGACTGTTCTGTAACATCTTCATTGCCTTTTGAATTTTTTGTATCTTTAACTTGGCTAAAAACACCTTTTCCCAAAACATCTTCCAGGACAGCACCCGAGAGATCATGGCCCCTCCTCCCACAGGAAACACCTCATCGATCAAATCTTTATCAGGAGGCCTTTCTTTCTTAACACCCCCCCAGTAGGAGCACTCCCTGGGAATGTGTAGTGCAGTGGCTAGTGGGATAGAAATTTTGCCTAGCAGTAGGGGATTCCACAAAAGGTGGTGGTGGCTAGCTTGGGCACCGGGAAGTAAGAAATTTTCTCACCTCACCTTGTCCGTTGTCCCACAGTATCGATTGCGTTTCTCCCACAGCGAAACGTTTGTTTTTTTTCTTTGACTAAAAATAGTCAAATGGAATGCAGGCGAGGGCTGCACTAACCTGCTGCCTCAGAGATTCTCACAGGTCACCCCCAAAACTGTGTGTTTCAGTCCCCCGCCATTGCACACTGCTCAGCAGCTCGGATCTCCTGGTCTACCCCTGGTGCAGCGGGCACCATTTTGCCAGAGTCCAAACAATTTAAGCATCAAGGGGAGGACTCGGTGTGCTCCAAGCCTCACTCTCAGGCTAAAACTTCCTGTCACAGCAGGAAAAGGGTGGAGTAAGCTCAACGCGACCCAGGAAGTCTGTTTAACCACTTAAGCCCCGGACCAATTGTCAGCCTAAGAACCAGAGGTCTTTTTACAATTTCGCACTGCACTGCTGTAACTGGTAATTGCGCGGTCATGCAATGCTGTACCCAAACAAAATTTGTGTCCTTTTTTCCCCACAAATAGAGCTTCCTATTGATGGTATTTGATTGCCTCTGCGATTTTTACTTTTTGCGATATAAACGGAAAAAGACCGTCAATTTAGAAAAAAAAAAGATATTTTCTACTTTTTGTTATAAGAAAAATCCAATAAACTCAATTTTAGTCATACATTTAGGCCAAAATGTATTCAGCCAAATGTCTTTACTAAAAAAAAAAATAATTTCAATAAGCGTATATTTATTGGTTTGCGCAAAAGTTATATCGTCTACAAACTAGAGTACATTTTCTGGAATTTACACAGCTTTTAAATATATGACTCTCATTTCCTGAGGTGCTAAAATGGCAGGGCAGTACAAAACTCCCCCAAATGACCCCATTTTGGAAAGTAGACACCCCAAGAAAATTGCTGAGAGGCACGTTGAGCCCATTGAATATTTTTTTTTGTCCCAAGTGATTGAATAATGACAAAAAAAATTTTTTTACAAAAAGTTGTCACTAAATGATATATTGCTCACACATGCCATGGTTATATGTGTCATTTCACCCCAAAATAATTTTTTCTGCTTCTCCTGAGTATGGGGATACCACATGTGTGGGACTTTTTGGGAGCCTAGCCACGTATGGCACCCCGAAAACCAATCACCTCCTTCAGGATTTCTAAGGGTGCAAACTTGATTTCACTCCTCACTACCTATCACAGTTTTGAAGGCCATAAAATGCCAAAATAGCACAACCCCCCCCCCAAATGACCCCATTTTGGAAAGTAGACACCCCAAGCTATTTGCTGAGAGGCATGTTGAGTCCATGGAATATTTTATATTTTGCCACAATGTGCAAAAAAAAAAAAATTGTAATATTCCTGCAACAAGTTGTCACTAAATTATGTATTGCTTACACATGCCATGGGCATATGGGAAATTACACCCCAAAATACATTCTGCTGCTTCTGAGTACGGGTATACCACATATGTGGGGCTTTTTGGGAGGCTAGCTGCGTACGGGACCCCGAAAACCAAGCACCGCCTTCAAGTTTTCTAAGGGCATACATTTTTGATTTCACTTCTCACTACCTATCACAGTTTTCGAAGGTCATAAAATGCCAAGATAGCACAAAACTCCCCCAAATTACCCCATTTTGGAAAGTAGACAACCTAACCTATTTGCTCAGAGTCATGGTGAGTATTTTACAGCTCTCGTTTGTTTTTGAAAATGAAGAAAGTAAAGAAAAAAACATTTTTGTTTCTTTTTTCAAAACTTTGTGACAAGAAGCTAGATCTGCAAAATGCTCACTATACCTCTCAGCAAATAGCTTGGGGTGTCTACTTTCCAAAATTGGGTCATTTGGGGGGGGGGGGGTTGTGCCCTCTGGGCATTCCATGGCCTCCGAAACTGTGATTGGCAGTGAGGAGTGAAATAAAAAATTTACAACGTTAGAAAGCCCGAAGGCGGTGCTTGGTTTTTGGGCTCCCAAAAAGTCTCACACATGTGGTATACCCATACTCTGGTGAAGCAACATAATGTATTTTGGGGTGTAATTCTGCATATGCCCATGGCATGTTTTAGCAATATATCATAAATATATCATTTAGTGACAACTTTGTGCAAAAAAAATAAAAATATATATATTTTTCCCGCAACTTGTGTCAAAATATAAAATATTCCATGGACTCGACATGCCTCTCAGCAAATAGCTTGGGGTGTCTACTTTCCAAAATGGGGTCATTTGGGGGGGGTTTTGAACTGTCCTGGCATTTTATGCACAACATTTAGAAGCTTATGTCACACATCACCCACTCTTCTAACCACTTGAAGACAAAGCCCTTTCTGACACTTTTTGTTTACATGAAAACATATTTATTTTTTGCAAGAAAATTACACTGAACCCCCAAACATTATATATTTTTTTAAAGCAAAAGCCTTACAGATTAAAATGGAGGGTGTTGCATTTTTTCTTACCACACGGTATTTGCACAGCGATTTTTCAAACGCATTTTTTTGGGACTTTTATTTTTTATTTTAATACACTAAAACATTGTCCAAATTTTTGATGAAATAAAAAAGATGATCTTAGGCCAAGTACATGGATACCAAACACAACATGCTTTATAATTGCGCACAAACGCGCAGTGGCGACAAACTACATACATTTTTAAAAGCCTTTACAGGTTACCACATTAGATTTACAGGGAATGTAAATATCCCCTATGATAGCAATAGGTATTAGACCCTAGATCTTTCCTCTGCCCTCAAAGCATCTGACCACACCAAGTTCGGTGTGATAAAATGCTTTCCCAATGGCGCTGTTTGTATCTGGGGGGGGGGGGGACATTTCTTCCAACTGCTTGTAAAAGCAGTCTAGAGGCTAATTAGCCACTAGGATTGCTTTTACATGAAAGCCGTTCACTGGCTGAAAAGAATGATACCTAAACCCACAGGCATCATTCTGGTATAACCATTCAAAGTCCAGCAACATACCAGTACGTTGCTGGTCCTTGTTGGACAAATATTGTAATCTTTTTTTCATGCAGCCTGTTGGCTGAACGAAAAAAAAGAGATTGATTGGTGGGTATGCCCACCATTAGAATACCTCCCTTCATCCACCCACTTCTAATGATGGTTATACATACACCATTTATATATGCCGAAGCATGGGGGCATCCTCCCGCAAAAGTAATGCCGCGTACACACGGTCTGACTTTTCCACGGGCAAGAGTCCGTCAGAATTTCGACCGTATGTACGCGGCATTAGGAGCAAATCGCTCCTCCACCCCTGCTGCCCCCATGCTTTTACATATATGCTTTTTTTTTTTTAACTGTGGTGGTTAAATCACCTCCTACAGCGTTGGAGTCAGGGCTTTATGTATCGTGGGAGCAAACGCTGTTGCTGTCAAGATAAATAAATCTGTGCTGTAACTGAATGGTGTACCTGCTAAGCAAATTATGGTTAACATTAAAACAAAGTAACATTACAGTATAACAGTAAGACCTGCAAAGCAAATACCAACAAAAAAAACTAGAATATATAAATGCCGAAGCATGGGGGCATCCTCCCGCAAAAAAGTTATGCTCGTTGAGGTCCACCCCTCCCGTAATGGTTGTTGAGGTCCATCCCTCCCGTATTTTGGTTATATTCGTGGACACAGAGGGGTTTCTCTACAACACCAGTCTCCATAGTAATTTGGACTGTCGTGTCTGCATGAAGGGAGGTAAGAACGAAAACATTCTTATTATCCCTCCACTTTATAGCGAGCAAGTTATTACACTGCAAGCAGGCTCTCTCCCCCAGCCTAAGACGGGAATCTACAAGCCACTGGAGAAAGCCCCGGCGATTAGATTGCACGGTGCCACATGCTCCAATTTGCTGATCAAACAAATGACTAAACAGTGGCACGCTCGTGTAATAATTGTCCACGTATAAGTGGTACCCCTTTCTGAATAAGGGTGACACCAAGTTCCACACTATCTTGCCAGCACTCACTATGTAATCTGGGCAGTTCTCCAGCTCTATGTAACTTTTCCCTCATAAACTGTAAAGCTCCATGTATAGTCGGTTGCCCTGTCACAGAACTTATAGAGCTTGACCCCGCATCTGGCACGCTTGCTGGGAAGGTACTGTTTGAAAGACAAGAGCCCAGAAAATTTAATCAGGGATTCATCAATGCAAACAACTTGATCGGGAGTAAACAAGGCTGCAAAACATTGGTTGAAGTGGTTTATGAGGGGCCGAACTTTGTAGAGCCGGTCGTATTCAGGGTCTCCACGAGGACGATAAAGTTCATTGTCGTTGAAGTACATGAACCGCAAGATCTGCTCGTATCGTTTTCTGGACATGGAGGCAGAGAACAAAGGCATATGGTCAATTGGGAGCGTGGACCAATACGTCCGCAACATCGTGAATTTATGTATGTATGCCCATTTTGAGGGAAAGGCCCAGAAAGGTCTTAAATTCGGAAACCGTAATTGGTTTTGAAATCTCTGGCAAGGGAAGGCAACTGGGGATTAGCGGCGATGTGTTGACCAGCATATAAATTAGTTTGGTCCACAATAGATCTATAGAGATCTTCCTTGAAAAACAGCGAATAAAAATCAAGTGGCGTAAAATCAGATGTTTCCACCTGAATACCGGGTTGGCCAGTGAATGGGATAACTACGGGTTCTGCAGAAATGGCGGGCACCCAATCAGGATTGGCGAATTCTGCAGAAAGGACACTATGGGCATGACAGGCCTGCCTTTGTCTTCTTTTTGGTGGCAGCGGGACACTACTTATGCTTGCCACCTCGCCAGCTTGAACTGCACTTATGGGACTCGCCACGTTACCAAGTGTTACTGCAGTGCTGGATGTATGTCCAGGGTGTACTAGGTCGCTGGTGCTTGCCAGTTCACCAGAAGGAATAGCGGCGCTAGTACTGGCTCTCTGCTCCATACGAGGGACCTGCGGTTCTTGCACCTCAACAACATCAGAAGTTTTGGATCGGGTACGCCTGACCTTAGCAGGGACCTCACCTTCGTCGCCAGAGCTGTCATGGAGCCGATGTCCTCTACAGGATCGTATTCTGAGCCTGAATCTGACAGAGAGTGACCTCCTGTTCACTATCTGTCATGCTCAGAAACGTGTAAGCCTCTTCACTAGTGTACCTTCGATTTGCCATTTTGGGCTCTAAATTTACTGGTACAACTAGTGAGATTCACAGGTAAAAAAGCACCTAGGCTGTCAGCAACTGTATAAAACGCTACAAAAAAAAAACTGTTAGCGATCACAGGGATCAGGCCTGACTCTGCGAATGCTGCAGTTATGTGTGTTGTGTTTTGTAAGTGACAGTGATCGATCGATACTGCACTTGGGTGGGCTGGGCGGAGGGGCAAAACGTAGGTGCTAGCAGGTATCTGGGCTGATCCCGCTAACAATGCATTTTTGTAACCCTAAACTGCTGGGGACGCTAGTATAGATCTGATCAGATATTGATCAGTTCAGATACTATAACGCTAAGGGAGGTGTGTGCTTTCCGCGTGGGTGTTAGGGGTATTGGCACTAACCTGCCGCTGCCTGGGGCAACGCAGACCCTATCTGACCCTAAAACCTAATTGATATCACCCGCCGGGTAAACAGGGGGTTAAACCTTTATTGGGTAATAAATGGCGGGTGCCCTGTCACTATAAAAAACAATCTAACTAACCAGTGCCACCCATAACACTTATACGGTGATCACTGGTGAAAGGGTTAACTAGGGGCAATCAGGGGGTTAAAACCTTTATTAGGTAATATATGGGGGTACCTGACACTATATAAAAACCTGACGGGGAACCTAAATAACTGACTGGCTAACCAGCGTCACCAGTGACACTTATGCGGTGATCGCTGGTGAAAGAGTTTACTCTAGGGGCAATCAGGGGGTTAAAACCTTTATTAGGTTGTAAATGGGGGTACCTGGCCCTATAAAAACCTGGCGGTGAACCTAAAATAATAACTGGCTACCTAGCGGCACCAGCGACACTAATGCAGCAGAAAAACGATAGCTTAGTGACACTGGCAAAAGGGGGTTAAACCTTTATTAGGGGGAGGTAGGGGTCTACTCTGGACCTAAAGGGGCCTAAAGTTAACTGCCCTGACACATTATACAGTCACAAATGACACTAAATGCAGTGATCAGTAAATAAATGACCACTGCAATCAGTGTCACTGTGACTGGAGGTGCAGGGGGTGATCTGGGGGGTGGAAAGTGTGCCTATGTGTACCTGATGTCAGTGTAGTGTTCCTGCACTTACTTGGATGTTTTTTCTCCTCACCGTCCGGTCAAAAAGTCCGCCACGAGGAGAGCGACATCACGTCCTCCTGCCTGTGTTTACAGTTCACAGGCAGAGGAAGCTTCTCATTCGCCAGAAGCGATCGCGATTGGGTGGCCACCCCCTCATCACAGAACGCTCCTGAAGCGAAACGGACCTCCGCCCTCGGGGGGGGGGGGGGGGTGTCCGATTGGATCCCCCCACCCACTGGAAGGCAGACACGTACAGGTACGATGATGTGCCTGTCCATGCCCTTGTGCCGACGTAAATGTACAGACAGGCGGTCCTTAAGTGGTTAAAGCGTGGGGGAGACGTGGGACCTGGGTGTCTACAAAGACTGAGGCATTTCTGCTCACCCATCGGGTTCTTGGTCACCTCCCTAACTAACAGGATGCAAATGAACTCAGTGTTAAGTGTTATAGCAAAGGCTGTGATACTTATGTGCATGGGAGGAGCCTGTGATACTTAAGTATAACCTCTGTCCGGTTAGCCCCCCCCCCCCCCCCCCCATATCAAAATTTTAGAAAAAATCTTATGCAGCTTGTTAGATCTTTGTTAGATCAGGTTAGATCAACCGTTGTTTGTGTTGGATCTCACGTAGAAGAAGCAATATTAACATTACATTAAATAAGCAGAGCACAATTTTGGTACTTTAAATGAAGCGAGCATCAAAGAGGTGCCCGCCTCCATCCCTATCAAAATATTAAAAATAAGGGGAGGGGGGAAAAGGGAAGAGGGTGGAACTTTAGATGAAGCACACAGCAAGTAAAAAAAGTTGGTCAAGCGACTAGAAAATGACATTTATTCATATTTCATAATCAATAATCCACCATAAAACATTTTGGGCATCAAGCCTCTATAAGGTGAATCTTTAATAGACATACAATGTATAAAAAAAATGTATCACAATCCGATAGATCCTAACATTTGAAAAAAGCAGCAATGACAATTAATGCATATAGTACACAGAGTGATAAATTATATTGAATACACATAAAATCAAATGATGTCTTATTGTTCCATGATTAATGTAGAAATAAAAAATGATAAAGGCTCGACACGTTTCACGGCATGACAACCGCTCATCAGGAGCAAAATCATGGAGTAAATCTAAAAAAATAAAATAAAAAATGAACAAAAGATAAAAAAATAAAATAACAAAGATTGAATAAGAAATATAAAAGGAAGAGAAGTATAATTTTATAATTAATGAGAGCTATGCATCCAACTCACGTCTGCACCCACACACCAGCAGATTAGCATCGAGGATCCCCACAACATCGCAGAGCAAATCTCCCGGTCACCACAAAGGCCAGCATGGGCGATAACACCCACCACAGGCACCTCCAAAGTGAAAATGTGCATGTGTGAAGTGTGAATGAAAATCCCAAAGGGGAGCCTAAGTGAAAATAATTGAAAAATAAAATTATATTAATAATGTGTATATATTAGTGTATCAACAAAGTGAAAAAAAAACATATACACATTACACTAACATTATATACACTAACATATACACATTATTAATATAATTTTATTTTTCAATTATTTTCACTTAGACTCCCCTTTTGGATTTTCATTCACACTTCACACATGCACATTTTCACTTTGGAGGTGCCTGTGGTGGGTGTTATTGCCCATGCTGGCCTTTGTGGTGACCGGGAGATTTGCTCTGCGATGTTGTGGCGATCCTCGATGCTAATCTGCTGGTGTGTGGGTGCAGACGTGAGTTGGATGCATAGCTCTCATTAATTATAAAATTATACTTCTCTTCCTTTTATATTTCTTATTCAATCTTTGTTATTTAATTTTTTTATCTTTTGTTCATTTTTTATTTTATTTTTTTTAGATTTACTCCATGATTTTGCTCCTGATGAGCGGTTGTCGTGCCGTGAAACGCGTTGAGCCTTTATAATTTTTTATTTCTACATTAATCATGGAACAATAAGACATCATTTGATTTTATATGTATTCAATATAATTTATTATCACTCTGTGTACTATATGCATTAATTGTCATTTCTGCTTTTTTCAAATGTTAAGATCTATCGGATTGTGATACATTTTTTTTATACATTGTATGTCTATTTAAGATCCACCTTATAGAGGTTTGATGCCTAAAATGTTTGTCAGAGGCTTGATGCCCAAAAGGTTTTATGGTGGATTATGGATTATGAAATATGAATAAATGTAATTTTCTAGTCCCTTGACCAACTTTTTAACTTGCTGTGTGCTTCATCTAAAGTCCCACCCTCTTCCCTTTTCCCCCTCCCCCCATTTTTAATATTAACATTACATTATTAACGTTATTTGCTGAGGGGGGCTAGCCCATCATCAGCCCCCCTTATCAAAAAAATGACCAAACAGCTATTTTGGAAGCTGTTAGATCCGGTAAGATCAAGTGGTTTTAACGATAGATCTCACATAATTAGAGACTTATTAAGTGATTAATGAGGGGGGGGGGGGCTTATCAAATTTTCTGGCCAAAAATCATTCAGGCTAATAGATATTCATTAGATCTGGTTAGATCAAGTGGTTTTAACATTAGATCTCACATAATTTCAGAGATATTCCACATCAAAATAGAGATATTAGGTGGTACATAAGGACGGGTTAGCTCCCCCCGACATGCAATTTTCTGACCAAAAATCATTCAGGCTCATAGATATTTTTTAGATTTGGTAAGATCAAGTGGTTTTAATGTTAGATCTCACATAATTTCTGAGATATTCCACATCAAAATAGAGATATTAGGTGGTACATATCTCTAACATTATGTGAGATCTAACGTTGGCTGGCATTGATAGGTGGAACTTATGACTGCTAGAGCCTGAAGAAGGAGCATGCATGCTCCGAAGCGCCGCCCAGTCCAGCCCGTTCCCGGAAGTTGCAGTATCAAGTACACGACAGAGCAGGGGTATTACACCAACCAGACGCGCTCCGACCATCCTGAAGTGCCAGGGAATATACTACACTTCCGGCTACTGGCCAGAGGACGGATGCCGATGATTTTGTACCGCAGCTCCCATGATCTGTGCTCTACAGGGATACACGGATGAATCTTTTAATACTGATGTGCCTGTACATCACTGTCTACATGTGAGTGTTTTTAATCCACAGAATAAATAAATTTTTAATTTAACCGCTGCATTTAGAGGGCGCCGTCTTTTTTCTCTTTTCAGAACTTATGGCTGCTACTGATACGTGGCACTTATGGGCAATGATAGGTGGATCTGATGGGCAGGCTGTGGCACTGAAATGCCCCTGGACATTGCAACGAATGGGCAGCGCCTGAAAAGCACTTCGGAAGCACTGCAACACAGGCATTTTTAACCCCTTCTTTGGGGTTAAAAGTGCCCCGCTAGCGGCCTGAAAAGCGCTGCTTAAACAGCGGTAAAGCGCTGCTATAATGAGCAGCACTTTACCGCTAACGCACGGACGACCCCAGTGTCAAAGGGTTCTTATGGCAGGAAAATATTCCGCACATCATTCCTAATACTTTAAATTATTCCTGAAGCAAAGGGATTCCCTCAGTATGAATTAGGAATAATATACTCGTGTGCTGCTAAATATATTGTGTGAAATATAAATATGTGACAAACTGCTGCAACCACTGATCAAGTGCACTCTGTCACTCAGACAATAGTAACAAAAAAAAAAGATTTTTACACGTATGAGAGAAAAACTTTCCTGGATGGCAAGTGGTTAAAAGTGCTGCAGTCTGCTCACATAATTTGTCATAAAAACATCTTTGCCATTCTGAAGCTTCCCTCCAACAACTTTGTATATTATTTTATATATACTGTGTAGCACTGACCCCCCCGAAGGTGCTGATTGTTTTGTTGGGCTTACCGTTACCTTCTTGACCTCATGTGCGTCTAGGGGTTTCCCGAGGTAGATGGCCCAAAGAACTGCAGAAACTGACACTGGATCCACTTTTGGGATATTTATTTGAGAAAAAATAGACAAAACAGTCTCTCCATGAAGGGTAAAGGGTTAGGTAGGAAGTTCAGGTACTTTTGGAACTGCAAAAGATAGGAAGTCTCTCACTATAGAAATCCAGAGAATTTCCGTTCACAGCTGGATTCTTACAGCTACCTGATAGACCTCCTCTCACTAGGCCTAGCAGCAGACAGAGTGTTTAAGTAGAACAAAGTCTCTGCCACAGACTTGAATTGAATTTGCGGGTGGTTTTAACCCTTGTTCGGCCGCTAGCCGGGGGGTTAAAACCGCTCCGCTAGCGGCTGCAGACCGCCGCACCGCCCCAGTGTGAAAGGGGCCTAAAAGTTTAACAGCTAGCGAGCAAGAAGACTAGACGTTTTGTGCAAACCCACACCACCTAGTGGTGAGAGTCATTAAGTGCAAGTCCTTTCCTTAGAATAAAGGATGTGGCCCGTGGAAGATCTTGACACAGAGCTTCTTTAAAAACCTAAACATCTAAATAACTACCCCACAGTCCTTGAATTCAAAAAAAAAGAAAAAAAACTCTTGAGGCAAAAGAAACAGTCCCGGTAGTTCTTTCACCAGTAGAACCTTGGATCCGGCAAAGTCAATGCTTTCCGCTGCGTGTCTACTGTGGTTATAAAGTAGACCACATTGCCTCTTCCTGGTCGGCAAATCACAACATTGTCCGCGTAAATGTGCCTCCCAAAGCTCCAATGTTGGAGACAACCGGTAAATCTCTCATACATGTTAGGGGCACATACTTTCTTCCGAAAGGGTTTTGGACCTTTAAGGTAGTCCCAAACATCACTAGCATACCAGTCTTCACGATTTTTTTCAATCACCTCCATAATCTCCTTGGGCACATAAGGAAACTACAGTCCATACTCTGTTGCCACCCGCTTGTTAAGCAGCCGCTGGGACCATGCAAGCCTAGGCAGAGCTCTAGCACTTCCATCCCCGGGAGGCACACAGGAGTTTGGAGACTTGCGTACCAGGGCAAAAGAGGTTTTCTTTGGCTCAGGCAAATTTACAGGTTTTGCTAAAATCAAGTCTATGGTGGTCAGGGTTCCCGCCCGAAACGATACAATCCCCGAATTAAGAGCCAGCCAGCCGGAGATAATGCAAGTTGCGGCCACATCATCCGCGTTGGCCCATAACATCTCCTGTGATATTGTCTCAAAAAGATCATCATCTCCTGTGTCGGAGTGAAAATGTAGCTCTGAATCTCCCAACTCTTCTGCCGGTAGATAATTAAAACACAGTCCCGCCCAACACAATGGCCCCAGATTTCTCACCTGTAGTGTTGGCAGACGTCCCCGGAACGATCTCCCTCCTCCGATCTAAATCAGGTGAACTCCGAGATGGTCCTCAACTGCTGCCATAGGAGACCTTGATATGGCCCACCCTCTCTAGAGCAGGCATGGTGGTTGTGGTGATGGTGGACGAAGCGGTGTCCATGACATCCGGAGTAGTTCCTCCGGCAACAGTAGTAGTAGCATCTTCCTCCGGGATGCTGGCAATAGCAGACAACGTAGTGGTTGCAGGCCTCACCACAGGAGTATAGACAATGGACTCCTCCGTGGCAACGCCCGTGGCCCAGTCCATGTGGTAGGCCCTTGTGGCACGATGGGTTGCTCCACCTTGAATAGATACTCTCCACACTGGAAACAGCAAACAAATGGCCGAGGACTTGTGACCAGTCCTTCACACTTTCCACAAAGCATCCCAAGGGCCTCCATGTCTCCCGACGTATACAGGATAAAACACCCCTGAGGTGCCAGACGAATTCTCGTATAAGTTAACACAGTCCCAGAGAGTCTCACACTCGTGGGGGTTCCCACAGAAGGCATCCTGGGTCCCATGGTGGACAACGTTCCTGGAACTCGAAACATCCACTTCTTTTGCTTCCGCAATAAAACACAACCTCCTTCCTCTCTCTCCTACGACACTCTCACGCGGTGCCTCGTGTAGGGAAAACAGGCAAAACTCCTCCCACTGGCTCCTCTGGTCACGCAACTCGCGGGCCCCTTCCAGTTCCACCCACAGTTTACGTGCCAACAGTGGATGTCAATCATTTCCTCACAGAAATGGCGCAGTCCAAAAAATAAAATGAACCCTCTACCATGTAGTTACCACGTGTACAGTTCTCTTTTTTTTCCTTTTTCCTCGGTGCGAGAGGTAACGGCAAATTCTGGACTACGAGCCCCCACATGTAGCACTGACCCCCGAAGGAGCTGCTGGCTTTGTTGGGCTTACCGTTACCTTCTTGACCTCATGTGCGTCTAGGGGTTTCCTGAGGTAGATGGCCCAAAGAATTTCAGAAACTGACACTGGATCCACTTTTGGGATATTTATTAGAGAAAAAGTATACAAAACAGTCTCTCCATGAAGAGTAAAGGGTTAGGCAGGAAGTTCAGGTACTTTTGGAACTGCAAAAGATAGGAAGTCTCTCACTATAGAAATCCAGAGAATTACCGTAACCCCCGAAGCACGTGATGTCAGTACCTTAAATACCCCTTCCCAGAATACACAGCAGGATGACACTCCCAATGGGTTGGTTCCGAGAAAGAATGACACTCAATACGCCTAACCAGACTGCTTTCTCACACTTCAAAGGATGGGGTAATATGGCGCTCCCTGGGATTTTGAAAAAACAAACAAACAACTACAATATATGTATAATATATATATATATATATATATATATATATATATATATATATATATATATATATATATATATATATATATATGTCCTGTATATATAAAAATGAGTTGTATCTATAGCGTACATATATACATTTATTTGTGTAGAT
Source organism: Lithobates pipiens (assembly GCF_037356315.1). Classification (NCBI taxonomy): domain Eukaryota; kingdom Metazoa; phylum Chordata; class Amphibia; order Anura; family Ranidae; genus Lithobates; species Lithobates pipiens. The sequence goes on from NW_027507685.1 coordinate 202,551,315, forward strand.
TACACGTCCAGTATCAACAATAGAGGGTTCATGAGATATCAAAATTATAAAGGTAGTCCATGGGGAAGGTCCGTGATTAAGGCTAGGTTCACACCATAGCGATGCGGGAACGCCGCGAATCCGCTGCGTTTTCCCGCATCGCATGCCTCCCGCCGGCAGTTCACACTGCCCTATGCGGACTGCTGGGAGTGTCAATGAAATCTTAATGACACCCCCAGACCAGTCCGCATATCGCAGTGCGATCTGCAAACTCGGACAGGAATCGGATTGAATGGTGTGAACACCCATGCGATCCGATTCTGCTGCGGACCAAAAAAAGGGTCCTGTGCGAGTTTGCGGCGGGTGCAATGCGAATTCAGCCATACTATCTGTATGGCTGAACTCGCATCGCACAGAGAGATCGGATGTGATTTGCACTGCAGTGCGGTGCGAATCACATCCGGATCTCTCACCCACAGCGGTGTGAACCCAGCCTAAACTGTACTCAGGTGGGCTGCCAGTCTTAAAGCAAGAAGTAGCTCTAGGAGACAATAAATAAGGAGAGAGACGGCACCCTCTAAGTGCAGTAAGAAATGATTAAAATTTATTAAAACGGTTTAAAAACACTCACATTGGGTTAGTGGTGTAAAGGCACATCATAGATACAATGTTTCATCCGTCCATAGGCACGACTCATGGGGCTGCAGTACAGGGTTCACAGCGTTTTTCTTTCAGCCGATGGTCAGTGGCTTAGTCCATTCCTGTAGATGGTTTTCAGGATGACCGGAGAGGTGCTGGTCACTGTAGTGCCCTGGGTAGTATCTTTCAGAGAGTCTGTGTCATCAGGCGACGGGCTGAGGTAGGTGGCGCTTCTGAGCATGCATGCTCCTTCATCAGCCTTTGGAAATAACTTTGACAGTGGCCGTGTTGGTAGAGGCCCCTTTAAGTACTGAATGGTGGGGAGGAAGGAGGAGAAGGGAAGGGGGGGCAAGGGGGTGGTACCGGGAGATTGGGCGGTGGGTAGAGAGCAACAGGGAGTGCGTACTGTGGGTGGGATAAGTCATGATGAGAATGGAGGCAGTATTATTGCAGAGTGTGCAGAGGATTTTTTGTATATGCGCCGACGAGCGGCGTGAGTTCTTATTAACAAGTCTCTGCCACACACGTTGTTGTAGAACATGTAGGAAACTAGAACTTGTAGAACACTCGTGTGATACCTGGATCTTTCAGCTGGTTTGGCGATACCCACGAGATTCGATTAATTTAGGTACTTCAGCCCCACCAGGCTCTTGCTAAGAAGCCAACCCGTACATGGCCTTCTTCTGAAGAGTCCTCCCCTGGATAGCTACGAAGTTGCTGTTCCTCTCCACCACTGGAGACGGCAGCGAACCACCTCGGAATCCTTTCTTTAGTTTCCATGCCTCGGGCTAGCCAGCCCAGAGACATAAAGTTAGGTGGTTCCACACCCCAGGCCATAGCCTTCCTGGGGGCTGGTCAGGAGGACCAGGACCATGGAGTCAGAACATACTTCTGGACCGGAACCCCGAACCACGTGACATCCGCATCTTAAGTACCCTCTCCCAGAAAGCACAGCAAGAGTGACACTCCCACTGGGAAGGCTCTGCGAGAAAGTAACCTTAAAGCACCCAATCAGACTGTGGTTCCATGCCTACCAGAAGAGACAGTGCCCCCTATGGCCAGGCTGAACACCCTATAGTCCAGTCAGACTGATGTTGAGGTCCAAATTTGGAACAATTATACCCAAACCAAGCTGCAATTCAGGTGTAACATTAACTTTCAAAACATATAGCACGTGCTCTTCAGGAGCCAGCTCTACATTAATTATTTACAAAATGTTATAACAGAAACAAAAGCAAAACTTTTTTTTTTCAACATTTTAGGTCTTTTTTTGTTAAGCAAAATATAAAAACCGCAGAGGTGATCAAATACCACCAAAAGAAAGCTCTATTTGTGGGAACAAAATGATAAAAACTCTGTTTTGGATACAGTGTAGCATGACCACGCAATTGTCATTTAAATAGCGACACCGCTGAAAGCTGAAAATTGGCTTGGGCAGGAAGTTGGGTAAGTGCCTGGCATTGAAGTGGTAAGGGGTAAAAGTTTGTTGCGATTACACGAGCGGGCGCAACTTTGAAGTGTGACATGTTGGGTATCAATTTACTCAGCATAACATTATCTTTCACAATATAAAAACAAAAATTGGGCTAACTTTACTCTTATCTTATTTTTTTAATTAAAAAAAGTGATTTTTTTTCCAAAAAAAGTGCATTTGTAAGACTGCTGCGCAAATAGTGTGACAAAAAGTATTGTAATGGCCGCAATTTTATTCTCTAGGGTGTTAGAAAAAAATATATAGATAATGTTTGGGGGTTCTACGTTAATTTTCTAGCAAAAAATTATTATTTTTTAACTTGTAAACACCAAATCTCAGAAAGAGGCTCGGTCCTTAAAGAGGAAGTAAACCCTTCCAAACAACTTGGACCTATAGGTAAGCCTAGATTAAGGCTTACCTGTAGGTCCAAGCAATATCTCCTAAACCTATATGGTTTAGGAGATATTTGCCTGAAAATGGGCACCGCTGTCTACGGCGCATGCGCCGTAGACAGCGGCGCGCAGGCGCACTAAATGCGGCAAATCCAAGAATGGATTTGCCTAATTTGTCGACTCCCGTGCGCATGCGCGGGAGTGACGTCATCGCGGCTTCGCCGTATGGCAGCAGCGGAGCTGCGAGACGCGACTCCCGTGCGCATGCGCGGGAGTGACGTCATCGCGGCTGCGCCGCTGTGATTCGTCGGAGCTGCGAGACGCCACCAGCAACATGGATGCGGCGGACTACAGGGGACAGCGGCGACTTCGCTGGCTCCTGTGTCAGGTAAGTGACACATAATGAGCTACTATGCGATGCATAGTAGTCCATTATGCTTTACCTTTGCAGGGAAAAAAAGAGGAAGTAAACCCATCAGGGTTTACTTCCTCTTTAAGTGGTTAAAACAACAAGGGTAGAAGATTTAATAGATGGAAAGATGAATAAATGACTGAAGTTCAGCATGCGCCTAGTAACAGGAAATGTTGATCAGGGATATGAATAGATCAGTATTGTGTAATGTCTGAATCTCAATCCTCCCACCCTCTCATCAATGGACTACATCCTCCTTGGAATCCCCCTGTATGGCTGTCAGACAGTGAGAGGCGGTGTTTAGTCAGATTAGGCGACCCGTCAGAATGGTTAACGGAAGTGACGTTTCGTTGCCGCCATCTTGCTACACCTTGTACTCCTCCACAGCAAGGATACACTGAGAAGCGGCAAGCGGACATCTTTTTACACCCACCGTAGTTTTGCATTTTACACTTGTTTTTTTTTTAACAATAAACTGCGTTTGTATAGTGAAATACAGTACTCAGAACTCCGTTTGACTGTTTGGATGTTGGATTTTAAAAGCAGCGAACTTCTGTCCGATTAGCAAACCTGTGAGATCAGCATGCATTCATCTAAACATTCAGACGGAGTTCTGAGTACTGTATTTCACTACATAAACTCAGCTTACTGTTAAAAATAAGTGTACAATGCAAAACTTCGGTGGGTGTAACAAGATGTCCGCTTGCCCTCTTCTCAGAGTATCCTTACTGTGAACGAGTGCGGGGTGTAAGAAGATGGCGGCAACGAAACGTCACTTCCGTTACACATTCTGACGGGTTGCCTAATCTGATGAAATACCTGATCCACCTGCCAACCCCAAGATGGCGGCGCCGTACCACTGACCCGGAAGAGCTTTCGGCTGGTGCAGCGAGCGGTCATGGCTGCTCTCAGGTGTCTCCTTCGTAGAGGTGGGTCACTATCAGTCAGGATGGAGGGTGTATGCAGAACTTGTGGACTTCTGTCTACACCTATTATTGCCTGGAAAGGTGGGCACTGCCGCTGTAGAAGGGAGAGTGGCCGCCTCGTGTGTCAGTGTTTACATTATCAGCTGTAGAAAAGGAGCAGAAAGGGTATCTGTCGGCTAGGAAGTCCGCCTGACAGATCAGCTTGCTGTGAATTAAAGGCTGCCTCGTTAGAATACCTATCTGAGGCTTAAAGTGCAACTAAAGTTACAAAATAAAAATCTGCGCACAAGCAGTGTTTTTATTGCAGAAATGACATGCAATAAAATAAAATATGTTTGAAAACCCTCTTGGGAATGTACACTGAGCTGCGCATGCACAGCTCAGTTTCCTTTCTGGCACTGTGACAGGTTGACTGCACCCCTGTGCATGTGCGGGAGTGATTCCAGCCAATCAAGATGGCCGAAGACTTTGACCGGAAGAAGCCAGAGAGAAAATGCCAGCGAGGGACTTGGCGGGCTTTGGAACAGAGCTTAAGTATTTTTGCCTTTAGTTTCGCTTTAAAGCGGAACTGAAGGGTTTATTCTTGACTATGGTCCCCCGCTAGCATCTTCCTCTGAGTGTCGGTCTTTGGGCCTCTTCATTGGTGGGCTCAGGGTGATGTCACTCCTACGTATTGGCAGAAGGTTGTCATCCCGACACTCAGTTTACAGTTCTGGAGAATAGGGATGAGCTCAGGCGTGTTCGCATGGAACACGTGCAGAGCCCGCCAGGAAGTGAGCGCAGCGCTGCGCTAATCATAGGCAGTGAGACATTGCCCAATCTCTGCAGCCGCGCATCGAGGCAATGTCTCACTGCCTGTGATTAGCGCAGCGCTCGCTTCCTGGCGGGCTCTGCACGTGTTCCATGTGAACACGCCTGAGCTCATCCCTACTGGAGAATATAGTGAGCGGACAGGTAGGGGCATTTTATTGCAATTATTATTCTGCTATAATATCCTGTCTGCTAACATTTTGTAACTGCAAGAAAACTAAATTTTTTTTTTTTTCACATTTTCTGTATTTTTTCATTTATATAGCAAAAACTAAAAAACTCAGTGATTAAAGCAGAGCTCCACCCAAAAGAGGAAGTTCAGCTTGCTCGCACCCCCCAACTAAGGATGAGCTCCGGCATGTTCGCATACTCCACTTGCAGAGCCTGCCAGGAAGTCGGCGCAGCGCTGCGCTAATCACAGGCAGTGAGACATTTCCCCAATGCGTGGCTGCAGAGATCAGGAAATGTCTCGCTGCCTGTGATTAGCGCAGCGCTGCACCGTCTTCCTGGCGGGCTCTGCACGTGGAGTGTGCGAACACGCCGGAGCTCATCCCTACCCCCAACTGCCACATTTGACAATTGTTTGGTAGTACGGGATTTTGACAGCAGGGCAGTCTACTTTATTTCCGGCCCCTCCTCCTCCTCCTCCCCTGCTGCCTTCTGGAAGACACACAGGCCCCAGGAGACAGCGGGACCATTCAGAAAACGCAGTGTGACTCGCGCATGTTCCGTAGGAATCAGGCTGTAAAGCCGTAGGGCTTCACTTCCTGCTTTACTTACTACAGATGCAGGCGCCTGCACCCGGAGCTGATTGATAAATTAGCTGGGGGTGCTGACATTGCGGGATCCCTGGACAAATGTCCTTATATTAAAAGTCAGCAGCTCCAGTATTTGGAGCTGCTGACTTTTAAAGGAGAAGTCCAGCCTGGGCTCGTTTGTCTGGGCTTCTCCTATGGGTCACAGGAGTGCAATTTGTTTTGGACACTTCTAACCCTAGGGTTGCCACCTCATCCCATTAAACCAGAACACACATGAATTACACAGGTTCTTAGGTTAATTTAATGCAGATAAGGCACTAAGTGAGTTTAATTACCACCTTAATCAGCCACAGAATCTGTGTAATTGATATGTAGCAACCCTATGTGACCCGTTTTTCAGCAGAGAGCGGACTGAAGTCACAGAAATTAGTCCAGGCACCGCATCATCCTAAAAATGGCAGTCTGGTTTCGCCAGGTGCCTGGACTGATGCCCGTCTCAGGCTCTCAACAAGCCACTGAGAGCCTGAGACAGCCACTCCCCGCTCCTTCACAGCTCACTGAGTGCGGCGGGGGGCGGCAGAGAGCTAGTGATTGACAGGCAGCAGCTCTCCACTCAGGGAGCTGTGAGAACTGAGCTATCGGCGATGTTCGATTGCTCGGTTCTCAGTGCAGAGGTGCCGGGGAAAGCTGCAGCATCGGAGTGTAAGGTAAGTATAATAGAGGAAAAAAAAAACATACGTCTCTTTTAATTATTATTTTTTTTTTTTTTTTACGGACTTCAACTTCTCTTTAAACACCACCAAAAGAAAGCTCAGTGTATGTGAAAACAAAATCTAGTTTAATTTCCCTAAAGTGTTGCATTTGCCAGTTAAAGCGATGCTGAATAGCAAAAAATGCCCTTATCTTGAAGGGGGTAAACCCGTCCAGAGGTCAAGTGGTTAAAACGTTCATCATTAACAGACCAGGCCTCAGATAGGCACTTAATTGAGGGGGCTTAGTGCCTCTGTCTGGCAGGGAGGCCTTTTTAAGTGGAGCTCATTGTTCTACAGAGTGTGCAGAGTCAAATGGGGCACAATGCAAACGCACATCCAATCTGTACTCGCGTACAGGGGCATATGGTCCCAACACAGAAAGTCTAATGCCCCGTACACACGATCGGAAATTCGGCCAGCAAAAGTCGCATGTGAGCTTTTGGTCGGAAAATGCGACCGTGTGTATTGTCCATCAGACAGGTTCTCAATTTTATTTCGGTCGGAAATTCCGATCGTCTCTACCCATTCCGAGACGCAAAATTCCTATACATGCTCGGAAACAATTCGACGCATGCTCGGAAGCATTGAACTTAATTTTCTCGGCTTGTCGTAGTGTTGTACGTCACCGGGTTCTTGACGGTCGAAAGTTCAGTGAACTTTTGTGTGACCGTGTGTATGCAAGCCAAGCTTGAGCGGAATTCCTTTGGAAAAAACCATCCAAGATTTTTCTGATGGAAAATCCGCTCGTGTGTACGGGGCATAAGTTGGGTACATGAGTACTGCTTAAATGTGTGTACAGCTGCTCTGTATTGTAGCCTGTCACTAATTTTGTCGGCTGCTGGCAGCAAGTTATTCACACCACCTGTGACTGTAATGCACCTGTTTTTTTACACTGTACAGGCAAATGCGTCCACATGCATGAGCCAAAAGTTAAAGAGGAAGTAAACCCTGATGAGTTTACTTCCTCTTTCATTCCCTGCAAAGGCAAAGCATAATGGACTACTATGCATCGTGATCTTAATTCTAAGCAAAAAAATCGTGATTGTCATTTTAGCTAGAAAGCCCTAACATTAATATATTCAATCTTAGTTTTATTGAAAAGTTATTAGACAAATAACTTTTATATACATACATTAAAGGGGAGTCCCCGGCAAGAATTTTTATTTTAAGGACACTTACCTGTCCAGCGATCCCTCGATGTCGACCGCCCCAAAGCCGATCCTTCCATCGGAACTGCTGCTGGTGCCTCCATCTTAACAAAGGGAAACGGGCAGTAGAGCCTTGCGGCTTCACTGCCCGATTCGCGCAGTGCTTTGTGAATGGCCCCGTTGTTTTTTTGGGACACACACATGTCCCAGAAGGCAACGGGGGCGCTCATCGAAGAGGAAGCGCTGCGGAATAGAAAGAGGCAGATTAGGAGGACTGCCTAGCAACAGCGGTTTCAGGTAAGTAAAAAAATGTTTTTATTTATTTTAAGATTATTAATGCATTTTATTTTTTGGGTGGCCCTCCACTTTAATGGTATTGTCATACCACCAAAACATCTTACAAATACATTATACAAACTAACATACCCCCCCCCCCCCCCCCCCCCAAAAAAAAGAAAAAATATTTAAAATGGTTTGTGTAAATATATTATTATATACTGTATAGTGATATAAGGTCCCTTGGATGTCGGTGTCTTTAGTGATTGGCTGTCTCTCACTGACACTCAGCAGTCAGACATTTTATTATTGCTGTAGATATGCAACCTGGCACTCTGACCTCCTTCTTTGCTTCCTACACTGAACTTTAGTCGAGGGAAACGCTTGGCTCATTGACTGTACAAATACCGTCATTTGTCTGATCCGGCAGCCACTAACAAGAAGAACGGTAAACCTCTTTCTTCATGCAGGCACCTCAGTATATCATATGAAATACTATATCCTGTTATGCTTACACCTGTAGATAGATCTACCCTAGATCCTTTCTGTTTTAGTCCTAAGAACCCATTAATGTGTGTGTTTGTATTGTAAATTTGATAAAGTTACATAACAGATTTTTGAAATGTGTGATTTACAGTATATACGCAATCCAGCGTAAAGGTGGAAATGTTGTCCAAAGGAACCAGTCAGGCTCCTTGTTTTTTTTGCTGAAGTTTAGGTATGCCAGTTTTTTTACATATTTACGTCAAGTACCCGCTAGCCAAAATGAGGGGATTCTGCTCGCCCCCCAATATTATACACAGAAATTAACACACAATTTCTCCCAAGTTCTTTAATGCAGCAGGGAAGAGATATAGAACATTACACCAAAAGTTATTAAAAGTATTTTTATTGATCCAAAATATTGAAATTCGAAAACATTATTTAAAATATGAGCTCTGGTGTATATATAACCCCAAATATAACCAATGATATCCATGAATAGTGGCAGGGGGGCTTTTTGGGCAGGAAACTCCATATGTAAATTCCTGCATAAAAAGTGTTTTCACCTGCCACTATTCATGGATATCATTGGTTGTATTTGGGGTTATATATACACCAGAGCTCATATTTTAAACAATGTTTTCGAATTTCAATATTTTGGATCAATAAAAATACTTTTAATAACTTTTGGTGTAATGAATCTCTTTCCTGCTGCATTAAAGATATTGGGGAGAAATTGTGTTTCATTTTTGGTTGACATATTTTATATTGGTTCAGATTGGACCTTTCAATGTAAGTTTGTATTTACCATACCTGTAGGATCCCCATGGAAGCTGTAAATGACTGTAGTAAACACTGCTACTACAGTGGTTGCTTCTAGCTTCTATGTCCCGTGCTGAGTGATGCCCTGTGTTGCTTGCTGAACAAAGGGGGTCACTTGCCTGTCACAGGCACCATACAGAGAACACTTTGCATTTACTCAGATAATGCAAAGTGTTGTCTCATTGGCCTTGGTGAAGATTGTCACATCATCACCCTACCTCTCTGCCTCGTCCAATCAGAGAACCCTTTACAATAATTGCTTCTGTGCAAGCAACCTTCTTTGATTGCAAGCACCTGCTTGGAACAGGACCCGGAAGCTAGTGGAGATCATTGTAATAATATACAAAAAAAAAAGTGTCAGCGGGTATACAACTGCTTTAAGCATCCCTAACAATGTTATGGCTTACCGTATATACTCGAGTATAAGCCGAGATTTTCAGCCTCTTTTTTGAGGCTGAAAGTGCCCCCCTCGGCTTATACTCGAGTCATCGCTGTCTGCCCGCTCGATCAGCGTGTCGAGCAGACAGACAGCGGCCATTCTATAATTCAAAAGCCGCGCCTCCGGCTCCGCCTTCGCCTGTGATAGGCGGAACACTGAATTTCCCAGCAGCCTGTGTTCCGCCTATCACGGACATCGTATCATCCTCGTACTACGGACGAGGATGATACGATGTCCGTGATAGGCGGAACACAGGCTGCTGGGAAATTCAGTGTTCCGCCTATCACAGGCGAAGGAGGAGGCGCGGCTTTTGAATTTTACAATGGCCGCCGAGGCGCCGACGAAGAGGGCACGGGACGGAGGCAAGGCAAGGCACGGCACGGCACGGCACGGCACGGGACGGAGGCAAGGAGGCAAGGCACGGGACGGAGGCTCGGGACAAAGGCTCGGGACACAGGTAGGCTGGACACACACACACACACACACACACACACACACACACACACACACACACACACACACACACACACACACACACACACGGATGGGTGGATGGATGGAGACACACACACGGATGGGTGGATGGATGGAGACACACACAGGGATGGGTGGATGGATGGAGACACACACAGGGATGGGTGGATGGATGGAGACACACACACACAGGGATGGATGGATGGACGGACACACAGGGATGGACGGACACACAGGGATGGACGGACACACACACAGGGATGGACAGGCATGTCTCACCCTCGGCTTATACACGAGTCAATAAGTTTGCCAGTTTTTTTGGGGGTAAATTGGGGGCCTCGGCTTATATTCGGGTCGGCCTATACTCGAGTATATACGGTATATTGTCACTGTAAAGTATGTAAAATGGTCTTTAGAGGATATATTGGCATGTAAATGTGGGCAGTACAGTGGCTTAGTGGTTAGCGCTTTCTCCTGGCAGCACTAGGGTTGTTGGTTTGGAATCCCAACCACGACACTACCTGCACAGAGTTTGCATGTTCTCCCTTTGCCTGTGTGGGTTTCCTCCGGGTATTCTGGTTTGCTCCCACACTCTAAAGATATGCCGGTAGGTTAATTGGCTCCTGTCTAAATTGGCCCTAGTATGTGTATGTATGAATTTGAGTTAGGGACCTTAGATTGTAAGATCCTTGAGAGTGGGACCGATTTTGAATGTATAAATAAATATGTAAAGCTCTGTGTAAATTGTCAACGCTATACAAGTACCTGTAATAGAAATGGTCCCAGGCGGCATAGCATGGAATGCTTTTGCCTGTTACGCTGGTTAGAGGCTGGACTGTGACCAGTAGGGGAAAAAAATAAATAAAAATACCCCAGCTGTAGGAGGTCAATGGAAGTAAAACATGTTACAGCCACAAGGGTCAGTGGTAGTGAAAAATTCCCAGATGTCAGTGGTTGGTTGGAGTTATAAATGCCATCATGTCAGTGGGAGGATTTGTGCCCCATCATTGGTGTCAGTGGGAGAAATGTAGTATGCCAGTATTGGTAATCGGTAGGTGTTATGGTGTCCCATCATTGGTGGTCAGTGGAAGTAATATATTGTCCCATCATTGGCGTTCAATGGGTGGAATGGTGTCCAATCAGTAGTGGTCAGTGGAAGGAATATAGTTCCCCATCTCTTGTGTTCAGTGTTTATACAGCAGAATATAGTTCCACATTATTGGTGTACAGTTGAAGGACTAGTGCACCATCGTTGGTGTTTAGATGCACTTACCATTGTGCAGACTCCATGTCATTGTGATGACATCACAGCTGAGAGTGTGCAGTTGCTATAAGGCAGACAATCGCTCCACACAATAGTGCCTGTGGTAGATTGCATTCCAGCACTTGGCATGTTCCAACACCTGCTGCCCACTCTGCAATCGGTAGCTCCCTGCCCTCCAGTTTGCAATGAGAAAATCCTGCAGACGGGCTCTCATTGCAGGGGCCAGGTTTACAGCAACCAGCTGGCCCTAAGCAGCTCACCAGCCATAATTTGGGGAGTGTTGTTTTATAGGAAGGGGCAGGCTGACAATGGAAAGGATTCTCAGATTTTACGATATGGGGTAATCTTGCTTTCTAAGGGGTATTAAGCTGACCAGACATATTACAGTCTGATTGTACAATCTTTTAGATTTGTCCACAACTATGTAGTGTGACTATCTTCATAATTGGATACAAATTAAATGGAGTGTCTAGGTAGGCCATCGCACTATGTAGCCCTTGGTATACAGTTGGACTGTAATATGCATGGGATGGGTTAGTTTTCATGTGATCTAAAAATTGTTCCGTTTTGGATTCTCAGATTTGCACAAGGTGGTTCTGGGACTGCGGAACATGTCGTCTGAGGCGGGACTGGCATCCTACGACTATGAGACACTGAAAGTCACAACACCAAAAGAGAACATCTTTCACGTGGAATTAAACCGTCCTGAGAAAAGAAATGCCATGAACAAAGCTTTCTGGAGGCAAGATAATATACACATCCTCTTCAGCAAGGCCACACTGCAGGCTGTGCTATTTTAGCAGGATTACTGTAGCCATGAAAATAAATAAGCAAGGACCGCTTACAAAATTATATGATCTGGTTGCTTGGTAGCACCCCTAGAAAACCAGGATAAGCCTCATTGCAATACATTGTTTTTAGACTTCTACAAGTTTATTTATGGCAGAAGAGCATTTGCAACCAATAACAACCAATCAGAAATCCTCTTTTGATTTGCTGTTTGTTCTAAGATGATGAATTTCAAATTTTGGTTTCCAAGAGAAGAATATCAGCATTGCCCCTAAGCCTAAGTTTAGCCAAAGTAAAAAAAAAAAAAGAAGGAAAATCAGATCAGCACAGGGGACGTAACTTACAGTTAGCATGATCGAAACCAGTGGCGGCTGGTGTGTTTTTTTTTGGGGGGGGGGGGGGGGGGCAAGTGGCAAACAACCAGCCACTCCCCCCCCCCCCCCCCCCCGCTGTTTGCCAGTCAGTCCGGCACACTTACCCCACTGTAGTTGGCAGCGAGTCCTCTCCTCCATGACAGCTTCCAGCTCCTCCCCTCCTCCTCGTATGCATCCAATTGGATCGCCTGTCCTTTCAGCCAATCGGGTGACCGGTCTCAAAACCCACTTCCTGATTGGCTGGGAAGAGGATCAGTGTTACAACAGCGAATATTGATTTGCTGTTGTAACACACCTGGGTGGGCTCGGGGCGCACTCTCTGCGACCCAAGCCCACCCTATATGGAAGTCTATTGGAGCGTCTGGCTCTAATCGGTGCTTCAAAAAAACAGCTCCTCCACATTGGAATCCGTGCGCCGGTGGCCTGAAAGGAGCCGGACACATGCATGGGGGGGGGGGTTCGGCGCCCTTAATGGACAGGCCTCACCTGATAGAAACATAGAAAAGTGAGGACAAAAAAAAAACTGAGTATACCGTTGAGTCTGCCCGTTTTTTTTTTTTTTTTTTTTTTTTTTTTCTCCTTTTTTCATGTCTGACTATAGATTTATGTTTATCCCAAGCATGTTTGAGGCAGTTTATTGTTGACTGTCTCACTACCTCTGTTGGTAGTTTATTCTAACCATCAACCACTGTTTCAGTAAAATAATACTTTCTAAGATCAGTTTTGAACTTTCCTCCAGTTAGTTTGAGGTTATGTTCTTGATTTTGGTTTCATATTGAAAAGACTGCCTTCCTGAACCTTATTCACCCCCTGGATGTATTTAAAGGTTTCAAGCATGTCTCCCCTTTCCCTTCTTTCCTCCAGACTGAACATATTAAGCTCCCCACATCTTTCATCGTTTTTGTTACCCATCTCTGGACTTGTTCTAGCTTATCAATATCTTTTTGTAAGTGAGGTATACAGAAACAGACACAGTATTCTAAATGGGGTATCACTAGAGATCTATATAGAGGAATCGGAACCTCCTTTCTCCTGCTGGTGATCCCTCTAGAGATGAATCCTAGAATTCTTTTGTTTTTTTCCCACGGCCTGGTCACACTGTTTGCTTTATACTCTCTCAGGGGATTATTTTTCTCTTGTGCGGATTGTTCTTGTTTTAGGAGAAATTTTCATCTTTCCTAACCCCCCCCCCCCATCTTTGACAAAACAGGTATGCACATCAGTTCTAGTTTAGAGTCAAGCCAGAGACAGGTAATTAGCATTTTTAAAAGGAGATCAGTAATTGCGGCTCGTATTTTTGTTTTCTCAAAACAGGTGTACCCTGAAGCCTTTTTGACTTTTCAGTCTATTGTCAGATATACCTCTTTCCATTTAAACAATAGGTCTGACTCTCACCTGAGAGTCTGTGCTACAATAACCATATAAAGACATGTTTTCATTCCAAACTATTTAATGCTTCTGTCTTCCTTGGCTTTCTGTATTTTACAAAACAATGGGATTGATTTACTAAAACTGGAGAGTGCAAAATCTAGCGTAGCTCTGCATAAAAACCACTCCGCTTCCAGCTTTTTTGTCAGAGCTTAATTGAACAAGCTGAAGTTAGTAGCTCATTGGCTACCATGCACAGCTGCATCAGATTTTGCGCACTCCAGTTTTAGTAAATCAAGTCCAGATTCTGCTTGATCAGCTCCTGCAGAAAATGGAATAAACGTTGTATTATTATTCTACAGTATTTATATCGTGCCAACAGTATGCACAGTGCTTTACAAAATAAAGGCAGTTTCAGTATCAGACAAGGGGGTTAGAAAGCCTCTGCTTATGAGAGCTTACAACCTAAAGAAGGGGAAGTGGTACAAAAAGTTGTAACTATGTCGGGAGAAGTTGTTCAAGAAAGTAAAATTCAGTTGTTAGCTAGAAGGTGGGATAGGATTTCCTGAAGAGATGTGTTTTCAGGGGTCACCTAAAAAAGCATAGTAGGAGATAACCAGACAGATTGGGGTAAGGAGTTTCAGAGGATATGAGAGGCTCTGGAGAAATCCTGGAGACATACGTGGGATGGGAAGGGAGCAGTTCTTGGGAGTACAGTTTGGTTGATATTTTGAGAGGAGTCTAGTGATATAGCTGGGCGCAGAGCTGTGGATGGCTTTGTAAGTTGCTAGTATGTTTGATTTTATTTGTTGGTCAATTGGAAGCCAGTGGAGGGATTGGCAGAGAGGAATGTCAGATGTAGTGGTTGGTAAGGTAATCGGTTAAGGTTGTAATTGGTATAGGCCAGAAGCCCTTATATGCATAGTGGTTCTGGGTTTGTGACGCAATATCATAGGGTCAGCATGGTAGCCAGACATTTACTTTCATTTATTCCCTGGTTTGTTGTGAAGCGGACTCAATAAGTCTGCGGTCACTTTTAAGCTATGGCAAATGTAGCACAATAGAAAATGGTCTAACTCTGATGAAACGGATCAATGAATATTATAATTCCTGAAATGCCAGATAATCTCTAAGGGATATGTGCTTTTCTTTCTTCTCACAGGGAGATGGTCCTCTGCTTCCGTGCCTTATCAGACGACACTAATTGTAGAGCAGTCGTTATTTCTGGTGCTGGTAAAATGTTCACGTCAGGTAAGTCAATCATTTATATAACAGTAAGGGGTTGATTTACTAAAACCAGAGAACACAAAATCTGGTGCAGCTCTGCATAGTAGCCAATCAGCTTCTAATTTCAGCAACAACAACAACCTGGAAGCTGATTGGTTTCTATGCAGAGCTGCACCAGAGATTGCACTCTCCAGTTTTGGTAAATCAACCCCTTTCTGACTCTCTTACCAAAACCATAAGAGGTTATCTGGCACAGGTAAGGGTCCTGGATTCTGGGGAAAAATTATCACAGGTTAGGCTTTTTTTACACGGGTTGTCCAAACATCAGGTCCCCCTGTCAGTTTTCAAGGCGGACCTCATCAGATCATCCATAGCTCCCTATGGAGTGGCGTGTGTCAGCAGACGTGTCTGCTGTTGCCTACTGGCATCTGATCCGATCCCGTCTACCAAAAACAGTGGATCAGATCGTATGACAGGCGAATGGAAACGGACAGGTGGTCCGTTTCTATCTGAAAGCCCTATAGAGAATAGCGTGCTGTGTCTGTGTCTGCTCTGCCTAGCAAAGTGGACACGGACCTGTCATCCGCCTGCTCAGCAGGGAGAATAGCCTTAGGTGGTTAGGTTAAAAACAAAACAAGCCATGAACATCAAACTAAATACATCTAAATAAATACTACTTAAAACATTTTCTCCTTGTTCCCAAACCAGGCACTGAGCAGCCTTTCAGTCTGGAATTTCACATTTGGAGCAAACTGCATTACCATCTCTCTCTCTGAGTGACCTGCTAACCTTATTCACTCCCCCTACCTTCTGTGATGCTGCAGCCTTCTCATCTCGGCTTTCTTATAATGTCCTTCAATTTCCTTAGTGGGCCATGGGAAGTGAATGTTACTTGTTACAAAACATACTGAGGTTGATGTACTTAAACTGGAGAGTGCAAAATCTGGTGAAGCTCTGCATAGAAACTAACCAGCTTCCAGGTTTTAGCACTGGTTCACACTGGTGCAGCTTTGAAGTCGCGCTACTTCAGCACTGATTTCATTGTGGTTTGCAACTTCATTTAACAGAAGTCTAATCAAGTTGCAATGAAATTGGTAAAAAATAGTACAGGAACCTTTTTCATAATCGCTGTGACATGAATCGCAGCGATATGTACAGTTTCAAATGGGGGCGCAAGTCACACCGGCGTGAACAAGGGCTTATTGTCAAAGCTTACTTGAACAAGCTGAAGTTAGAAGCTGATTGGCTACCATGCACAGGTGCACCAGATTTGTTCACACTCCAGTTCCAGTTTCAAATAGGGGTGCAAGTCACACCGGCGTGAACAAGGGCTTATTGTCAAAGCTTACTCGAACAAGCTGAAGTTAGAAGCTGATTGGCTACCATGCACAGCTGCACCAGATTTTTTTTTTCACACTCCAGTTTTAGTAAAGCAACTCCACTGTGTATTTACTGGCCATGTTTTCTTACAATGGGCCAACATGCAAGTTCACTGACAAATGTGGCAGGTCATATCTCCCACAGGAGGTGCTTTGCTTAGGAGGAATCAGAGGTAGAGTAGAAGTACAGGCACAATCTAGAGAGAGAGTGGGTGCTAATTTATATGTGTCACGCACCTCTGGCTCTCAAAGGAAACCAAGAGGGAGTCATGGCACTGTAACATCCGTATGCAGATTCTCGAGAGGAAAGTATTTTGAACAGTGAACCTATATTTTCAGGGTACTTATGTGCAGTCATTGCCATTATGGCAGCAACTGGTATTTTTATGGTTTAGACACAGTTTTGTTTTGGGGTTTGGATAAGTAGGGTAGTTAAAGGTTAGAGGAACTTCACTACCTCTGTACATTTTACCTTCCCCCTTGTGCCTTGTGCACTGGGATGTCCTCAAAAAAACATACTCACACATTCCTCAAATCTAGAGCTCCTTTGTCACATGCTGGGTCCTGCGCTGCCATCTAATTTTCTTATGTCATCAGGTGCCTGGCTGTCTTTCTGGTTCTTGCAGCTGGTCCCCTGATAACGCGGCATGGTGCACGTGCTATGTGGTGGAGACTGCCCGGGGCATACGCGGTGTGGTGGAGATTGCTATACTGCCATGCATAATGTGAGAAATATTGTTCCTATTATTTCTGGATCGATCTATAAAAGGTGTTTTTTTTTTTTTTTTTTTGTTTTTTTTTCACAAGATTCACAAATCTTTTGCGAAGAGTCACATTAAAAAAAAAAAAAAAATTCTATTGAACAATGTGTGAATTCTGGGTGTAAGTTATATAACTCTTTTGTGAAAACATTTACAATAGACCCCTAATATTGTGTTATAAAAACCATTAGATTATTTGTTTTGTTATTGTCTGTATACTTTTTAGCCCTGCTGGATCCTTCCATTCATATTTTTTGAGTCAGCACCTAGTCAGAAAAAACACTGACTGCTGATTGATGGACCCAAGGTGCATTGAGGCTGTAGGATGCGCACCAGGGCCCCACATGGTGTGTGTTTCAGTGCTAGGCATACTGTAAGCTTTTTTAAATGCAGAAATATACTTTAAATTTAGTATATAATTATTGGTAAGTTGTAAGTTACATTTTCTATGTTTATTCTTTACATAGGTATTGACCTTTCAGACCTTGCCAGTGATTTTTTACAACAAGAGGAAAGTGACACTGCAAGAATTGCCTGGAACGTGCGCAAGAAGATAAAAGATTATCAGGAATCCTTTAGTGCTATTGAGAAGGTATACATACGGATGGTAGTATATACAACTCATTCAGGGGGAGGAAGTAGGAGTTCATGGTGGTAATGTGGAACGGGGTAGTACGTTGGCTGATGATAGAGGAGAAGATGGGAACTGATGGTGAAGGGGTTGAGATAAGCAAAGAATGCATAAAGACTTCTTCTTGAGGCAATACAACACAGTGGGTACATGTAATCAGGGCTGGGATGAAACCGTGAATGGAAGATGTACAAAGAGTGGATTTTAATGGGAGTTTGGATGAAGATATGTGCAGGGGATGGGACTGAAGAGCAGAGGACAGCTGGGTTTGCCTTGTGGAGAGTTTAGAGAATGAAATTGGGACATATTAGATGAAGAGTGGTGGAGAATGGGGCCTTTGTAATGGAGAGAGCATCAACTGGACTAAATTGTGGATGAGAAGCAGTGGCTACATGGAGAATTCAATGTGCAGTACTAGATTGTAGGCGGGAAGGTTTAAAAGAGATTTTAGCAGAAGTAGATGAAAATGGGAGCAGATTGTGGTCAAGCGATCAGAAAAGAACCAGAAATCGCAGATTGTTTTGGGAAAATATGTTTGGGGTCAGGTAAGACGGCAACCTTCAGACTTCAGATGACTTTTGGCACAGGCAAGGTAAATAAAGCTAAGTTACCAGGCAAATGTACATTTTTAATTAATAAGATTGTGTAAATATAACACTACATTTTCAGATTAGTGCATAATTCCAGTCTTTACCGATTCTTGTCAGCCTTTATTGAAGGCTTGAAGTGTAATATCACTATAGACCAATTCCACGCAGACATTTTCTAGAAAAAGAACAATGCATTCTTTATTGAAAGGGGGTCTTCAGTTGAATGTTAACTCAACAGATTGTATCTTCTCGGTAAAGATGACATATGATGAGCTTTATAATACAGCCTCTGTCTGTGAACTTATATTTATTCATTCTTTATTGAAGGTTTTTATAGAAGCACTACATGGTGATACAGATTTAAAAAAGCACAGTGTATCCAAAATGCTTCAAATACAGCAGAGGTTTCCAAACTTTCTAAACAAAGCGCCAATTTACTTTTCCTCAGACTTTAGAGGGCCAATGGGAGTAGACAATATTCTTGCTTCAATGGGAGTAAATGATGCCCTGTTCTTTGTGTCAGTGGGAGGAATATCGCCCCTTCGTTGGTGTCAGTGGGAGGCATAGCGCCCCATCGTGGTGTCAGTGGGAGGAATAGCGTCCCATCTTTGGTGTCATTGGGAGCAATAGTGTTCCATGGTTGGTGTCAGGTGGAAGAAATAGTGCCCCTTCGTTGGTGTCAATGGGTGGAATAGTGCCCCTTCGTTGGTGTCAATGGGAGGAATAGTGCCCCTTCGTTGGTGTCAATGGGAGGAATATCGCCCCTTCGTTGGTGTCAGTGGGAGGAATATCGCCCCTTCGTTGGTGTCAGTGGGAGGAATATCGCCCCTTCGTTGGTGTCAGTGGGAGGAATATCGCCCCTTCGTTGGTGTCAGTGGGAGGAATATCGCCCCTTCGTTGGTCTCAGTGGGAGGAATATCGCCCCTTCGTTGGTCTCAGTGGGAGGAATATCGCCCCTTCGTTGGTGTCAGTGGGAGGAATATCGCCCCTTCGTTGGTGTCAGTGGGAGGAATATCGCCCCTTCGTTGGTGTCAGTGGGAGGAATATCGCCCCTTCGTTGGTGTCAGTGGGAGGAATATCGCCCCTTCGTTGGTGTCAGTGGGAGGAATATCGCCCCTTCGTTGGTGTCAGTGGGAGGAATATCGCCCCTTCGTTGGTGTCATATGGGAGGAATAGTGCCTTGCGTCAGTGGGAGGAAAAGTGTTTCGGGGACCAGATACGGATAAAGACATGCAAAGTGCTGCAGTTTGAAGACTACTGAAATACAGCCTGATAAGCACAGTAGAAGTACACTCAGACAGCTAAAGATACACAGTATGGAGTACACAGCAGGTACAGCTGCTTATTTAACAGAGGTAGTCAAACTTAAGACTGCAAAACTTTATAACTGGGGTTAGTGTTCAGATGGGAAACAGTGCCCTAAATGCTTTGGAGTATATACAGGTCCTTCTCAAAAAATTAGCATATTGTGATAAAGTTCATTATTTTCTGTAATGTACTGATAAACATTAGACTTTCATATATTTTAGATTCATTACACACAACTGAAGTAGTTCAAGCCTTTTCTTGTTTTAATATTGATGATTTTGGCATACAGCTCATGAAAACCCAAAATTCCTATCTCAAAAAATTAGCATATAATGAAAAGGTTCTCTAAACAAGCTATTAACCTAATCATCTGAATCAACTAATTAACTCTAAACACCTGCAAAAGATTCCTGAGGCTTTTAAAAACTCCCAGCCTGGTTCATTACTCAAAACCGCAATCATGGGTAAGACTGCCGACCTGACTGCTGTCCAGAAGGCCATCATTGACACCCTCAAGCAAGAGGGTAAGACACAGAAAGAAATTTCTGAACGAATAGGCTGTTCCCAGAGTGCTGTATCAAGGCACCTCAGTGGGAAGCCTGTGGGAAGGAAAAAGTGTGGCAGAAAACGCTGCACAACGAGAAGAGGTGACTGGACCCTAAAGAAGATTGTGGAGAAGGACCGATTCCAGACCTTGGAGGACCTGCGGAAGCAGTGGACTGAGTCTGGAGTAGAAACATCCAGAGCCACCGTGAACAGGCGTGTGCAGAAAATGGGCTACAGGTGCCGCATTCCCCAGGTCAAGCCACTTTTGAACCAGAAACAGCAGCAGAAGCACCTGACCTGGGCTACAGAGAAGCAGCACTGGACTGTTGCTCAGTGGTCCAAAGTACTTTTTTCGGATGAAAGCAAATTTTGCATGTCATTCGGAAATCAAGGTGCCAGAGTCTGGAGGAAGACTGGGGAGAGGGAAATGCCAAAATGCCTGAGGTCCAGTGTCAAGTACCCACAGTCAGTGATGGTCTGGGGTGCCATGTCAGCTGCTGGTGTTGGTCCTCTGTGTTTTATCAAGGGCAGGGTCAATGCAGCTAGCTATCAGGAGATTTTGGAGCACTTCATGCTTCCATCTGCTGAAAAGCTTTATGGAGATGAAGATTTCATTTTTCAGCAT
Organism: Lithobates pipiens; assembly: GCF_037356315.1. Taxonomy (NCBI): domain Eukaryota; kingdom Metazoa; phylum Chordata; class Amphibia; order Anura; family Ranidae; genus Lithobates; species Lithobates pipiens. Next base: position 202,571,961 of record NW_027507685.1, read on the forward strand.
GACCTGGCACCTGCTCACAGTGCCAAAACCACTGGTAAATGGTTTACTGACCATGGTATTACTGTGCTCAATTGGCCTGCCAACTCTCCTGACCTGAACCCCATAGAGAATCTGTGGGATATTGGGAAGAGAAAGTTGAGAGACGCAAGGCCCAACACTCTGGATGAGCTTAAGGCCGCTATCGAAGCATCCTGGGCCTCCATAACACCTCAGCAGTGCCACAGGCTGGTTGCCTCCATGCCACGCCGCATTGAAGCAGTCATTTCTGCAAAAGGATTCCCGACCAAGTATTGAGTGCATATCTGAACATAATTATTTGAAGGTTGACTTTTTTTGTATTAAAAACACTTTTCTTTTATTGGTCGGATGAAATATGCTAATTTTTTGAGATAGGATTTTTGGGTTTTCAGGAGCTGTATGCCAAAATCATCAATATTAAAACAAGAAAAGGCTTGAACTACTTCAGTTGTGTGTAATGAATCTAAAATATATGAAAGTCTAATGTTTATCAGTACATTACAGAAAATAATGAACTTTATCACAATATGCTAATTTTTTGAGAAGGACCTGTATTCCCAAAAAAGCTGATTTTTATTTTTTATTTTTATTTTTTATTTTTTGGGCACTTGTAGAGGGAAATGGTTTGCAGGAAGCAAACAGTGAGCAGAATGGGTAAAAGGGAAGAGGAGATTGTATAAAATGACAAAAAAATATGAAGGCCGGAAGTAGGCCCATTTGGGCTCACCAACGTCTGAGGTAACAGCAGGAGATAGTGGGTGTCAGTAGCAGGCGGAGGGGAATATATAAAGTACCAGGGGGTAGGGTGGGTGGGTGGGGTTGACAAAGGAGGCTCCAGAGTGGGGGTTACAGGGGGCCTTGATGGGAGTAGAAAGAAATGGAGGTAGGGGCAAAAATAAAAGAGTTGGTGTTGGGCTCAGAGCTATGGGGGAAGGCCCTGTATTGTCAGAGTTTCAGAATAATCTGAACTCTGGGGAGGAGGAGAACTCTAATCAACTAAGCTGGATTTTCATGTTCATGCTCTTGGTAAGGGAGCTAGAAAGTTCTTCCATGGTTTTATTTTCGCCCTATCCAGCCAGTATTTTAACACTTGGGTATGGTGGGGATGGAGGGACAGGGTGAGGGGTTCTTTCCAAATAGCTAGTATACAAGTACAGGCAGCATTAACTATATGGACTATGACTGAAATTTGATAAGATTTTAAGGGAATGGCATTATGGTAAAGCACAAAAATGTCTGTTTGGATATTAGAAAGTCTGTACATTTCTGGGTGGTAGTATGTATCTGATCCCAGACGTGACTTAATTTGGGACAGGACCAGAAGATATGCAGGAGGTGTCCTGGAGAGAAGCCACAGTGCCAACATTCCTCGGGAAAATTGGGAAACGCGGAATGCAGTACTAGAGGTGTGCTGTACCGACTGTTCATGAGTTATTTTCTGAATCCTGATATCTATAATTTATGGATGACTTAAAAGATAATGTGAGGAATTTAGATTGCCCCTCCAGAGTAAACTATATACATGGGTCTTGTCACTATTTATTATTAAAGGGAGAGGAAGGTCCCTGTCGGCTTAGAGGAGTTTATAGCTGAATGAAGCAGTGTGTTTAGCCGGGCCAGATTGTATGCATTCCTGTTAGAAAGTTGGTCAGTCAAAGGCAGAGGCTATGTGGAGCAAATGCATAAAATATGCAAGTTGTCTCAACCACCATTGTCCCAAGTGAGCCAGATCTGGGTCCATGGATAGATTGGCATACAGGGGTCAGCCTGTGCATTTCGTGAAGTTTAGAGTCCTGTATTTGCTTACAAATACTTAATCCCGAATGGCCAAAGGAGAGATTATTTCCATTAGTTTGGGGTGATTAGTGAGGGGTGTAGTGACACTCCTCATCTGCTAAAAGTAATTTGAACTATGGTCCATGTAGGCCAAATTTCTGAGTGACATTTGATGGTGGGAGAAGACAGTGTTTCTCACCAAAGAAGTACAGTGAGTGGGGCAAAGGAGAAGATTTTATTCCATAGAAACGTAGGAGGTTTTTTTTTCATCCCTACATCGTTCCTTATCATGGTAAGATGAAAGAGATCAATGTCCAAGAGGGACATGCCTCCTTCCTATTTGGCGAGACATAATATATTGTGTTACACCCTTACCAGTTTATTGGCTCAAATTAATTTTACAGTGCCCTGCAAAAGTATTCACCCCTATTGGCATTTGTGTTTTGTTGCCTCACAACCTGGAATTAACATGGATTGTTTGAGGATTTGCATCATTTAATTTACAGAACATACACACAACTTTGAAGATTTTTTTATTTTAATTTTTTTATTGTGAAACGAACAACAAATAGGACAAAATAACAGAAAAAGTCAATGTGCATAACTATTCACCCCCCTAAAGTCAATACTTTGTAGAGCCACCTTTTTGTGGCTATCACAGCTCCAAGTCACTTTGGATAGGTCTCTATGAGCTTGCCACATCTTACCACTGGGATTTTTGCCCATTCCGCCATGCAAAACTGCTCCAGGTCCTTCAAGTTGGATGGTTTGCACTTGTGGACAGCAATCTTTAAATTTGACCACATATTTTGTATTGGATGAGGTCTGGGCTTTAAATAGGCCATTCCAACACATTTACATGTTTTCTCCTTAAACCACTCAAGTGTTGCTTTAGCAGTGTGTTTGGGGTCATTGTCCTGCTGGAAGGTGAACCTCCGTCCTAGCCTCAAATGTCACACAGAGTGGTATAGGTTTTGCTCAAGAATATCCCTGTATTTAGCACCATCTATCTTTCCCTCAACTCCGACCTCTTTCCCAGTCCTGACTGCTGAAAAAAATCCCCACAGCACAATGCTGCCACCACCATGTTTCACTGTGGGGATGGTGTTCTTTGTGTGATGTGTTTGCCCCAGACATAGTGTTTTCTTTGGCCAAAAAGTTACATTTTAGTCTCATCAGACCAGAGCACCTTCCTCCATACATTTTGGGAGTCTCCCACATGCCTTTTCAGAAACTCAAAACGTGCCATTTTGTTTTTTGCTAAAAGTAATGTCTTTCTTCTGGCCACTTTGCCATGAAGCCCAACATATGGAGCGTACGGCTTATTGTCGTCCTATGTACAGATACTCCAGTCTCTGCTGTGGAACTCTGAAGCTCCTCCAGGGTTACCTTTTAGGTCTCTGTGCTGCCTCTCTGATTAATGCCCTCCTTGCCCGGTCCTTGAATTTTGGTGTGCAGCCGTCTCTTGGCATGTTTGCTGTGCCATGTTCTTTCCTTTTGGTTATGATATATTTGATGGTGCTCATAAGGATCATCAAAGATTTGGATTTTTTTTTTTTATAACCTAACCCTGACTTGTATTTCTCAACAACATTGCCCCTTGTTTGGAGAGTCCCTTGGTCTTCATGGCAGTGTTTGGTTAGTGGTGTCTCTTGCTTAGGTGTTGCAGCCTCTGGGGCCTTTCAAAAGGGTGTGTATATGTAATGACAGATCATGTGACACTTAGATTGCACACAGGTGGACATCATTTCACTAATTATGTGACTTCGCTGAGAGAGCGCTGGGTATCATACAATGATTTCTATGATATGGAATTGGGAAGATGGTTATGCATTTTCAGATAACTATAGATTGCTTAGACTGTACCAAATACTGTTGTGCATTGATTGTATACCTGCGCAATTATACCTTGTAGTGCCCTTAGGTTCTCATCAATAACCTTTTTGTTGATTGATTTGATTTGTTGACTTCTGAAGGTAATGGGTTGCACCAGAGCTTTTTTTTTTTTTTTCAAATATTAATTTTTATTAATTTTCAAACAATGCCCAACATGGGCATGGACATAACATATAACATAGAAGTGGGATACACAAAGGGGAAGGGAGGGAAAGGGAAATACATATTAAATATATTACCGAAAGCAAGAGGAAGGTAGGTATACAGTACACACTTACATGGCATACTAATCATAGCTCTATGGAAGACCGAATTCAATCTGCCATCTGGTGATTACCGCTTATCCAAGCATAAAATCTCCATTAAGAAGCCAGAAGTGTATCCAAGAGCCTAAGTCCGTTCAGTTCCCTCATCTCTTGCCCTCGTCAGAATCTCAGTACCCCGGCAAAAACCCAGTGCCAGAGGGGAGAGGCCATCGGGAATGGGGGAAAGGGACATGGAAGGGGAGATGATGAGGGAAAGGGAGGGAGGGGGGGGAAGAGAAAAAAAAAAAGGGGGGGAGAGGGGGGGGGGGAATTCTGGTTGAATCAGGACTGCCCCGACCCATACGTAGTCTATAACGCTGACCATATTACACGGTCCTTAAGGATACTCCTTCGGATGAGAATATGAACTGGTGCCAGAGTGCCCATGTTTTCCTAAATTTTTCCTGCTGTTGCCTCCCCGTAAGCACCAGGTCTTCCAATTTACTAACGTCCTCCACCCTACGAATCCAGGACGCCACCGATGGAGGGGTCTGGCTTTTCCATTGGAGTGGTATACATGCTCTAGCAGCATTTACTAGGTGACATAGGATGGATTTTTTGTATCTTTTAGCGGACATGGTATTTACATGCAGTAGGAAGAAAGCCGGGTCATTGGGGACATTGTATTCCGTAAACTTTTGAATCACGGTCCTGACCGTGGACCAAAAATGAGACAACTTCGAACATGACCAAAATATATGTAACAACGTGCCCTGCTCTTGTCCACATCTCCAACAAAGCGCAGAGACGCTCGGATAGAAGGAGTGTAGAGCCTGAGGGGTTAAGTACCATCTCGTTAGGAGTTTATAGTTAGTTTTCCTGTATGTTCGTGCAGATGGTAGACTTTAGGGCCAATGTTAGAATACTTTGAGTCTGGCTCGGAGTAAATTTACAGTTCAGTTCCCCCTCCCATTTTGTCAGGAAGGTCAAATGGGCGTCGTCCATGGGTGTGATAAGAAGGTTGTACATTGTGGACAGTGTTCGCGGAAGCACCCCGGTACCAGAGCAGTATTCCTCAAAGTCGGTCAACGATTCGTCAAATCGCAGGGGGTTCTGGAGAGCCCTAAGAAAGTGTCTAAGTTGGACCGCGGTCCAAAAGGCTAGTTTATAGGGTCCCGATGTGTTACAGAGCGTCTCTATGGACGGCCAGTCCCCATGCGCCCGGAAGTGTCGTGCTTGTGTGCACTGTCTACTGGACATGGCCTGCAAAAGTTGGGTGTCTAGCCCTGGAGAGAATTGCGGGTTCCCTATAATAGGATATAGCGGAGAAGTAGGTGTGGACAGTGACTCTTTTGAGTATAGCTGTGATCCCACCCGGAGGGTCGTCCCCATCAGGGGATGCCTCTTCATATGGGCTGGGAGATGCTTATAACACCAGGCAGCTCCCCGTAGTGGCACCTGCGTCTGGGCCTGTTCCAGACGTATCGCACCAGAGCTTTTTATGGGCTTCATAACTAGGGGGGTGAATACATACGCACATGCCAATTTATAATTTTTTTTTTTTTTTTTTTTCTGAAAAATAGTTTTATGTATATATTTTTCAAATTTTACTTCATGAACTTAGACTATTGTGTTCTGATCCATCATATATAATTCAGATAAAAAAAAAACATTGAACTAAAAGCTGTAATGTAACAAAATAGGAGAGAAAGGGGAAGTTAAGGATAAGGGCTTGGGTGTGATATCCTTGGGGAGGTGGATTCCCAGTTAGATTGATTGGCTCACTTGAAGGGAAAGTTGTGTAGAACCCTGGCCAATGTGATCTTTGGGAGAAGTACAAGGCTTCTAACATCTGGTGGTTAATGTAAAGATTCGACAGAGCCCTGTATTTCTTGCATGCTGAAAGTTGGTGAGGAATGAACCCGCCTGGAAAGGTTAGTAAGAATAGAAGGTTATCTGCATAAGCAATGACTTTATGTTGGTGGGGGGGCATATGGACACCAGAAATATCATAGCTGGCCCCTATCATGCAGTGAAATAGTTCCTGTGTTAGTATTAAAATTGGGGATAGGGGGCAGCCCTGGCGTGTACAATTTAGCTTTGGAGAACGCCACAGAAGGTGGTTCCATTTATCTGCACTTTGCAGAGGAGAATGAGCGTAGTGACTGTATCTATGAGAGAGTGTGAAGACCCAAGTTTGGACTCCTGAATAAAGTGTACCGTATATACTCGAATATAGGCCGACCCGAATATAAGCCGAGGCCCCCAATTTACCCCCAAAAAACTGGAAAACTTATTGACTCGTGTATAAGCCGAGGGTGAGACATGGCTGTCCATCCCTGTGTGTGTGTCCGTCCATCCATCCCTGTGTGTGTGTCCGTCCATCCATCCCTGTATGTGTGTCCATCCATCCATCCATCCCTGTGTGTGTGTCCGTCCATCCATCCCTGTGTGTGTGTCCATCCATCCATCCATCCCTGTGTGTGTGTGTGTGTGTGTGTGTCCATCCACTCCTGAGATTTTACACGGTTTTACCATATAGCGCAGACAGACTGGTGACCTGACATATATGTGTTGTAGTTAAGAAATACAGATAGGTCAACTTCCTGCCCTTAGCCTGTAAAAGGATTGTACAAAAAGCTGTAATAGTTCACGGTTCCTCCTGTTTTCTCCTCATCATATTTCTTTTCAGCACATGTACTGCTCACAACTCATTGGCTCTTAGTTCTACCCTTTCCTGTATCAGTCTGCAGTGCTGGGGACCACAAAATACCAATATCATGACCAATGCATGTACTTGCACATTGGTTGCATTTAAAAATACATCCATCCCTGTGTGTGTGTCCGTGCAGCCTTGTGTGTGTGTGTGTCCAGCCTACCTGTGTCCCGAGCCTCCTCCGTCCCGTGCCTCCTCCGTCCCGTGCCTCCTCCGTCCCGTGTCGTGCCGATGGATCGCCGCTCTTCTCGGCGGCCATTCTACAATTCAAAAGCCGCGCCTCCGCCTCCGCCTGTGATAGGCGGAACACTCAATTTCCCAGCAGCCTGTGTTCCGCCTATCACGGACATCCTCTCATCGTCGTCCGTAGTATGAGAATGAGCGGATGTCCGTGATAGGCGGAACACTGACTGCTGGGAAATTCAGTGTTCCGCCTATCACAGGCGGAGGTGGAGAAGGAGGCGCGGCTTTTGAATTTTAATGTCCGCCGTCTGTCTGCTCGATACGCTGATCGAGCAGTCAGACAGCGGTGACTCGAGTATAAGCCGAGGGGGCACTTTCAGCCTCAAAAAAGAGGCTGAAAATCTCGGCTTATACTCGAGTATATACGGTAAGCAAGAGCAGTCAGCCCCTTTCTCTGAATCAGTGGAAAACAAAATACAAGGGGTGGCCCTCGGCAGGGCCAATTGGACAGCATTGAGCTTCTGAGTGGTATTATCTCTGGCTTCTCGAGTGCACATAAATACCCCTTGGTCTGGGTAGATGAAGTGTGGTAGCAAGCATTAGTATAGATTTTTTTTTTTTTTTTTCTTGAGAGTTTTGTATCTACAGTCAGTAAAGCGATAGAACCCATGACTCCTTTTAATACTTCAAGTTGTTCACATAAATATGGAGTGCATCAATATATAATATATGTCCATGCCAATCAATCTCTAACTTGATCCAGCAGCTGTATTAAATACCTCTTGATATTAACTATGATATTCATGGCATATACAGTGCTGTACATAAAATATGAAGTATAACTTTGTAACAATGAGAAAAGCCAAATGTTACATTGTTAAACTATTTTACCATAATAGCTCATAGAAAACTGCTTAATTCCTGAGCTCTGACATTTGAAAGAGGCATTCCTAATGGTTGTTTGTACTGTACATAGTGCTTAATTTTATTACCTGTATGTTTTAAATTGCAGTGTACTAAGCCGGTGATTGCTGCAATCCACAATGGGTGCATTGGAGGAGGTGAGACAGTGCACATTGCCATTTGACTAGATGAGATTTGTGTCTTGATGATTAATACTTTGTCTTCCATCAGGGATGAATCTCATCACTGCCTGTGACATCCGTTACTGCTCGCAGGATGCCTGGTTTCAAGTTAAGGTAAAGACATAGAAGGAATGACTTCCGTGGTATGGACTGCAAACTGAACTTTACTTTGAAATTTAGTAAACCTTTGCAATTTTATGCTGAATTGTTTTAATCCTTTGCAAGTTATAACCACCTATACATTTTCTATAGAACAATTTGAGAATTTGTAAACCTAGAGCACATTGTAAGAAATGGCAATATTCAAAGTCTGAGCTAGTATATTCATTCAGTCAAACTTTCTTTTCCTAAATATATATGAAGCTGGGAAACACCATGTTGTACCGAGTTACCTGCAAAGTATTTTTTTTTTTTTTTTTTTTTTTATCATGCACAATTGTAAAGGTTCTGTATTCATGCATATGACCCAATTTGCTCAATGCAGGATGGTTCGTCCATGCAGAGTAATGTTTTATAGGTCACTACATGTTCTTATAGCGAGGTTTCCCTGCTATAATTCCTAAACTCTGTTTTTGTCCCCCTGAGTGTTAGGTGTTTTAGCACTTTGTACTGCATTCTGCAGAATGTAAAATGATAAAGCTTTAACAATGAGAGTGGGAAGCCCTAGTAATAACCACAGCAGGTTTGCAGACCTGGGATTTCAGCATGGAGATCTCACTAAGAAAGTCCCCAAAAGATAAAAGAAACTTAAAGAGGAGCTGCACCTAAAAAAAAAAAAAAAAAAAAAAAAAAATATTAAAAGCCAGCAGCTACTAATATTGCAGCTGCTGACTTTTAATAATATCACACTTACCTGTCCCAGGTTCCAGCGATGTCGGCGGCAGATGACGAGCGATCGCTCGTCTCGCTGCAGCCACCGCCGCCATCCTATGTCAGGGAATCGGGAAGTGAAGCATGAGGGCTTCACTGCCCGGTCCCCTACGGCGCATGCGCGAGTCGCGCTGCGCTGGTTCCCTGCTGTGTCTCTGGGAACTGTGTGTTTCCCAGAACACAACGGGGGGGGCGGAGCGATGCGGGGGTCTGCGGCGGTCTGGCCGGAAGTGGGTGCAGTTACCTGGATTATCCAGGTAACTGCACCCCCTCCCCCCCGAAAGGTGCCGATTGTGGCACCGGAGGGGGGGAGGGATAATACTAGCGGAACTTCCCCTTTAGGGTGAAGAACCGCTTTAAAGTGGAGGGCCACCCCGAAAAAAATAAATAAATAAATATTAAAAATTTTAAAAAAATCAAAAAAAAAAAGAGAATTTATTTTTTATTTTTTTTTATTTTATTTTTTTTACTTACCAGAAATGCCTGTTGCTAGGCACATAATCCTAATCTTCCTCTTCCTCTTCCTTCGTCGCGTTGTCTTCTGGGTAATGGGTCGCGCTGTGTTCTGGGAACTGTGTGTCTCAGAACACAGAGCGTCCCATTCACAAAGCGCTGCGTGACTCGCGCATGCGCAGTAGGAAACGGGCAGTGAAGCCGTAAGGCTCCACTGCCTGTTTCCCTTAGAAGGAATGGCGGCGCTGGGACCCGAGGGACGGGTCGGCCTCGGGCGGCCGACATCGCGGGCGCCCTGGACAGGTAAGTGTGCTTATTAAGTCAGCAGCTGCAAACACTTTTTTAATTTTTTTTTTTTTTTTTTTTTTTTTTTTTTTACACGGCCCTTCTCTTTTTAAGCCTGGTACCCACCACCAGTTTCTTTTTCGTTCAACCTGCAAAACTGACAGCTCAGGTCAGAGACACTATACTAACAATCCGATATTAGTACAGCGGTCTCCCATGCTGTGCTATTGTGCTGTGCTATTGTGTTTTGACAGGGGAGCGGCCCCCCGCCATAGAACACTCCAGTCAGCGCCCTCAGCCATTGGCTGAGAGTGCTGATCAGGAGTCGGTCAATAGAAACCGCCGGCTGACATTCGGCCTGTGTGTACTAGGCTTTAGGCAGTTTAAAGGAACGCTGTTGACCAAAAAATAAAAGATAAAAAGTTGAAGAGCTACATTAGACTGACCAAAGAAACTTCAGCATTTGACACACTTTCATGTTCGTTAAACACCTATGCTCTGTGATTCCATCCACTGGCTGTTGGCTCAGTACTGCACTTGTTTCAATCTGGCCTGCCAGATCATTTCATGTGGCCCTCGCACCTCTATTGCAGCTGCTGCACCCCTCTCGTCTCAGCCCCCACCTTGTCTCAGCAGTCGTCCACAGAGAGGACTGGACTCCTCTGCCAGATCATTCCCTTCTCTGTAAAGTCGCACAGAGGCAGAACCTCAAATCCTCCTTCTCTCTGTGCAGCAGCAGCACCCCCTTGTTTCCGCCTCCTCTGGTCTCAGCATTCAGAAGATTCCAGCAGCTGACTCCAGCCCTCCACTGGTCTTCCTCCAGACCCTGCACTTTCTGCTTTCCAGCTCTGCCCCCAGCTTCTTCCTGGCAGCAGCACTAGGTAAGAAAGGTTCACTGTAATGCTGGACAGTCTTAACTCATGGGCCAACCAGGTACATGGGGGGGGGGGGGGCCTTGCAGTCCCCCTCAATTCCCCCTGGAAATCTCTCCAGCGCTCCCCTGAAACTTTGTAGGCGTTAAGGAAAAACAACCCATAACGGAGCATTAGCTTCTTGTGTGGGCGGGATGTGTACTTCTCCAATCACATGGGAGGAACAAGAGAGGAGGACATCGGGGATCGTAGCAGTACACATCCCACCCACACAAGCAGCAGCAGTGGTAAGATTGTGGCCGGATCCAGCGGGCTGCTGGGGTGGGATGCAGTGGCGGCCGGTGTTGTTTTTTTTGAGGGGGGGGCAGCAAACAAACACCCACCGGTGGCATGGTGGTCTGAAACTTACCACATCTAGATGGCAGGCTGTGGGCAGCGGCTCCGGGGTCCTCCAGCACGGCGGGTGGAGCCCATCTAGGCTCCTCCAGTGGCTTCCGCCATGCGTCTTCACTCTCTTCCTACTAAGTGCTAGGCATGCAATAGGATCGCCTGACGTTTTGGCCAATCGGTAATTGGGTCTCACAAACCCACCTCCCGATTGGCAGGGAGGAAATTTTATTTTGCGCCCCTAATGGATGGGCCGACACTGCACAGTACACAGTTTGAGTGTAATATTAAGAACTCCTCTTCCCCCATCAGATTCCATTACACACAGCTATGATGTGCACAGTGTAGAGCAGGCTACTGTAACTGAGCTGTTCTGACCATGGAACTGTACAGGTCAGAACTAAATACAGTAGCCAGCTATACACTCTATGCAGATAGTGGCTACTGGTATATGTAAGGGAATCAGATTTCAGCTCCAGTGTGTACTGGGTGGGGTACAAGAGATCTTAATGCCTGTATTCAGGCTTTGTACAGTGCAGAGATAGGAGACACAGCTAGGGAGGGAGATAGAGTAAAAAAAGAGAGGAGCAGTGTGTAGAGAGAGCAGTACAGTGTGTACAGGTTGTGAATATAACTTTGGGCAATTCTCTAGTTGTGTTTTTGTTTCTAATTGGACAAAAAGCCATGCCCAATACGTAGCATAATTTAGCCACACTGACTTATTGCTGTGACGTGTGTAGCGTGCTGCAGGAATCCATCTCCCTAGTAGCGGCCCCAGTGCAATACTTTGCCCAGGAGCTCATGATGCTATGAAGATGGCCCTGCTGTGATGTAAGGGAGGGTGGAAAGCTCTTGACATCTATTGTACGCGAGGGTGGGGTGCTCTGGACATCTTGTTTTACAGATAAAACAATAATGCTGCAATGTCTGCAATGAAATTGAGTTTGACACCCCTGCAATACTGTGTCTTTGTAGTGCTGTAGTAACATAATGACCGGTGAGTGAAATCTCAGTGCGCAGTGGTGGTGAAAGTCAGGATCAAACACAGAATTGTCGGATGCCAGAGATTGCCAACATAGCTCTTCAACAGAGTATTATAACTCTCTTCTTTTGCAGGTTTTTTTTGTTTTTGTTTTTTCAGCATTAACTAAAAACTGAAACATACATTTTGGGTAGACTGTTTTTCATTTTTACAGCAGCCTCAAAGTGAGATGATCATATTGCAGGGGCTAAAGGAGTGAGACTGAGCGAGAGCCAAGCAGTTATGTTTGACTGTATATGGGGCATATACTATTAATTTTTATTTTATTTTTTGTAAAATTGATAAGCAGGTATGTTGAAGCAAACTTTTTTTGCTGAATAGATATATAACCTTTTCTTTATCATACATCACGGAACACAGAGCAACCATAATAATGACTATATGGATTATACGCCACCTACTGGTGGATGGACTCTGAGAGATAGACAAACAAGACGTTCACCCCTATATAACACCTCCTACACAGGAAGGACCTCCTGTTTTTTTCCGACAGGGTCTCTAAGGTGAAATGGTCATTGATGTGATACATGTGCTCTTGGAGGTCTGGATGGTTCTATTTAGAATCATGGACTTCATTCGGATCTGAAAAAGCTATCAGCCAAAATGGATTATACCGAGCCTCATTGGAAGGAGAGAAGATTCATCAAGGTTTGCCTGTAATGCGTCCTTATGGTGCTGGACCCTGCATAATGGAACCCTGTGCAGTGTTTGTTCTGACCAAGGTGCTTTCCCGCAGGGTGCTATACAGATCCAGGGGAGTGGACCCCACATTAAGGGGGCAGCAGTACCTGAAGGTCTTTTATGGCAAGTCTTACCGGGTGAAGATTGGACTTCTGTTATGTTCAGAGTCCTGCAGCAGGAATGGTAAATCTGCATTTTTGCATGTTATCTTTAAAAAAAAAAAAAGAAAAAAAAAAAATATATATATATATATATATATATATATATATATATATATATATATATATATATATATATATATATATATATATATACACACTGCATACTTACTGCTTAATGGCTCTCCATTGTCACCCGTTCTCTTCAACATTTACATTCGCCCACTCCTTCAAATCATCAGATCTCTGCTTCCACTCTTACGCTGACGACATGCAACTTTATCTCCGGATCAATGGAAAAAAAGATCACCAACAACAACTTGAAAACTGCCTCAAATCAATAGAGGACTGGATGACCACCAACTCCCTCCAGCTGAACCAATCAAAGACAGAGCTTCTTATCTTACACCCAAATCATAAGCCCGCAACCAAAACCTCCTGGTCTCCAACAACCGTCTTTGGGCAGACTATCTCCCCAAAGACCAAAGCGAAGAGTCTCGGGGTTATTTTAGACGCACAAATGTCAATGGATGCACAAATAGGATCTGTAGTCAGTCGATCTCACCATCTACTGCGCATGCTTCGCAGACTCATCCCTTTTATCCCAAAGAATGACAAAGCAGTGGTAGTTGGAACAATCATTAATTCAGGACTGGACTACGCAAACTCGCTTTACATAGGATTACCACAATATCAACTTGCGCGATTACAACTGATCCAAAACACGGCGGCAAGGCTGATAACAGGAAAAAAAACCCTGGGAATCCATTTCTCCTTCACTGAGGAGCTTACATTGGCTAACCGTAAAAAATCGGATCACGTTCAAGACCCTTTGCCTCACCCACAAATGCGTGCATAGAGAAGCTCCGCAATACCTAATGGAGAAAATAAATCATTACACACCAAACCGCAGTCTTCGATCAGCCAATAAAAACCTCCTCCTCGTGCCCAAAGCCCGGTATAAATCCAAGGGTGATCGGAGATTCGCTGTCCAAGGGCCTCTGCTATGGAATGCTCTACCAATCAACATCCGCCTGGAAGAAAATCACCTGGCTTTTAGGAAAAAACTCAAGACCTTCCTCTTTTAGCAGATGATCAAAGCTCGCCACAGCGCCTAGAGGCGATTCAGTTCGCATTGTGCGCTATATAAGTATTTCATTCATTCATTAATTCGGGGGGCCCGTACAACTGTAAGTCAATATACCACTAGCAGTGCATTTTAAAGTGTTGGGTCTCCAGAATTTCAGACGGTCAAACTTTCCGGCAGAAAAAGGCAGACGGAATCATTTCATCAGATAGTCCGATCATGTGTGGACTTCAGCAGACTTTTTTTTTTTTTTTTTTCGAAAATTCTGACGGACCTAGAAATAGAATGTTTTAACTCTTTCCAACGGAATCAGTGTCTGTTTGGAAAACTGTTTGTATGCTGTTCCGATGGACCAAAAACGACGCAAGGGCAGCTACTGGCTATTGAACCTTTCTAGTCCCGTTGTACGTGCTTTACGTCACCGCGTTCTAAACAATCGGACTTTGGTGTGATCGTGTGTAGGCAAGTCCGTTTCAGCAGAACTCCATCGGGACTCCGTTGGAAAAAACAGTTGTGTGTACGTGGCATTAGACTAGCTAAGTGACCTAGAAGGGTGTCACCGCCCTCAGGTTCCTTGGTCTGGCAATGTTCATGTCTCCTTTTGGACCAATGGCATCAGGGTGATCTGAGCCACTGTGGTGCCTGATCTTGGATCAAGCCTGGTTAGTACTTGGATGGGAGACTGCCCACGTTTCCCTCCTAAGTGAGGGAGGCATCTGAGGTTGCTGTGTTTGAGAGTCTCTCAGACCATCAGGAAACGCACAGCTTCATGTTGCGGGTTGTTTCCAGCCTCATCAAATATTTCTGTAATTGTGGTGGAAAGTCCTCTCTTCTTTTTTGTGACCATCCTTCAGGCTGGCCACAGCTTCTGAGGTTCACAAAGTTCCTAGCTCCGGTGCCCGACTTGGTAAAAATGCAAGGGAGGTGTCAATCTCAGTATACTTCAATAACCTTTGCTCAGGAAGCACTTGGTCCAGATTTTCCTTCGATACATTTTGCAGTAAAAAAAATTAAATAAATCTGTCTAGGTCGAAGCACATTCCTACATGTACAGTTCTATTCCAGGTCTTGGAGAGGATCATTCTCTCTGTCTGGAACTTTAAGATCCAGGCATTGGATTGCCTGAGGGCTCTATTCCCAGGGTGTTGCACAGCTAAAGATTGGTGGTTGATGGTTCGGAATCTAGGAAGGTTGAATTCTTCCTTTCAGGTATTATAAGATAATAACCACTGATGCCAGTTTCTCCATCTGGTTTGAGGGTGGTTACAGTTCAGTGGACTTAAATATCTTGGAGCTTTTGGCCAGTACGCCTTGCTCTGGATTATGCTACAAACCAGTTGTAGGTTCTATTCGGGAAAGCCTCTGCAGGGGCATATATATCAACCACCAGGGCGGCACCAGGAGTCATGCTTCTCAGGAAGGTGAACCACATTCTGTCTGGGACAGCACAAGGACTCTCTTTATCATCCGTGCATATTCCAGGTATAAAATAGTGACAAAAGGAACTCTGCAGGTGGCTTGGTACACTGACATGGCGAGTTTTTTGCAGGGGTCGCTCCTGGGACACTCCCAGTTCAGTGGGACCTTATGGTCGTGAGTCCTGTATCTCCACACTGTTGAGCCCCTGGAAGCCAGCTTTGGGAAACTTCAATTACAGGACTCGGAAATATTTTTTTGCCTGGGGTGCAGTGAGGAAGTGGCACCCACAGAAATATGTGAGTGGGAAATTTTCTTTTTCTTTCTCCAATCCGTATGGGAAAGGAGATTGGCCTTAAGTACCGTTAAGGGTCAGGTTTCGTCCCTATACATTTTTTTTTCTTCCAGGGGCTGTTTCTCACTCCTTGATTCATACTTCCTACAGCCTGTAACATAGACAGTGTCGCCTGTCAGGCCATTCTTGTGTCTTTGGGACTTGAATTTGATCTTGACTGTTCTTGCAGAGGCCACTTTTTGAACCAATTGAGGGATTCTGTTAGTCCTTTATCTCGGAAGGTGGCTTCTTTGGTTGCTATCACTTCACTAAGTGGAGTGTTAGAGTTGGCGGCTCTTTCATGCAAGGAGCCGTTTTTGGTCTTGCATCATATTAAGGTGATGTTGCGTCCTCATCCATTTTTTGCCTAGTATGGTGTCTGGTTTTCACTTGAATCAAGACAATGTCTTGCCTTCTTTTCTGATCTTCAGTTGGCAGGAGTTGGATCACTGCATACTCTGGTGGTAGTTCTGGTGGTCAGAATTACTTGATTTGTTGGTACAGGTCAGGAATACTGTTTTTTTCCTGCCAGTAGAGCCCGGGATGGGCAGGAGGCATCCAAGTTAACTATTTTCTTTGGTTTTGCAAGGTAATTATTCAAGGCTATGGGTTGAAAGGGTAAGGTCCCCCACCTCCTCCTTTTTTTGGTAAAAGCGCTCGCTACCAGGTGTGTGGGGGCATCTTGGGCCATCGGGTGTCAGTGGCTCAGGATTTAAGGCCATTACATGGTCTTTTGTTCATACATTCACAGAATTTTACCAGATAGATGTCAAAGCCACGGAGGATACTGCTTTGGCCACAGTATGTTTTGGGCGGCAGAAGGAGTCCTTCTCAGGTGGCAGTTTCTGTGATTGCGTCTCCCTCCCCTCAATGGCATTGCTTTAGGACATCCCATATAGTCATTATTATGGTTGCTCTGTGTCCCGTGATGTATGATAAAGAAATGAGGATTTTTCTGTCATACTTGCCTGTAAAATCCTTTTCTTGGAGTACATGAAAGGACACAGAGGTCACTCCCATCTTTTTTGGTATATTTATTGCTTTGCTACAAAACTGAGGTCCTTCCTGTGTAGGAGTGGCTATATAGGGGTGGACTTCGTGTTTGACTGTCTGCCAGAGTGTCCATCCACCAGTATGTGGCTTATAACTCATATAGTCATTATTATGGTTGCTCTGTGTCCCATGATGTACTCCAAGAAACGATTTTACAGGTAAGTATGACAGAAAAATCCACTTTTTTTGTTTATAGTTTTAGTGTTTTAAAATATTTCCCCTAAAATTATAACTAAAGGCAAAACTTTTTTTTTTTTTTTTTTTTTTTTTTTTTTAAATTACCGTCCCCTAGTGGATTTACCCTCTCTATTTGTCCTAGTGACCATTATCACCAAAACAGAAAGTCAATGAAGATCCTATACTTTGAGATGTGACCAGAATAGGAATATAGTCATTATGGTGACAACCAGAGATTCCCTCACTTGGAAGGATTTCTTGTTTTGGCTGAGGGACAGAAAGTGAAGGGGAATATCCCTTCAGATGTTAAAAAATGCTGACAGGAGTTATAGAGCTTCACTGACTATTCAAAATGAAAAAAAAAAAAAAAAAGTTATGACTTTAGTTCTACTTTCATATTTTATGGCAGTGTATGTGTGCCCTAGTGCGGAACAGGTAAAGTGATTAGATTGTGTAATTTTATTTCACCTTCACTTGTAATTATACCTGATTTCATCGTTGGCACACAGGACAGAGGGAAATTCCGTCCCAGCTGCAATGCAGTGGCATACTGTACATGCAGTCAGAGGGGGCAGCCCTTGGACTCTGATCCTTATTTCCTGATAGCCACATCCACAACCCAGATCAAGCCTCACAATTTACTGCTGTTAAAGGATACGTTCATTAAAAAATATAAATGCACATTTTTTTGCAGGTCAAAAAATTAGCATTTTTCTTTTCTTAGGAACCTGCAGAGCATTGCACCTAAGATCAGCAGATAGTAGGTGCAATGCCGCTCCTGTAAACTCTTAATTAAAGCTGTCTGCTCATAACTCCCATGTGGGCAGACAGTTAATAAAGAGCAGGAAGATCGATGAACTACAAGAGCGCTCATCAGCGCCCATGCAGTTCATTGAGAACTACAAGCCGTCTGCCACGAAGCTTACGGAGCCAGCGCCACCAGGATGGGGGGGGTGCAGGCACAAAGGAGCCGGCTCTCTTCCTTGCATCAGTGCGATTGGGCAGCGGGGCAGCTGATGTATGTAAATCTAGGACTTTCACAGAGTGTCTGCCGCTGTGCCGCAATGCCTCTGGAAACTGAGTTTGGGAAAAGAGACTCCTCCCTTCCTGAACTTTGAGAGCCAATAGGAGAGCGGCTGCCTGTGCAGGGACTCGGGTGCTAAAGCCTGACCATGTGGAGGAGTCACTGTGTACATACACGGGTAGGACAGTGCTATGGGAGGGAAGCAAGAGGTCACTGCTATAGGGGAAAGGGGGGGGGGGGCGGCAGAGGACACTACTGTGTGTGTGTGTGTGTGTGTGTGTGTGGGGGGGGGGGGGGGGTGATGTGAAGGGCAGAGGACACTGCTTTGGGAAGGGCCACCCCCTCTAGCAGTGTCCTCTACTGGCCTTCACATGACCCCTCCTGAACACTGGTCTGGGTGGGAGGGGGGTTTAGGTGCCCAGTAAGCAAGTGGTTAAGTCACGGCAGTGTGAAAAGGGCCTTAAATGCACTCAGCGTACATAATGAATCTGATTGGGGGAGTAGATTGTGAGGTCCTTCTAGGGACAAGGACCGAGGTAAATCTACTGTATGTACTCTGTAAAGTTCTGTGCACCATGTGAACAATATACAGATAGTAGAAATGCACTGATTCATTTATTTATTACAGGTATTTATTTAGCGCCGGCAATTTACACAGCAGTGTGTGTGTGTGTGTGTGTGTGTGTGTGTGTATATGTATGTGTGTGTGTGTGTGTGTGTGTGTGTGTGTATATATAATCGCCCTCACGGTGCTTAGAATCCATCCCTAACTCTTATTTATACATACACATATTAGGGCTTGTGTAGACAGGAGCCAAGTAACCTACCTACTGTTCTAGGTTTTTTTTTTTTTTTTTTTTTTTTTGGTATATTGTATAGTGGGCTGCATTATAATATCTCCCCGGTTTCTCACAGGAAGTGGACGTGGGTCTAGCGGCTGATGTAGGAGCCCTCCAACGTTTGCCAAGCGTCATTGGGAGCAGAAGGTATATTGAAATCATTTATGAACTATCCCTGCATATTAGTTCTTCTGTCTGGAATGGACCGGGCCTGAGGTTTTTGTTTACATTCTTTTTATTCATCAAATATTGGCAGACAAGTTTATTTTATTAGAAAAAAGAGGGCGCACTGGCCTAGTGCATTATCCAACATAACCAATAACATGGTTTAAAAATGTCTACTCACAAACGTAAATTTACAATTAGCTCTACAGGTCACATGCGTGGCTGGTCTCTCACAGAATGTATGCAACTCCAAACCGGGGTAGGGGAATTTAAACCCAGGTCCCGTCTGGCTGACGTATTTAGAAGGACAAATCACCTTCTTCAGAGCCTCAACAAGTTTATTTTATTCACCTTTAAAGTGGAGGGCCACCCTGAAAAAAGAAAATACATTAAAAATTAGAATAAAATCATAAAAAAAAAAAGAAAAAATAATAATTTTTTTTTACTTACCAGAAATGCCGGTTGCTAGGCACATCATCCTAATCTGCCTCTTCCTCCTCCGCGGAGATCTTCTTTCTTCTCTCCTCTGTGCGGTGTCTTCTGGGTAATGGGTCGCGCTGTGTTCTGGGAACTGTGTGTCCCAGAACACAGCGCCTCCCATTCACAAAGCGCTGCGCGACTTGCGCATGCGCAGTAGGAAACGGGCAGTGAAGCCGCAAGGCTCCACTGCCTGCTTCCCTTACCCAAAATTGCGGCGCCAGGACCCGAGACCGAGGGACGGGTCAGCCTCGGGCGGCCGACATCGCGGGCGCCCTGGACAGGTAAGTGTGCTTATTAAAAGTCAGCAACTACAGTGTTTGCAGCTGCTGACTTTTTAAAAAAAATTTTTTTTCCAAAACCGGCCCTCCTCTTTAAGCATTGAATAGCACTGGTATATTCTGAAGCCTTTTAATGAGAAGGTTTACATGAATTTCTGGCACCAAAAGGGCTTACATCTAATAGCTTTATCAAATTTTAATATGCAACATATTAGAGGCGCTGTGGGTATAAGGCGATTCACCTCCCAGTATCCAAATTCTTCGCATGACCATAATGATGTGACTGCTACAGTACATGACATGTAACACTAGCCTTAAATCTAGTATAGTGGGAAACTGTTTTAACAATTCTTTATCTTTGTTATACAATCACCGCACACTTTTTAACCACTTTCAGACCGGACCATTTTGCTGGTAAATGACCAGAGGTCTTTTTACACTTTGGCACTGCGCTGCTTTAACTGGTAATTGCGCGGTCATGCAATGTTGTACCCAAACAAAATTTGCGTCCTTTTCTTCCCACAAATAGAGCTTTCTTTTGATGGTATTTGATTGCCTCTGCGATTTTTATTTTTTGCGATATAAACGTAAAAAGACCGCAAATTTTGAAAAAAAAATGATATTTTCTACTTTTTGTTATTAGAAAAATCCAATAAACTCAATTTTAGTCATACATTTAGGCCAAAATGTATTCAGCCACATGTCTTTGGTAAAAAAAAAGTCAATAATTGTATATTTATTGGTTTGCGCAAAAGTTGTCACATCTACAAACTAAGGTACGTTTTCTGGAATTTACGCAGCTTTTAGTTTACGACTGCCTATCTCATTTCTTGAGGTGCTAAAATGGCAGGGCAGTACAAAACCCCCCCAAATGACCCCATTTTGGAAAGTAGACCCCCTAAGGAAATTGATAAGAGGCATGTTGAGCCCATTGAATATTTAATTTTTTTGCCTCAAGCGATTGAATAATGACAAAAAAAAAAAATTTTTTTTTTTTTTTTTACACAAAGTTGTCACTAAATGATATATTGCTCACACATGCTATGGGCGTATGTGAAATGACACCCCAAAATAAATTCTGCTGCTTCTCCTGAGTACGGGCATACCACATATGTGGGACTTTTTGGGAGCCTAGCCGCGTACGGGGCCCCGAAAACCAAGCACCGCCTTCAGGCTTTCTAAGGGCGTAAATTTTTGAGTTCACTTCTCACTACCTATTACAGTTTTGAAGGCCATAAAATGCCAAGATGGCACAAAACCCCCACAAATGACCCCATTTTAGAAAGTAGACACCCCAAGCTATTTGCTGAGAGGCATGTTGAGTTCATGGAATATTTTATATTTTGCCACAAGTTGCGGGAAAATTACAAACTTTTTTTTTATTTTTATTTTTTTTTTCACAAAGTTGTCACTAAATGATATATTGCTCACGCATGCCATGGGCATATGTGAAATGACACCCCAAAATAAATTCTGCTGCTTCTCCTGAGTACGGGGATACCACATATGTGGGACTTTTTGGGAGCCTAGCCGTGTACGGGGCCCCGAAAACCAAGCACCGCCTTCAGGCTTTCTAAGGGCGTTACAGTTTTGAAGGCCATAAAATGCCAAGATGGCACAAACCCCCCCCAAATGACCCCATTTTGGAAAGTAGACACCCCTAAATTTAGGGGTACACTAGTGAGACTAGGTAATAAATGGCGGGTGCCCTGAAACTATAAAAAAATAACTAACCAACCAGCGTCACCTGTAACAGTTATATGGTGATCACTGGTGAAAGGGTTAACTAGGGGGCAATCGGGGGGGCTTTATGCGGTAGTATATGGGGGTCCCTGGCGCTATAAAAAGCTGCAGCGAACCTAAATACCTGCCTAACTAGCGTCACCTGTGACACTAATACAGCGATCAGAAAAACGATCGCTTATTAGGCTGGGTTCACACTGGAGCGATGCGGGAACGCCACGAATGCGCGGCGGGTTCCCGCATCGCATGCCTCCCGGCGGCAGTTCACACTGCCCTATGCGAACTGCTGGGAGTGTCAGTGAAATGTTACTGACACCCCCAGATCAGTTCGCATATCGCAGTGCGATCTGCAAACTCGGATCGCATGGTGTGAACACCCATGCGATCCGATTCTGCTGCGGGCCAAAAAAAGGGTCCCGTGCGAATTTGCGGCGGGTGTGGCGGGTGCGGCGAGTAGCTGAACTCGAATCGCACAGAGATCGGATGTGATTTGCACTGCAGTGCGGTGCGAATCACATCCGTTCTCATAAACCGCTGCAATGTGAACCCAGCCTTAGTGACACTGGCGACGGGGGGTGATCACGGGGTTAAACCTTTATTGGGGGGGTTAGGGGGGTACCTTTAGAACTAAAGGGGGCTAACCCTAACTGCCCTAACAGTTATTAGTCACAAATGACACCCGCCGGGTGATCAGGGGGTTAAACCTTTATTAGGTAATAAATGGCGGGTGCCCTGAAACTATAAAAAAATAACTAACCAACCAGCGTCACCTGTAACAGTTATATGGTGATCACTGGTGAAAGGGTTAACTAGGGGGCAATCAGGGGGCTTTATGCGGTAGTATATGGGGGTCCCTGGCGCTATAAAAAGCTGCGGCGAACCTAAATACCTACCTGCCTAACTAGCGTCACCTGTGACACTAATACGGCGATCAGAAAAATGATCGCTTATTAGGCTGGGTTCACACTGGAGCGATGCGGAAACGCCACGAATCCGCGGCGGGTTCCCGCATCGCATGCCTCCCGGCGGCAGTTCACACTGCCCTATGCGAACTGCTGGGAGTGTCAGTGAAATGTTACTGACACCCCCAGATCAGTTCGCATATCGCAGTGCGATCTGCAAACTCGGATCGCATGGTGTGAACACCCATGCGATCCGATTCTGCTGCGGGCCAAAAAAAGGGTCCCGTGCGAATTTGCGGCGGGTGCGGCGGGTGTGGCGGGTGCGGCGGGTGCGGCGAATGGCTGAACTCGAATCGCACAGAGATCGGATGTGATTTGCACTGCAGTGCGAATCACATTCGTTCTCATAAACCGCTGCAATGTGAACCCAGCCTTAGTGACACTGGCGACGGGGGGTGATCACGGGGTTAAACCTTTATTGGGGGGGTTAGGGGGGTACATTAGAACTAAAGGGGGCTAACTCTAACTGCCCTAACAGTTATTACAGTCACAAATGACACCAATGCAAAAAAAAAAAAAAAAAAAAATGACATTGGTGTCACTGTGACTGGGGGGCAGGGGTAATTGGGGGGGTGATCGGGGGGTAAAGGGGGGGTGTGAGTGTGCCTGGCATGTTCTACTGTGTGTGTAGAGTGTTGGTGCAACTCACCGATCCGCTCTCCTCCGTGTCGGAACGAAAAATACCGACACGGAGGAGAGAATACATCACTTCCTCTCCTGTGTTTACATTACAGGAGAGGAAGTGATGTCACGGGGGATTTCTATTCGTCGGGAGCGATCGCGAGGGGGTGGCCATGAATGAATGGCCGCCCCCTCGTCCCGGATCGCTCCCGGACGAAAACCGACCGCCGCAGGCACCGGGCGGGGGCCCGATCGGGCCCCCGACCCGCGGGAGGCAAGGGACGTACATGTAAGCCCTTATGCCTGCCCGTGCCATTCTGCCGACGTACATCGGCGTGCGGCGGTCGGCAACTGGTTAAACCCCACCAGTCAATAGAGAATTCCTAGTCCATGTACGTCCGTTTTCGCAACTCCTATACATATCTTCCCTATATCAGACTGTGATCAATTCTGTATTCTCAATATATGAAAGAGAACTAAACTTTTTTTTTTTAACCCCTTTTCTACCAAGGTATGTCTTTAACCACTTACCTACCAGGCACGAACACCCCCTTCCTGCCTAAGCCATTTTTCAGCGTTCAGCGCTGTCGCACGTTGAATGAAAATTGCGTGGTCATACTACACTGTACCCAAACACATTTTTTTATAATTTTCTTCACAGAAATGGAGCTTTCTTTTTCTGGTATGTAATCACTGCTGGGTTTTTAATTTTTTTACAGGAAAAAAAAGACCAAAAAAGAAAAAAATTGTTTTTTTTTTTTCTTTTGTTCTGTCAGTAAATTTTGTAACAAAGTAATTTTTCGCCTTCACTGGTGTGCGCTGATGAGGTGGCACTGATGGGCACTGATAGGCTGAACTGATGGGCATTGATGAGGTGGCACTAATATCCCGCACTGTTAGGTGGCACTAGTGGGCACTGTTAGGTGGCACTAGTGGGCACTGTTAGGTGGCACTGGTGGGCACTGTTAGGTGGCAGTTGCGGGCACTGATAGGCAGCAGTGGCAGGCACGGATAGTTGGAATGGATAGGCGGTACAGATGGGCACTGATGGGCGACACGGATGGGCATTGATGGACAACACTAATAGGCAGCACTAATTGCCAGCACTGACTGTCATGGCTAATGGGCACTGATTTGTGGCACGTGTGAGCACTGATTGCTGCCACTGGTGAGCTCTGATCACTGGCATTGGTGGGCACTGTATGCTGGCATTGGTGGGCATGGTATTTTTACACTTTATATATTGTAATCAGTGCCCTGATTACTTCCTTAGCTGTCCCCCTGTGAGGAGATGCCACTGATCGGCTCTCCTCACACTCTGTCAGTGAAAGCCGATTACCGTCATCTCCGTGTTTACATGTGACTGGCTGTGATTGGACACAGCCGATCACATGGTTAAAGAGCCGTGGATCGGGGTCGCACCATGTCCTAGCAACACGGTACGGCCGCGATCTCCGTGCTGCGGGCATGCGAGAGTGGCTGTTCTGTGCCGCCATCTTACGACGGTGGCCCAAAGCAAGAGCTGTACCGCCCCACCGTCATTTGACGGTGGACGGGCGGCAAACGGTTAAACTGCAGATCGGTGGCCCATATTTTACCCAGTGGCATTTATAAACGACACTGGGTAAGTAGAAGTAAGATGGCCAATCAGCACCGGTAGTCTGTGTAGTGACCCATCAATAGATGACATGGTACCACACTGTACCAAGTTAAGCCTAGAGGCTGGGTACCATGTGATTGGTCATGATGGAAGGTCAACACAAGTTTAAGTGGTGTCAGTTAAGGAATATGGTGAGGCAGGAAAGAGAAGCCTGTATGACTAACTTAGGAAATGGCTAGAAGCAGGTAATATCAGAGTATCAAAGGAGAAATGGAAAGAAAAGAAAGGGGGTGGGGGGGGGGGAGATCTTGGGTGAGTTTTACAAGAAACTCTGTTACAGAATCTGCAGGGACCTGTCTGGGTCTTTCGGGAGGTGATAGTCCCCCCAGGGAGACCATATCTTCTCAAATGTATGGGTCCTGTCAGTTAATATTGCTATCTTTTCATGGATCAGGTAGGTATTTTTTTAATGACAGCTGCATTTTTGAAGATATTAAAATAATTTCTGAAATTACATTCTATATCTTTTAGCTGAGAAGCCACTGGATGTAAAGGGTTGCTAATCTGTGGTATTATCTTGCAACATGGAAGGTATAATGGGGTTGATTTACTAAAACTGCAGAGTGCAAAATCTGGTGCAGATATGCACAGTGGCCGATCAGCTTCTAGCTTCAGTTCAATTAAGCTTTGACAAAATAACCTGGAAGCTGATTGCTCGTTTTAGTAACTCAACCCTACTGCGACTATTTTATCTCTCTACATCTAGTGAGGACATTTCCAGTTGCCACCACTAGGGGGAGACTTGATGCTATACCATACACTTTAAACCCTAGCAGTTTCTGTGCTTTAATGTAAGAACGATCTATACACCAAAATCCTAATGCTGTTGTTGAGCTTTTATTTCATTTATTATGTCCTAAGTATTTCAAAGTTCTGGCACTTGAAACAGCAATGATTGAGTAGTAGAAGATCTAGTATTCTGATTCTAGTATTCCGATATGCTAGAAATTGGTAAACACATTTTTAGTTCTGAGACAGTTTTTTAGATATAGGTTTCTGTCCCTTTACTGTATGTTATTTTGCTAATTAACATTGCAAACTAATAAAACATGTATAGCATGCTTTAAAAAAAAAAAAAAAACATGAATTTGATGTATTGTAGCCTGCTCTATTTTTAGTTTTTGATCTTTGACTTTGATCTTACTTCAGCCTATTGAATATCATTGAAGTCGAATCAAAGTCGGATCATCTTCTTCTTCTGGTGGTAGGGGACTCAATTCTCAGAAGGACAGAGAGGGCAATCTGTCACAAAGACCTGAAACGCCAAACTATATGTTGTCTACTGGGCGCTCAGGTTTGGCACATCATGGATCTGGTGGACAGATTACTGGGAGGGGCTGGGGAAGACTCGGCTGTCGTGGTGCTCGCTGGCACCAATGACAAAGTCAGAGGAAGATGGAGTGTCCTAAAAAACTATTTTAGGGACTTAGGAGCTAAATTAAGGAAAATGACCTCCAAGGTAGCATTCTCAGAAATACTATCGGTACCTTGAGCAACACCGGAAAGGCAGTGGGAGATTAGGGAATTAAACAAATGGCTGAGGCGCTGGTGGAGAAAGGAGGTGTTTGGGTTCCTGGAGAACTTGGGCAACTTCACAGTCGTTTACCAGCTGTATAAAAGGGATAGACTGCACCTAAACGGGGAAGGTGCAGATTTACTGGGAGTGAAGATGGCTGAAAAGTTAGAGGGGCTTTTAAATTAGGTGATGGGGGTGGGTCCAGAGGTAGAGATAGTCAGTCAGCATTGAACATATTCCAGAGGGTAGCATTAGTGGTAGGTTGAGTAAAGCACCTAAACCTGAGGTAAGTATAGTAACAAGTCCTATTTGCAACACCAGAGCACCCAATAAGGAGATAGTATGCGACCGGTCTAAACTATGTGGCATGTTCACCAATGCCAGGAGTCTGGTCGTCAAGATGGGAGAACTAGAGCTACTGTTGTATGAGGAGGATTTAGATTTTGTAGGAATTACAGAGACTTAGTTCAACAGCTGTCATGATTGGCTAACTATTCAAGAGTATTCCCTATGTTGCAGGGATAGAGAGGGTATAAAAGGGGAGGGGTATGCCTGTATATCAAAAATGGTGTACAAGTGAATGTGAGAGATGACATCACTAAGGGAGCAAGGGAGGAGGTGGAATCCTTTTGGGTAGAGCTGCAAAGAGAGCAAACTAAGGGGAAAGTAATACTGGGAGTATGCTATAGGCCCCCTAACCATAGGGAGGAGACAGAGGTGGATCTCCTATTACAATTAGGATTAGCGGAAAGAATGGGAAGTGTCATTATAATGGGGGGTTTTAAATATCCAGACACAGACTGGGTGGAAGGAACTGCGCATTCATCGAAGGCTCACCAGTTCCTAAATGGCTTCCAGAACAATTTCATGGGTCAGATGGTAAATTCACCAACTAGAAACAAAGCGTTACTAGATCTACTGATTACCAACAATACAGACTTGATCATGGATGTGGAAATATGGGGCAATTTAGGAAAATCACAGGCCAATTAGTTTTAGTGTAAATCACACCAAATGGGAAACATAAGGGAAATACAAAGACACTGAATTTCAAAAGCGCCAACTTCCCTAAACTACGATCCTTGCTAGAAGATAATAATTGGGATAAAATCTTAGGATCAAAGAACACGGAGGAAAAATGGGTGTGCTTTAAGAGCATATTAAATAAGGGCATTAGCCAGTGCATCCCAATGGAAAATAAATATAAAATAGTGAATAAAAGTCCTGGGTGGTTTAACTAAAAATGCATATAAAAGCAAAGGAGGAGGCCTTCAAAAAATACAAAGCTGAGGGATCATCATCAGCATTCCAACTTTACAAAGAATCCAACAGGAAATATAATGGTGCAATCTGGGTGGCTAAGATAGAACAGGAAAGGCACATAGTGGAGGAGAATAAAAAAAAATAATAATTTTAGTGCATAAATAGTAAGAAAGGGAGGTCAGATCATATTGGTCCCATAAAGAATGATGAAGGGAATCTGGTTACTAAGGATGTAGAGATGGCTATGGTATTACATTTATTCTTCTCGGTCATCGCAAGGGAATCGGCGGGGGGGGAGTTAGTAACCAAAACTGCAATGTTTATCCTCATGACAGGTCACAGGAAGCACACTCGTGGCTAACAGAGGACAGGATTAGAAATAGAACTTAACATTAATAAGTTACTGGGACCGGATGGCTTGCACCCGAGGGTCCTCAAGGAACTCAGTCAAGTAATTGCCAGACCATTATTCCTAATTTTTACGAACAGTCTACTGACTGGAATTGTACCAGCTGATTCAAGAAAAGACAATTTAGCACCAATATTTAAAAAAGGGCCAAGATAGATTGCTGTGAATTACAGACCAGTTAGCCTAGCATCAATTGTATGCAAGCTCTTGGAGGGAGCGATAAGGGACTATATACAAGATTTTAGTAATGAAATGGTATCATTAGCAGTATTTGGCATAGATTCATGAAGAATTGTTCCTGCCAAACCAATCTATTAATCTTCTATGGGGAGGTGAGCTACAATCTAGATAAAGGAAGGCCAGTAGACGTGGTGTATCTGTATTTTGCAAAAGCATTTGATACAGTTCCCCATAAACATTTACTGTACAAAGTAAGGTCCGTTGGCATGGACCATAGGGTGAGTACATGGATTGAAAACTGCCAACAGGGGCAAGTTCAGAGGGTAGTGATAAGTGGGGAGTACTTGGAATGGTCCGGGGTGGAAATTGGGGTCCCCCAGGGTTCTATACTGGGACCAATCCTATTTAATTTATTCATAAATGACCTGGAGGATGGGATAAACAGCTCAATCTCTGTATTTGCGGACAACACTAAGCTAAACATGGCAATGACTTCACCGCAGGATGTAGAAACTTTGCAAAAAGGTCTGAACAATTTAATGGGGTGGACAACTACATGGCAAATTAGGTTTAATGTAGAAAAATGTAAATTAATGCATTTGGGTGGCAAAAATATGAATGCAATCTACTCACTAGGGGGAGAACCTCTGGGGGTAATCTAGGATGGAAAAGGGCCTGAGGGTCCTAGTAGATGACAGGCTCAGCAATGGCATGCAATGCCAAGCTGCTGCAAGCAAAGCAAACAAAATATTGTCATGCATTAAAAAGGGGATTAACTCCAGACATAAAACAATAATTCTCCCACTCTAAAAAACTCTGGTCCAGCCGCACCTGGAGTATCCTGTCCAGTTCTGGGCACCAGTCCTCAGGAAGGATGTGTTGGAACTGGAGAGAGTACAGAGAAGGGCAACAAAACTAATAAAGGGACTGGAGGACCTTAGTTTAGAGTAAAGCTTCCGAGCACTGAACTTATTCTCGCTGGAGAAGAGATTCTTGAGATGGGATATGATTTCAGTGTACAAATACCATACTGGTGACCTCCCACTAGGGATAAAGCTTTTCCATGAAAGGGAATTTAATAAGACACGTGGACATTCACTAAAATGAGAAGAAAAGCGGTTTAACCTTAAACTGTGTAGAGGGTTCTTTACTGTAAGAGCAGTTAGGATGTGGAGTTCTCTTCCACGGGCAGTGGTTTCAGTGGGTAGCATCAATAATTAAAAAAAACTATTAGATAAGCACCTGAACGACTACAACATACAGGGATATACAATCCAATACTGACATAAAATCACAAACATTGGTTGGACTTGATGGTCTTTTTTTCGACCTCACCTACTATGTAACTGAGTCTTAACTGATCTTAACTGATCCGACTTTGGCATGCTACTTGTGCTCTGAGGATCTTGAAGGGGAACCCCACGCCAAATAAAGAAAGAAAAAAAAACGGCGTGGGTTCCCCCCAAAATCCATACCAGACCCTTATCCAAGCATGCAGCCCGGCAGGTCAGGAAAGGGGGTGGGGCACTGAGCCTCCCCTACCCAGAGCACCTTGTCCCCATGTTGATGGGAGCAAGGGCCTCTTCCTGACAACCCTGGCCGCTGGTTGTCAGGGTCTGCAGACAGGGGGCTTATCTGAATCTGGAAGCCCCCTTTGACAAGGGGCCCCCAGATCCCAGCCCCCCCACCCTATGTGATGGGTCCACCGCTGCGTGCCATAACTTGTATAAACATGGGGCGTGGCCACCAGGTGATGTCATCTGGAGGCCCCACCCCTTATGGCATCACCACCCGGGAACTGACAGGCAGTGACATCATAGGGGATGGGGCCTGTGTACTGTGTATTGTTTTTACTTTTGACAATTTTTTTTATAAATGAATGGGTAGAGGTACAATGTACCCCATACTCATTCACATAGGGTGGGGGGCCAGATCTGGGATATTTTTAAAGGAGGCTTCCAGATTCCTATAAGCCCCCCGCCTGCAGACCCCAACAACCACCGGCCAAGGTTGTTGGGAGAGGCCCTTGTCCTCGTCAACATGGGAAAAGGTGCTTTGGGTAGGGTGGTGCAGGGCTCCCCTTGCCCCAAAGCACCCCCCATGTTGAGGGCATGTGGCCTGGTATGGTTCTCAGTAGGGGGGGTGGGACGCTCGTTTCCACCCCCTTTCCTGACCTGCCGGGCTGCTTGCTCGGATAAGGATCTGGTATGGATTTTGGTGGGGGGGACCCCTATGCCTCAGGGCACAATTTGCATGCCAAAGTCAGATCGGTTAATACCACGATCTGACTTCAATGATATTCAATTTGCTGAAGTAGGATCAAAGTTGGCCCAAAGTAGTGCGGGAACCTTTTTCAAAGTCGGAGCTACTTGTGTCGGACCAGTTAAGACAACTCTCATAGGGAACGATTCATTTATATACGTCATGCGACTTGTACTCCCAGTGTTGGAGCATTTGTAGTACAAGTGTGAACCCAGGCTAAATGTCGGGAAAAAAAAAATCACGTTGACCAGATTTAAAAATGAAAGGAAAAGTCAGTTTGCTGTGTTTACTAAAGGAAAATCCAAGTGCACTTGCAGTGCAAAGTGGAAGTGCGGTTGCTGTAGATCCGAGAAAGACATGCAAGGAAAAAAAAAAAAAAAAACAGCAGTTTAGCTTGCACATGATTGGATGATAAAATCAGCAGAGCTTCCACTCATTTCAGATCTACCCCTTAGATTTAGAGCGACTGCACTTCCAAGTGTACTTTCAGTGCAAAGTGGATTTGCCTTTTGTAAATAACACCCAGGGAGTTTTTCTTTCACATGTCGCTTTGTGAAATTTGTAGCACAAACAGCATGCACAGTGAAGTTGCCCAAAGCAATAAATCTGATACATTTTTGCATTTAAATTATGATTGAATGTCATGGGTGTGAGCAGATCCTATTAATCGATGTTTTGTAGATCGAGACCTATAATTACACCCAGCTACATTAGAGGCTGCCCAGATGGCAGCTCTGTAGATTAGCTCTGAACTTTAGACACTGTACCTATCCCCTCCTTTCCAGGTTTCCATCCTAGGCTGTTATATTACAGAGTTCCTCTTACTAGTATTTGGCTTGTCTATCTTATTTTATGATGTCTGTTC
This sequence comes from Lithobates pipiens, assembly GCF_037356315.1. Classification (NCBI taxonomy): domain Eukaryota; kingdom Metazoa; phylum Chordata; class Amphibia; order Anura; family Ranidae; genus Lithobates; species Lithobates pipiens. The sequence continues at coordinate 202,602,962 of NW_027507685.1, forward strand.
CTGTATTTAGTTAATCATTCACGTTTATTTCTTCATTCCATTTTTTGTGGGCAGTAGTTTTAGTTTATGACTTTTTTAAACCAAGATCTTACAGGAGACCTAGCTGATCTCTGGTGTATTATAGAACCCAAGAATCTTTCTGTCTATTACCACCACTTCCTGCTTTCACTTGTGTAATTCAACTCCCAGCTCCTGCAGTGGGCTTGGCACATTTTGGGAATTTGTAGTGCATAGCTGATATCAGACACGTGTTATATGAATTGAGCCGTGGATCAAGTTGCAGTACAGTTCAGCTGAAACCCAGGTCTAGATTAGGTTTCTGCCTGCTTTACATACAGACTGAATAGGGAAGTATAACACATACAATGGTTGGTCTATATTCATTGTGGGTTTGGTTCCCACCAAGGACTTGTGTATGGATTTTGTATTTTCTAACTCTGTGGTTTCCGTACCTAGTCTGGAAAAATAGTGAAAGCTTCATTAGTTGCTACCTGAACTGACTTTACAGTGTTCACATTACTGTAGTAACAATGTGGAACTGTAATTCTTACAGAGGTGTGGACCTGTAAATGGTTGTGTGCTCTGTAAAGTGCTGCAGATTTTTTTGGTGCTACAAAAAAAGCGTAACTTAAAGTGGAGCTCCATCCAAAAGGGGAAGTTCTGCTTGTCTGTCGCCCCCCCCCCTCCCCCCCTCCGCTGCCACATTTAAACCCTTTTGGGGAGGAGCTGGTACCTGGTTTTGACCTGGTTCGGCCCCTTCCTCCTCGTCCCCCCCCCCCCTTTGCAGCTGGCCCATTAGGATAACAAAACCTGCTGGAAGCCGCGTGGCTTCAGTATCGGTGTTCTGACGAAAACTCCAACTCGCCAAAATCTCCAACCACGTTGCTTCCGGTGACACTCCAGCAACAATAATTGGAGATTTGTACGAGTTGGCTGTTTTGACAGAACACCGGCAGTGTATATACTATGGTACAGGATGAGTTTGGCTGATTTGACAGAACAGGAGGAAAAAAGTTGTCACTGCCTTGGTTACTAGCCATGTTGTTGGTTATTAGTGGGCTGACTAACTAACAATGTCTACTCATCGTGTACCGTTTGGTATTCGCTGCCAGTGTTCTGTGAAAACAGCCAACTTGTCCAAATCTCCAATTACTGATGCTGGAGAGTCACCGGAGGTGATGTGGTTGGAGATGTTGACCAGTTGGAGTTTTTCGGCAGAACACTGGTTTCCCGTAGCCAAGAATCGCCCCTGGTGAGGACACTGCTGGCTGCCTGTTATACATATATTCCAGTAGCAGAAAAAAATACCCCCCGCCCCGCCTGCCATGCTAGCCTTATTCTACAGCTGTCAATCTGTTCTTTTACACATAGGGAGGAAATACCACTTCTGTTCCCACTTGCATGTAAAGGGGGGGTCCTTTTTCTGCCAGGGAAATGTATATTTTCTGTAATACTGTTTTTTTGTTGTTTTTTTTTGTGCTGGGAGCTTAGGCTTTAAATAAACATGGAGGCAGTATCCTTAACTTGGAAAAAGGGTTGCTCCCTGCTTGTTCTACAAGCACTGCTTAGTATTTCAGAGAGCAGGGGATTTGTTTTTTTATGAACTGAATGCATGCAGATTAATGAGAGGCTAACTGATGTCTGCACATGAACTGATAACAGAGGAAAACACGTAATTTTCTGCTTTCCTTGCAGCCTGGTCAGTGAACTGGCCTTAACCGCTAGGAAAATGATGTCAGATGAAGCCTTGAGCAGCGGCTTAGTCAGGTATGTATTTTTATTCAATATGCTAAAATAAAGTATGATTCCAGTGATCTACAACTGCTGAATATTGTGATCTTAATTGTCCGTTGAGGGACAGAAGAAGTCTTTAAAGTGTTCCTAAACCCCAATAGTAAAATCAGTCCATATATGCAGTAAAGCATGCTTGATATACTCACTGTGGAACCTAAGGGGTTAATCCTCTGCATTGTGTAAAAAGGCTGTTTGATCCTGTCTTATCTGATCCTCTCCTTCTTCCACTGTCTCCAAAAAAAAAAAACCCTGATATTTACAGAGCCAGGGGACAGGCTGCACATGCTCAGTTTGGTGTGTATAGCTGGAGCGTTTTTTTATCTTGAGAGAGTGCATGCGATCAGCACAGGGTCAGTCAGCACTGTCCGGACAGAGGGTCGGGGGTCCTGCATTCTCATAGGACAATCGTGGGAGAATGAAAACTCCTCAACAAGTTTTAACCAGACACTCATATAAGTAACCAAACTGATGATGAGAAAAGGCATTTATCAGTTTATATTTACTAAAATGATTGCATTTCCATGTTCTGTGGGAGACCAGATATAGTGAATGCAGGGTCCTGGGTTTAGTAACACTTTCTGATTTATATTGCTACCTACAGGACAGTTTGACACTGGCAAACAATAGAACTGTATCACAGCGAAGAATAACCACTCCCACTACTAGCATGGCTCTGTTTTTAGCTAACGTCCTAAGAGGATGGATGTTTTCTCTTTAACCGCTTCATGCAAAATCGCCATACTTGTATGTCAGTACTTTGAAGCCAAATATCATTGTTATGGCAGCAGCTAGCAGCCATTACCCAGGTATTTTCAGGAACAGCTTGCGTTTCTATTTGAGATAAAAGTGGTCTCTGCAACAGATTCACCGCAAGATCACTTTTATTGGTGGTGGGAGAGTGCGCCTCCTGCCGCGCTCCGGTCGTCTCCGCAACTTCCCAGAGCCATCCCGGAGACTACCGCGTTCGCTTCCCTCACTGCCTGGATGCCGAGTGAGGGTAAGATGGGCCTGCTCGGCTCCATAGCATTGGGGGGCAGAAGCGACATCAAACTTCACTTCTGCCTAATGCTCTTAAAGGGGAAATGAAATGTCATTAAAAAAATATACATTTTTTTTTTTTTTTTATTATTGCATTTTAGTGTAAATTTGAGATCTGAGGTCTTTTTGACCCCAGATCTCACATTTAAGAGGTCCTGTCATTCTTTTGTTTCTGTTACAAGGGATGTTTACATTCCTTGTAATAGTAAAAAAATGGGCCCAAATTTTTTTTTTTTTTTTTAAAAGGACAGTGTAAAAATAAAAGGTAAAATAAATATGAAAAGCGTGCAGAAGCGAACGCATACGTAAGTCGAGCCCGCATATGAAAACGGTGTTCAAACCACATGTGAGGTATCGACACAATTGAGTGAGAGCAATAATTCTATCTTTAGACCTCCTCTGTAACTCCAAAACGGGTAACCTGTAGAATTTTTTAAACATCGCTAATAGAGATTTTTAAGTGCCAAATTTTGTTGCCATTCCATGAGCGGGAGCAGTTTTGAAGCATGATATGTTGGGTATCAATTTACTTGGCGTAACATTATCTTTCACAATATATAAAACAAATGGGCTACCTTTTACTGTTGTCTTATTTTTTTTTTAACTGAAAAAGTTGTATTTTTTCCCCAAAAATGTTGCTTGTAAGACTGTTGCGCAAATATGGTGTGACATAAAGTATTGCAATGAATTGCAAATATTGAATTTTATTGTCTAGGGTGTCTGAAAAAAAAGATATATATATATATATATATATATATATATATATATATATATATATATACGAAGGACATCTCGGCGGCGCCATTTTTAAAAACAAAAGCTGAGGGGACAACGACGCACAAGGCTGCAACGACGGACAGACGCACAAGGCTGCAACGACGGACAGACGCACAAGGCTTCAGATGGACACTGACAAGGCTGCATTGATGGGCATTTAAATTACATTTTTTTTTCCCTTAAATTTCCCTCCTAAACTTGGGAGGCATGTTATACGCCGGCGCGTGTTATACGCCGATAAATACAGTAGTTAACTTTTTAACTTTGACCTACAGGTAAGCCTATAATAAAGCTTACCTGTAGGTAAAAATAATACCATACGGTTTAGGAGATATTCCCCTCCCAACGAGCCACTGACTTCAGCGGCACATGCGCACCAGGGATTCTCGGCTGAAAGTCTGGCAGACGCCAGACCCTGCCGGGAAAAAAACTCACGCGCGCATGACGACATTGCAGCTCCGCCCACTCACAGCGCCGGAGCCGTGATACCCGGAAAACACGCCAAGGGAACAGGTCAGCTCCCTTGGCATGGACCGAGTGAGATGCCGGCACCTCGTTCATAATGAGCTAGTATGCACCGCATACTCCCGCTTTAAGTGGTTAACTCTTCTTCTTCTTTTTTATTGTTCCAGAATTTTCTTCTTCAATTAATACTCTCTTCTAATGCCTAGTACACACGATAAGAATATCGGTCGAATGATCGCCCATTTTTATTTTACATGCTAGTCTCATATTGAAAACCAATAGGTTACTAAAGTTACAAAAATTCTCATACAACAGAATACAACTTCGGAAGTGATGTTTTGTATTGTATTCTTTCGTTTCTGAGCATACGTGGTCTTGGTCACACAATTTTTTTCGTACACATACTATACCAATTAAACAAAAATCTTTCGGTCTGTTATCGTATGTGAAAAATGTTCATGCTTGTCCTTTCAGATATTTTTGCGTCAATTTTCTCATCGTGTGCACTAAGCATTAGTCACTGCTAGAGCTTTATCTCTTCCATCGCAGATTTCTGGTGCTGCCGTCTTCAGCCTGTTTTTTTTTTTTTTTTTTGGAGTGCTGTGTCAGGACCCAGCTGAACTGGACTTTGCAGGGATAGCCTGGAAGTGAACTTCAGGCACGAGGTTCCGTATAGGGCACTTTCCAGACTACTTTCTATTAAAAAGTTAACTGTGGAACATTTTTCAAGTCCAGAGCCACTGGCATTGCCTCAGCGTTTGCCCTGTCTGTAAAGACTAACTTTGTAAAGCAAGTTGTGCTGAGCATTGGCAGCTACCTCAGGAATATAGGAAGCTGATTGCCTTTTAAAAATTCACTGTTTCCTGCCATTTTCCACAGCTGAGGGCGTATTCAGTGTGCGAATTAGTGCTGACATCATCCGCTGGGTGGAGTGTCGCTCTCTCATTCTGCATCAAAGAAGCATCTTCCCGTTGTTCTTGTTGCTTGCAAAGAAGCTTGTAGAACCTAGATCTTCGATCCATTCCTGCTGCCCACCTACAGTCACTGCTACCAGCTGTGTAGATTTTGTTAGTATCTGAGGCCTTTCTTTGTACCCTGTGCCCTAAGGTTGCCACATGCCTGAATTTAGACTCTGAGCTGGACAGTCCCACTGGTGCCCACAGTTCACACTACAAACAGTTCCAGGGTTGATGCAACATGCCTCCTGATGGTGCTGACATCTGCATTCTGGAATCTCATTGCCCTCTGCTCCTAGAGTAATTCTTGTCATCTGAGTCCTCCTGTTGAGCGTGGGCGCTTCCTCTGCTCTTTTTATTACAGCCTTGCAAGACTTTATGGCCTAGATCAGCTAAGTATTTGCTGATCGGGACTTTACAGGCATTGCAACTATGTGATTATGTAAAAAAATATATATAATGCATAATAATAATTTTATTTATCACATCATATAAGACATTCAAAATAGTTTGAAAAATTGTGTAAACATGTATTGATCATAATATGGTTTGGATGCACATTTCTGGTATTCCAAGCGTTTACAGATATATATTTTTTTTCTTCAAGGAAACAGAGAAAGTACAGAACAGAAACTATAAAATAGGCAAAGAGTATCATCACAACTAATCCTCATATATAAAACACATGTAATCATTATACCAGCTACATTGTACACTTACAACCCAGTAGATCACATAGCAGACAGCTAATAAAAACATATCACACTAGCGGGATGTGCCATTGTCATCCAGTAGTAAGCCAGAGGTCATCTCACTTAACAGAATCCACAGACACCACTTGAGGACAAAAATAACAAAAAAAGAAGCAATACAAGAGCTGCACAATAATCTAAAGTAGACAGTAATAATCTACATAGATTATATACTCTATTATGGCAGCATAAACCTGGCCAAAAAATAGGATTTTTCAAAAATGACGCCAACACAAATCAGATGTGAACTCGGGTAGGGTGAGAGGGGTGTGCAACACGCTCAGAGATAATTATAAAAGTAAAACATAATAAATATGTATATTAGGTACAAAGCTCCACCACAACAATTGTAATGGAGCAAAAAAAAAATCTCTGGCTTACTACTGCCCGACAGTGATACATCCCCCTAGTGTGATATGTTTTTATCAGCTGTCTGTTATGTGATCTACTGGGTTGTAAGTGTACAGTGTAGCTGATATAATGATTAGATGTGTTTTATACATAAAGCCTCGTACACGCTACTAGTTTTTTTTTTATTTTTTTTATTTCCGTTCAACCCAGCAGGCTGAGCGAAAATAAAAGCTGGCAGCTCAGGTCGGAAGCCGCTGTACTAACGCTCTGATTTTTGTACAGCGATCTCCCCTGCTTTTCTATTGTATTTTTATTGTATTCTGACAGGGGGAAAGCCCCCGCCAGAACATTCCGGTCAGCACTCTCAGTCATTGGCTGAGAGTGCTGATTGGGAGCCGATTGGTCATGCCCCTGCGACAGGCTGCAATACAATTGGCTGAATGTCAGACAGTTTTTATTGAACTTGCCGATGCCACACAACATTCGACCCATGTGTACTAGGCTTTAGGATTAGTTGTGATGATGTTCTTTGTCTATTTTACGTTTTCTGTACTTTCTCAATTTCCTTGAAGAGAATATCTTGAAGCACAATGGAATATGAGAAATGCGCATCCAAATCATATTATGATTACTATATGTTCACAGAGTTTTTCATACTATTTTGAATGTCTTCTAGGATACAGTATGTGGTTTATAAAATGTATATCTTTTTTTTTTTTTTTAATAATCGCATAGTTGCAATGCCTGTAAAATCCTGACCCAAGCTGTGTTCTTAGTGTTTATCAAAATTTAGTTATGTAGGCGTTGTATGTAAGGATAGGGGTGAACAGCGGCGCTAGATATGGTGATAACATACAATTATATAGCAACTGGAATATAGGTATACATAAAACAGGAACAGGAAATGTTCTGATGAAGAAGCTGTAGCTTCGAAATGCATTACCATTCCTTGCCACTGTGAATAATCACATTTCCTGTTCCTGTGAAGTCACAACCAGGTGCTTCTCGTTTCCTGCCTCCTGGTTCCCAGCATTCTCTGGATTTTCCCCACAAACTGAACTCATCTAATTTAACCTTCTGGCGCCCCTCTGTTCCCAGTTGTATGTGAGGATGGCAACACTCAAGGATTTTTGTAGCTTATCTACCCGTGGCCTTGACAGCTTCTGAGCCCTCAACCACTGAGATTCCATCTGATTCTGGGTTGCTCCAGTTTTCCCCTGAAGGGTCGGAGTCTACTGCTATTACTCTTCTAGGTGGTATTTGATCACCTCTGCGGTTTTAATTGTTTGCTAAACAAATCAAAAAAGACCGAAATTTTTTGAAGAAAATAAGTTTTGCTTTTGCTTCTGTTATAAAACTTTGTAAATAAGTACATTTTCTCTTTCGCTGATGGGCACTGATAAGGCTGCACTGACGGGCACTGATAAGGTGGCACCAATGAGCGGGCACTGACACGAGCAATGGGCACTGGTAGGCGGCACTGATGGGTGGCACTGATATGCAGCACTGATGGGCATTGATAGGCAGCACTGGTGGGCACTCATGGGTGGCACTGGTGGGCACTGATAGGCGACACTGGGCAATGAAAGGCTGAAAAGATGGGTACTTATGGGTGGCACTGATAGGTGGCACTGATGAGCATCCCTGGTGGCACTAGCAGTGGTAGGCATTGTCAGTTGACACTGGCAGCTGCCTGGGCATTGATTGGCAGCTGCCTGGGCACAGATGTGCATTTCCCTGGGGGTCTGGGGGGGGGCATACCTGGTGGTCCATACCTGCTGGTCCTGGGTGGGATTCGAGGGGGCGCTGCGCTGATAAACAATCAGCACAGACCCCTCCCCGTCAGGAGAGCCGCCAATCGACTCTCCTCTACTCACGTCTGTCAGACGCGAGTGAGGAAAAGCCGATCGTCAGCTCTTCTTATTTACATTGTGATCAGCCGTGATTGGACACGGCTGATCACATGGTAAAGAGTCTTTGTCAGAGACTCTTTATCTAGATCAGTGTTGCGGGGTGTCAGACTGACACACCGCAACAGCGATCGGCGCAATGCACACCCTCCCGGGGAGCACAGCGACTTAATATCCTGAGGAGGTCATATGACGCCCAGTCAGGGTATTAAAACCACTTTGCCGACGTCATTCTGCTATATGGTGGGCAGCAAGTGGTTAGGTTCATCTAAAGGAAATTTCCCTCTATTGCCTGGATGTAGTGCAAGCTGTGAGATCAATCTCTTAGCCAATCCTTCCTTCAGAAATGCTAATTTTATATTTTGTCTTCCTGGATGTTCCCCGTAAGGACACACTGGCTTCTCAATCTACTATCTCTATGTGACACAGACAGACCATCAAGGATCGGATACTAACCTTTCCTGTCAATGAGCATTCTATTAGATCTGTGTGTGCTTTTTCAGCTTTTTGGCCTCCAACAACACTTTCCCAGATTTGCAAGGCTGCCACCTGTTTTTCTCTTATATTCACCGACCGACACAGCTCCTCTCTGTAACAAAATGGGTTGTTAGCCCTATCACTGGAGATTACTAGGCAAAGTTGTAATACAACACTTCAGAACTTTAGTTCCGCCCAGGGGGCGGTCCCTTAGGCTACAATCCCCACACTCTGCCCTAGCAGCCTCAGTTTTATTTCTCCTAGTGAGGAGATAGACCTAGGAACCCTGCGGGCCCATAGGTCCGTGTTTTTTATTATTATTATTTTTTTTGATGCAGAAGCTTGGCTTTTTGCGCAAGATGAATGATCCTGTGATCTTCTATCAATAGCCGGCTGGGTGACAGGCTGATTCACTTATCCTTGTAGTCTCCCCAATCCGGCCATCGAGCGTGTGCAGGTCGCAGCTACGGCTCGGCAGGCCACGACATACCTCAGCTCCAGAGGTGGTCGTGAGCTTTTATGCTCCAGGGCATACATGTGACCGGCCCAGTAACCTTCCTTGTACTGATCAGGAGTTGGCTACAAGCTCTTCAAGACTGGTAAGTACAGCTCTCCCTGTCACGGCAGGGTTGAGCAGCTGGGCATTTCCTGGGAGGTCGATTCGGGGGGCCCCCTCACCTCCCTCTCTTCTCTCCCCTGTCCCTAACTCCCCCCCCCCCCCCCCGGGAGGGTCTGTGCATGGATGCTGAGCGGTGTGTGTGTGTGCCCCTGGGCCCTCACCTGGGTTCTGGCTGTACTGGGGTGCCTGGGTCCTGAGTGCTTAATCCCGGGAGGTGTCTGTGAGGATTGCCCCTGTGTCGGTGCAACGCTGTGTCTGCTACATGTTTCTCTCTGCCTCTCATGGTGCTGGCTGGTGCCCATTTTCAGTGTGGGCAAGGGACAGCATGCTTCTGGGCTTCAAGCGGCCATTTTTCCAGTGATTCCCTATTCAGAACACTGGCGGCCATTTTCTTGAAGCCGACCATGTTTTTTGTGCTCTAGCAGCAGATTCCTGTGCCCTCAGCTTCCTGTTTTGTCATCAGAGCGTTGGCAGGCTTTCTATGTAATCTGGACATGTTTTTCAGATCGCTCAGCAATCGTTCTCCGACCGTTCTGATGGGCTGCGTGCGACCGACACAGCTTTGGTCCCTCTGCATCTGGGAGTGTGAGGGGGCTACAGGCACTGCTGTATACAGTGCGGAACTCCTCAGGGCGGTGAGTCCGGCGGGTTAGAACCCTTCAGTCAGCGGCAGCAAGGAGGGTGGAACTGTCGCTGTACTAAGACCCCTTATTTTTTTCCCTGAAATCCAGGCAATTGCAACCGGGTCACCTGCAGACTGCTCCTCAATTCGTTCGTTGCCAAGATAGAGGCGGTGCGTGGGAAGAAAGATGCTAAAAAGTGGCCCCTGCCCCCTCCGTCCTCTGGAGAGAGCTCTGACGCAGACTCGGGTCCTGCTGAGGCCGGTGACCCCTGCTCTGTCTTGTCAGATGACGCTGACCAGGACCGTTCAGACAGTGAGGATAAGTCCCCATCCGGGTCCGTGCCTGACAAAGCGCTTGCTGGAGCAGGGTATCAGCTGTGCGTGATACCCTGAAGATTCAGGAGCCAGCGGATCCCTCTGCTGATGTACCGGTCCCTTTTGGGTCCCGCAAGCCAGCATGTTCACCCAAGGTGTTCCCGTATCTGACTTATTTTGACAAGTTCATTTACAAGGAATGGGGACGCCCGCAACGGACCTTTTCAGTCCCCATATACATGGCGGTGCGTTACCCCTATGAGGAAAGCCTTCTCAAGAAATGGTCGGCTCCTCCGGTCGTGAACCCCCCAGTATCCAGGTTAAATAAAGCATCCACAATCTGGGTTGAGGGGACTCTTGCATTCAAAGGATCCCACGGACAGGAAGACCGAGGCGGTGGCTTGTTCCTTGTTTACGGTTGTACTGGCATCCGCACGTGTAGCGCAGACACTGACTGGGCAAAACTTTTGCACCGCGAATTGGCAGAGCAACAGGCTTCCCCTGTCTGCGTGGAAGTAGCAGACCAACTAGTGCAAGGCCTTAAGTACGTCTGTGACGCGGCCCTGGATACTCTGTTATCTAGAGCTTCAGTGTCAGCTGTGGTGCTGAGGTGCCTAATTTGGCTAAAATGCTGGTCTGCTGACCAGGCATCCAAAAAAGCCCAGCTGGATCTTCCTTTCCTTGGCGACCGGCTCTTTGGAGCCTCGTTAGATGACATTATTAAAAATGCCACTGGTGGTAAGAGTACACTACTTCCACAGGCCAGGAAAGCTAAGGAGCCACGCCGTAGGCAAGGGACCTCTTTTTCCGCTCATAAGCGGCTTTTCATCCGCCCGGAGCTTCGACTAAACGTCCCCAGCCCGACAGGACACCCATGGACGGTCAGAAAGGTCCCTGGAATTGCAAGCCCAACAAGCCTGCGAATAAAGGTGCTACCGCATGAAGGTTTGCCCCCACCCTTGTCTCGGGTGGGGGGTCGCCTTCGGGAGTTTGTAGCCCGGTGGTCCTCCCGGTTATCCGACCAAAATGGGTCTGCGATCTGATTTCCACAGGCTACAAGATAGAGTTTCTCTCTTGGCCACCAAACAGATTCTTCCCCTCCATCATACCCGTATCCCCAGCTTGCCGGGGGGCCCTCTTGGGGGCAGTAAGGGACTTGCTGAATCGCGGGGTGGTTCTACCAGTTCCGGACTCGGAACGCTTCCAGGGATTCTATTCAAATCTGTGGTTCCCAAGAAGGAAGGGGTATGTCCAATATTGGACTTAAAAGCCCTCAATCACTTTGTGAAAGTGCAGAGGTTCAGAATGGAATCAGTTTGCTCAGTAGTGACTGCGCTCCATCAAGGGGACTCCCTGGCGTCCTTAGACATCCAGGATGCGTACCTGCACATACCCATATGCCTTAGGCATCAAAAGTTTCTGCGTTTTGCAGTCGGGGATGACCATTACAAATTTGTGGCTCTTCAATTTGGCCTGGCATCAGCCCCCCGAGTCTTTACCAAGGTACTGGCTCCAGTATTGGCGTTGCTGCGACAACATGGGATTGCGATCGTGGGCTACCTAGACGATCTCCTCCTGAGAGCATCTTCCGCCTCAGATTTAGAGGAGGATGTGGCGATCACCATGCAGACCCTGAAGGAATTTGAACCTAAAGAAGTCAGTGATTGTGCCGACCCAGCGTCTGGAGTACCTAGGTTTGCTGTTTGACTCCAGGGAAGCGATAGTTTTTCTCCCTTCAGAAAAATTTCAGACTCTCAGATCTGCGGTCAAACTACTGATGAACCGTAAGTGGTCGTCACTCCGGTTTTGCATGCGAGTACTGGGACTCATGGTAGCCTCCCTCGAGGCAGTACCTTACACCCAGTTCCACACCAGAGTTCTGTAGAAGGAGATCTTGTAAAAATGGGACAAATCTCTGCTGTCCCTAGCTCGGCAGATCCAGGTGAGCCAGCCAGTCAGGGACTCGCTTATCTGGTGGTTGAGGTCCCCGGTGATTCAGTCGGGAAAATCTTTCCTTCCTCTGAAATGAATGGTGATCACTACGGATGCCAGTCTATCCGTCAGGGGTGGAGTGATGGGGGTTCAGTCGGCTCAGGGCCTCTGGTCGACGGAAGAATCCGAGTTGCCGATCAATCTGCTTGAATTGAGAGCGATCAGGCTGTGTCTCCACACATGGTCAAGGAGTCTTCAAGGGCGTCCGATCAGGACACAGTCGGACAACGCCACGGCTGTGGCATACGTAAATCACCAAGGGGGAACTAGAAGCTCAGCTGCTGCACGTAAGGTTCGCTCACATACTTCGGTGGGCACAGTGACACGTACCGGCCCCTGTCCGCCATTTGCATCCCGGGAGTGGAGAACTGGCAGGTGGACTAAGCCGCCAGATGCTGGACCCAGGAGAATGGGCATTGCATCCGGAGGCATTCAGGCTGCTGTGCCTGAAGTGGTGGGGCACATCAGATTTGGATCTACTGGCCTCCCGTCTCAATCGGAAGGTGCCAAGATTCGTGTCCAGGACAAGAGATCCGTGGGAAGATGCGCTAGACGCGCTGGTGGCCCTGTGGGATCAGTACCAGCTGATCTACCCCTTTCCTCCACTGAAACTGTTGCCACGTCTGCTTCGCAGAGTGGAAGCCGAGGGGATCCCAGTAATACTGGTTGCCCCGGATTGGCCTCAGCGTCCTTTGTACGCAGACCTGGTGCGTCTAGTGGCAGACGCTCCCTGCCGACTGCCGTTGCGAGAGGACATCCTATCTCGAGGTCCAATTCTCCATCCTGCTTTACCATCTCTGGCTTTAACGGCATGGCTATTGAGAGCCAGGTGTTGAGGTACCGGGGTCTGTCGGACTCAGTGATTCCAACTATGTTGCAGGCACGGAAATCTTCTTCTCGGAAGATATACCATCGTACCTGGAAGGCCTACATTTTCATGTGTGAGGAGAAAGGATGGCATCTGCTCTCCTTTTCCATTTTCAGAATCCTGCTGTTTCTCCATCAAGGAGTTGACCAGAAATTGGCATTAAGCACCATCAAAGGGCAAATCTCCGCATTAGCTGTCTTTTTTTCAATGACCCCTGGCATCGCACTTCTTAGTGAGTACCTTCGTTCAGGGGGTACAACACGTAGTCCCTCCGGTGCGTCCACCGTTACCCCCATGGGATTTTAACCTGGTGTTGTCAGCGCTTCAAAAACCGCTGTTTGAGAATATCAGGGAGATTCCCCTTTTGACTCTCTCCCAGAAAGTGGTCTTTCTAGTGGCCATCACCTCGGCCAGGAGGGTTTCAGAGTTGGCGGGCCTTGTCCTACAAGTCGCCCTATCTGGTTATCCACAGGGATAAGGTGGTGTTGCGTCTGCAACCGTCTTTTCTACCAAAGGTGGTCTCGGCTTTTCATATCAATGATGACATTGTATTACCATCGCTGTGTCCTAAGCCGAAGCACCCTAAAGAGGTGACCATTCACGCTTTGGACGTGTTTAGGGCTTTGAAGGTGTATTTGTCTGCCACAGCTCCCTTTCGGAAGTCAGACTCATTGTTTGTTTCGGTAGCTGGTCCCAAGAAAGGCATGGCGGTCTCGTCGGCCACCATTTCCAGGTGGATCAGACAGGTTGTAGTACAAGCCTACGCCTTGAAGGGGCAGGTGCCTCCACACGGCCACAAGGGCAATCGGAACGTCTTGGGCCTTCAGACACCAAGCGTCGATCGCTCAGGTGTGTAAGGTGGCGACCTGGTCGTCAGTCCATACGTTTACCAAGTTTTACAAGGTAGATATCAGTGCATCGGCGGCTGCCTGTTTTGGCCGCAAAGTTTTGCAGGCGGTCGTGTAGTTGCAATTGAATATGCAACCGATATTTATTTTTCCCTGGTTTTTCGAAAAAACGCAGTACTGTTATGTTAATGCACTGTTGCATTAATTCCGCAGTTGGCTGCGGCCTTGGGGATCACTCCTGTTGAGGATACCCTGTTGTTTTGTGGTGGTTTTCCACGCACTGCTGTTTTTTTGTGGGTTTAGTTTCACTAGTTCCCACTTGCCATGGTGGATGACGTTTTTATGCTGTTTTTCCCACCCCTCGTTTGGCACTGCTTGGGGAGGTCCCATTTTGTTACAGAGAGGAGCTGTGTCGGTCGGTGAATATAAGAGAAAATAGGATTTTTTTGTACTCACCGTAAAATCCTTTTCTCTGTAATTCACCGACCGACCCAGCAACCGCCCCTCCTTTTTTCTCTTTACGTTATACTACTTGTTGACGTACTGAGGCTGCTAGGGCAGAGTGTGGGGATTGTAGCCTAAGGGACCACCCCCCTGGGCGGAACTAAAGTTCTGAAGTGTTGTATTACAACTTTGCCTAGTAATCTCCAGTGATAGGGCTAACAACCCATTTAGTTACGGAGAGGAGCTCTGTCGGTCGGTGAATTACAGAGAAAAGGATTTTACGGTGAGTACCAAAAATCCAATTTTTTGTTCCTTTGTTCTCCAAGTTCTACCAGGTGGAAATTGCAGCCTTATCTGATGCCAGCTTCAGACGTAAGCCTCTTTGAGCTGTAGGCAGTCCTTTTGTTCTTTGTTGTCTTTATTGGGCCTGTGTTGCCAACCTCTCAGTTGGACTGTTTCTAGACATCCTATGGGTAAAAAGCCTTCCTGTACCTGTCAAAGACTATAAAGAAAACTGGATTTTTGTATTTGCCATAAAATCCTGTTTTTTGGAGTCCATTGAGGGACACAAGTCCCCGACCCTCTGTGTTTATGATCATTCTCTTGATACTGCCTGCTACAAAACTGAGGCAAGCTGGTAGTAGGAAGGGTTATCCAGGGATGGCCTACAGTTTTTTTCGTTTGCCAGTGTCCAATCTTTTCTGTATGTGGCAGGTGAAAGTCTTGTGTTCCTCAGTGAACTCCCAAGAAAAGTCCTATTTTAGGCAGTGAGTTGTTAAACACAGCAGTTATAATGGACTTTCTTATAGTAGACTGATACTAGATTGCAAACAAATGTTAAGAGTCTTATGGGATAGATACTAAGCAGTGATAAGAGGTGAAAAGCAGGGGGCGGACTGACCAGTAGGGGCCCGGACTGAAGCGGCTGTATCACATGCCGGGATGCCAATAATAATACTGCTAATGGCGTACTGCTCCCCGCCGGCCCCTCCTTCCCTCCCATCTGTCCTAGGTGCTTGTACTGTATGCGTCGTGACATCACCTGGGGTGGATGGGAAGAGTGGATGGGCCAGCGGGGAGCAACGTGCCGTTAGAAGTATTATTATCGGCATCCGGTGACTCAGTGAGTGAAGCTGAGATACCAGGGCCGCCACAAGTGATGGGGGGGGGGTTACAGTTGTATGGACCCCGGGTCCCCCCACCCCACAGTGTGTGTGTGTGTGTCCGTGATGGGGGATTACAGATGTATGGGCCCCGGGTCCCTCCACCCTACAGTGTCCCTGTGTGTGTATGTGTGTCCCCCCTGTGTGTGTGCGCTCTCCCTCCAGTGTCCCCCTGTGTGTGTGCGTGTTCTCCATGATATTCTACTGCTTGGGGGCCCCATGAGTTGTCAGTCCACCCCTGGTGAAAAGCTTTTTTTATTTTTATTAATTTTTTTTTTTTTTTTCAGGCTTCCTTCGTTCCTTCACATGGCACAAACACTAGATTCATTGGTCAGAGTTCAGAATGACACATTCTACCCTTCAGCAAACATCACAATGCCTAGGTTTCAATTGCCTGGCATAGGTGGAATCCTTGTACAGCATTTTCTTTAGAAAATGTTATTACAATTATTGTGTGACACTCTGGGTGTAGTTGCCACCATCCTCATTAATTATATCTGAAAAACCACAATTGCTAAAGCAGGGGGAAAAATCCCTTCCTGATCCCCTGAGAGGCAATCTGATTTTCCCTGTATCAACTTTACCTGTACCCAGTTATATTATATACACTTAGGAAATAATCCAGGGCTTTCTTAAAGCAATCTACTGAGCTGCCCAGAACCACCTCTGCAGGGAGTCTATTCCACATTTTCAAAGCTCTTACTGTGAAGAAACCTTTCCGTATTTGGAGATGAAATCTCTTTTCCTCTAGACATAAAGAGTGCCCCCTTGTCCTCTTTGTTGGCTGTAAAGTGAATAACTCAACACCAAGTTCACTATATGGACCCCTTATATATTTGTACATGTTGATCATATCCCCCCTTAATCTCCTCTTATCAAGAGTGAATGAATTTATTTCCTCTAATCCAGGGCTTGACAAATTTGCTTGTAATCTAGGAGCCAGCTTAAAAAGTTAGGAGCCAGGTCGGTAACGGCGATCCGGACCTGTCCCTGGCCTGACATGGAGACGAGTGAGGGGAAGATAGCGCCGCAGCCCCCCCCCTTTTTTTTTCCTTAATTAAAACAATTTTTTTTTTTTTACTTTTTACAAAAAAAAAAAAAAATTATATATATATATATATATATATATATATATATATATATATGAGAAGCCATTTACCAGCCACCACACTCACCGTTGGGCAAAAGGCGCCAGATGACGCCCGCAATCACTTCCTTCTCTTCACTTTGGGAAGGAAATGGGCGGGCAGTGAAAAACAGGCAGGGGAGCTTCACTCCATTAGGAATTAGCATTATTGGAATAGGGTGTAATTTCTACATCCACCACAAGATGGCGCCAGACTACCGAAAGATTTTAGAAGGCCGCAAAGCCGCGGCCTCAATTACTGGCCGGCGCGGCCCGATGCAATTGCGCTGCGGAGTTCGGGGTCCAAATGGAGACGGGATACCCCAGCAACGTTGCCCCAGTCGCCAGGACATGAATTCTAGGCGCAAATGCGACCAGGCGCCCGGGGTTTGTCGAGCCCTGCTCTAATCTTTCCTCATAGCTGAGCTCCTCCATGCCTCTTATCAGTTTGGTTGCCATTCTCTGCACTTTCTCCAGTTCCCCGATATCCTTTTTGAGAACTGGTGCCAAAAGCTGTTAATTTATTATTGTTGTATATGGCTTAACAGCCTGCAATATGAGTGGCTAAATCATCAGCTGTGGGGGATACCATTTGGATCACACTTCTTGATGTTTTAACCCAGTTTTGTTCAATATGTTATACTATGTCATATACAGTGGATATAAAAAGTCTACACACCCCTTTTAAAATGTCAGGTTTCTGTGATGAGACAAAGAGAATTTCAGAACTTTTTCCACCTTTTAATGTGACCTATAAACTATACAACTTAGTTTAACAACAAACTGAAATTTTTTAGGTGAAATGAAGTAAAAATAAAAAAACGATGGTTGCATAAGTGTGCACACCCTTTACCACTTCCATAGCAACGCACGCGATATACGTTCTAACTTTGAAGAGGGATATCTTTATTATGGCAGCAGCTAGCTGCCATAACCCTGGTAACCTTTTCAGCAGGCAGTCCGGTTTCCGGTAATAGTGGTCTCTGCGACGGATTCGCTGTGAGATCACTTTTATTGGCGGTGGGAGATGGGCCCCCCACTTGTAATAGGAATAAAAGGACATTATTATTATTTTTTTAAGAACAGTGTAAAAATAAAAGGTAAAATAAATAAGAAAATTTTTTTTTTTTAAACATGCCCTGTCCCTCCAAGCTCGCTTGCAGAAGCAAATGCATACGTGAGTAGCGCCCACATATAAAAACAGTGTTCAAACCACACATGTGAGGTATCGCCACGATTGGTAGAGCCAGAGCAATAATTCTAGCCCTAGACCTCCTCTGTAACTCAAAACATCCAACCTGTAGAATTTTTTTAAATGTCGCCTATGGAGATTTTTAAGGGTTAAAGTTTGTTGCCATTCCACGAGTGGGCGCACTTTTGAAGCGTGACATGTTGGTTATCAATTTACTTGGCGTAACATTATCTTTCACAATATAAAAAAAATTGAGCTAACTTTACTGTTGTCTTATATTTTTTTTTTATTCAAAAAATGATTTTTTCCAAAAAAAGTGCGCTTGTAAGACCACTGCGCAAATACGGTGTGACAGAAAGTATTGCAATGACCACCATTTTATTCTCTAGGTTGTTAGAAAAAAAATTTATAATGTTTGGGGGTTCTAAGTAATTTTCTAGCAAAAAAAATGAGAGGCTCAGTCCTTAATTGGTTAAATTAATACTTTGTTCAAGCACCTTTTAATTTTATTACAGCACTCAGTCTTTTTGGGGTATGAGTCTATCAGCACGGCACATCTTGACTTGCCAATATTTGACCAAAACACTCCCAATGTGTCAGATTGCTAGGGCATCTCCTGTGCATAGCCCTCTTCAGATCACCCCACAGATTTTCAATTTAAATCAGGTTTGGATTCTGGCTGGGCCATTCCAAAACTTTAATCTTCTTCTGGGGAAGCAATTCCTTTGTTGATTTGAATGTATGCTTTGGGTTGTTGTCGTGCTCAAAGATTAAGTTCTTTTTCATGTTCAGCTTTCTAGCAGAAGCCTGAAGGCTTTGTGCCAATATTGACTGGTATTTCCAGCTGAAGAAAAACGGCCCCAAAGCATGATGCTTGCCACCACCATGCTTCACTGTGGGTATGGTGTTCTTTTGGTGATGTGCAGTATTGTTTTTGCGCCAAACATCTCTTTTGGAATTATGGCCAAAAAAATCATCCTTGGTTTCATCAGACCGTAACACATTTTCCCACATGCATTTGGGAGACTTCAGATGTATTTTTGCAAAATTTAGCTGGGCTTGAATGTTTTTCTTTATAAGAAAAGGCCTTGCCACTCTACCCAATAGCCAAGACATATGACGAATACGGGAGATTGTTGTCATATGCACTGCACAACCAGTACTTGCCAGATATTCTTGCAGCTCCTTTAATGTTGCTGTAGGCCTCCCTGACCAGATTTCTTCTTGTCTTTTCATCAATTTTGGAGGGATGTCCAGTTCTTGGTAATTTCACTGTTGAGCCATATTTTCTCCACTTGATGATGAATGTCTTCACTGTGTGTTCCATGGTATAGCTAATGCCTTGGAAATTCTTTTGCACCCTTCTCCTGACTACCTTTTAACAATGAGATCCCTCTGATGCTTTGGAAGCTCTCTGCAGACCATGGCTTTTGCTGTAGGATGCGAAAAGAAAATGTCAGGAAAGACCTACTAGAACAGCTGAACTTTATTTGGAGTTAATCAGAGGCAACTTTAAATTATGGCTTGTGTGTACTGACTGCTATTTAGCATGAGTTTGAATGTGATTGCTTAATTCTGAACACCGCTACATCTCCAGTTTATAAGAGGTTGTGCACACTTATGCAACCACATTATTTTAGTATTTTTTATTTTTAGAGCGAACTGTGAACTCGCTCAGGAATCGGATAACATAGGTGAGAACACCCATGCGATCCGATTTCAGTGTGGGGGAAAAAGTCCCTGCACCTGTTTTGTGTGAATTCAATGCAAGTTCAGAGATGCAACTGTGTGGCTGAACTCGCATTGCACAGACATTGCATATGATCGGCCCCGCAGTGCGGTGTGTGTGAATCACATGCGATGTCTGTGTTCGCAAATGATTAATCTTTGTCTCATTTTGACATTTTAACAGGGGTGTGTAGACTTTTTATATCCACTGTATGATATGTGGTTCAAGCCTTTTAAATCAAGAAAATAAATGTCATCACTTTAATCTTATTTTTTGGTTAGAAGTTGCCTTCAAAGTCCTAAAAAGCACAATTGTGATTTTTCTGATTTATCTTTAGAATATGTAAGTTCAGCAGGCCTTCTATTACTCCCTGAGTCGGTAACTGGGAAAATCTGTGTAGAGCAGGTCAGTGGCTGAGAAAGTATCAAGATTATAGACAACCAGCTAGAATTCTCAGAACTCAGGAATGACTACTTCCAATCCTCTTTCAGCGCAGGTCTTTTTAACACTGCCATAAATTGCAGTCACTGGAGGAACGAATTTTCAATATTTTAGTTGGAGTTTAGTTGGAGAGCGGAGGATTACAACCCCTGTCAGTTTTTATTGCCATCATCCCTCATTTGGGAGATTCAAGCTCTATAATTGTCCTGTTTACCATATCATTGAAATTGAAAGTAAAAGAAAATCCCATATTTTGAGTTGACATCAGCAACAGTAATAGAGGGGAAATTTTCCAATGGGGACACTAGATATGGTGATCCTGGTGACATCCCAGGATTCTCTCACTTTCTCAAATTTCTCCTATGGGACACAGATGGCAAAAAAAACTGACATGGGTTATAACTCTCCCTTACTTTATCCCAAAAATGTGTTACATTTTGAGGGCAGCCAGTAAAGCTCTATAGGAGCTGCATTTAGCCCGTAGTCCACAAGTTGAAACTAATTTTGCTTTTCTCTTTCCCTCTTCTCAAGCCGTGTGTTTCCCGATAAATCTTCCCTCATGCTTGCTTCCTTTGACCTGGCCTCTGAGATTGCCAGCAGGAGCCCCGTAGCTGTTCAGGGAACCAAAATCAACCTTATATATTCCCGAGATCACTCAGTGCAGGAGGGTTTGGATTACATGGTGAGTACCAATCTCAGGATAAAAATCCCTGGAAAGATTCTTTTATCAGACCACCAAAGTTACTTTTTTCTCTCCATCATAGGCTACCTGGAACATGAGCATGCTGCAGACGGAGGACATCATGAAGTCTGCGCAGGCTGTCTTACAAAAGAAGAGCCCAAAAGACGTTACTTTTTCCAAACTGTAATAGTAGCCCTGTACTGCCGACTAAAATTGTAATAATCGTCTGATAGACCCGCATTATTAGAACAACAGTCATGATAATGATTAAGTGTATCTGCACATAAAAAGCACGTGAAAAGCCTAAGGCTGGCCATACATGGACGAATTTCGAAAGAATTTTCTTTTGAAAATCAGAAAATTTGTGCATTTTGTGATCCGATGGTGCCACCATTGAGTTTGAAATTCGATCAACCAAGCCTTCAATTTCACATCATGTTGCTACATCCGATGACCGCATGAAAATCAACTGTTGCTGCAGCCCACTAATGGTGTGAAATATGAGGGAAAATTCTTAGATAACATTTTCTAAAGAAAATTCTTTCGAAATTCAACCCATGTATGGCCTGCCTAAGTTTAAATATAAAGTCCTTTCAAAAAGCACCTGGATGGACAGATAATTAAAAAAACATGAGCTAAGTAATCAATTTTCATGTAGTGCAGGTGAGTGAATGAGAAGTAATATGAGTGATTTATGTGTGCAACCCAGACACGTTCTTTGGCCTTCAAAAATGTCTCTTCTGCCTTTTCTATTCAAAACTGAATGTAGTAATTCAGTGATCAACCATCTGTTTCTGTTGCATTATATGGAAGGCTCTGTTGGTAAAGAAACAAACAATTGACCATTTAGACAGACATCTTTTTACCTGAGGTTCAATGTTGTATAATAGACTGAATTAATTTTCTTGTTATGAATAACAGAACTCTTATTCAGATTTGATATGTCTCAGATAATGCGTAATTTTCAAAGGTCTCTTGAAAACTTTGATTCAAATTCTGATGATTTTTTTTTTTTTTTTTACTCAAATTACTTGGATTGAACAAGTCCACTGTCTAATACAAGAAAGGAGGTTAAATGGAAAAAAGGTTGTTTGTTTGGTGTCACTTTTTTATAATGTACATCAATTTTGGTCTCTTTTGGCACCAGTAGACTCCCTTATATGGACAAGTGGAAAAGGATCTGGGCACCACTCTTGACCATACGAAATGGAATGACATATGGCTGACTGTCTCCAAATGCACGTTCAATAATTCTAGTCCAAGAAAATGCTTATAAATTTCACTTTGGTACATGATCCCTGTCCACATATCCAGATTTGTCCCTAATGCCTCCCCGATCTGATTTCAGGGTTGTAATGACCACTGTGACACTGCAAACCTGGTGGTCCTGCCTCAAGGCTTCCTACTTTTGGATAGAAGTTTATAATATACTTCAGCTGGTTTTACATACTAACCTCACCCATGACCCATGTGAAACCTTATTACATAGGCTTGTACTGCACCTTGGTTAACATCAGAGAAAGCTGCTAGGATTTCTGGAGACAACCATTAATAAACTTTGCCAAGGTCAAGCAGAGGCTCATGGGGACAATAATACTTGTGAAGCTAACCTTCATACTCCCCAATACCCATACAAAATAGTTGAAGGTTTGAAGTCCAAGGTTGGACTATAACACTCGCCCATATTCCACATTTGGGTTGTTCCCTCCTTTTCGATGTGATTGACCACATGAAGCTAGACGGCCTGTTATTGTTTGGGCCTCACAGGATCTCCCTCGCCTACCTCTCCCTCCCTTATATCTGCACTGCCACAGATTTTCTTCTCTTTTGTTCACTATTTTCCTCCTCTTTTTCTCACTCTTTTGTTGCCTTCTTTCACCACCTTGTCAACCTCACCCTAATGAGTTTTCTGCTGGCAAACTTCCTTCTACAATTTATACAGTGACATTTGTTGGCCCTGTCTATGAGGAACTAAATGTCCTTTGTCAAGGAGAGATATATATAAAAACTTTTGTGAATTCTCCAGATTAGAGGCCTTATCTGTTTTTATGCCCGTGTAAGTTGCTTGAAAAACTCAAATTCTTTGTGACACAAGGAAAACTATATAAAAATTATTTGAACATGTAAAAAAAACACACACAAACACACACACACAAACACACACACACAAACACACACACACAAACACACACACACAAACACACACACACAAACAAACACACACACAAACACACACACACAAACACACACACACAAACACACACACACAAACACACACACACACAAACACACACACACACAAACACACACACACACAAACACACACACACACAAACACACACACACAAACACACACACACAAACACACACACACACACACACACACACTATATTGTCAAAAGTATTGGGGCACCTGTCTTTAAACGCATATTAATTTGAATCAAATCCCAGTATTATCCCGTAGGGTTCAATATTGAGATGGCCCACCCTTTGCAGCTATAACAGCTTCAACTCTTTTGGGAAGGCTGCTGACAAGGTTTAGGAGGGTGTCTATGGGAATGATTGACCATTCTTCCAGAAGCGCATTTGGGAGCTCAGGCACTAATGTTGGACGAGAAGGCCTGGCTAGCAGTCTCCACTCCAATTCATCCCAGAGGTGTTCTATCGGTTGAGGTCAGGACTCTGTGTAGGCCAGTCAAGTTCTTCCATCCCAAACTTGATCATCCATGTCTTTTATGGACATGTCTTTGTTTGTGCACTGGTCCAAGTCATTTTATGGAGGGGGTTATGGTGTGGGGTTGTTTTTCAGGGTTTGGGCTTTGCCCCTTAGTTCCAGTTAAGGGAACTCTTAAGGCATAAGCATACTAAGACATTTTGGACAATTTCATGCTCCCAACTTTGTGGAAACAGTTTGGGGATGGCCCCAACATGTCTGCGCACCAGTGCATAAAGCAAGGTCCATAAAGACATGGTTGAGCAAGTTTAGGGTGGAGGAACTTGGCTGTCCTGCACACAGTCTTGACCTCAACCCGATAGAACACCTTGAAGGTGTTATAGCTTCAAAGGGTGGGCCAACTCAATATTGATTATTATATGACAATTGGGGTCCATGGCGCTACCTAAAATGTACACATGTATGTTAAATCATACCTTAAAAAACTCCCTCAGGGGTTACAAAACAACACCCCTATAGGTACTCTAACCAGAGAAAAGGGGGGAGGGGTAACTACTCTAATATAAGTGGCATTGTTACCACTGACCATCAATGTAAGGAGCATTCTTCTCACTGACTACCAATGTAAGGAGCATTCTTCTCACTGACTACCAATGTAAGGGAGTTATTCTTCCCTCTGACCGCCAGTGTAAGGGGTATTTTTCCCACGACCTTCAATTAAGTGGTTTTAGGGAAGGGGGTCAACTAGACCTGAAAATGATTTCACGGATCCCTCTGGGGTAAACTGGTTGAGAGAGGTTGATGTATAGGATAAAATTACTGAGCGTGTTGATTGGCATAACAATCATTATTTCCAGCCAAGTGACCATTATTTTCAGCTCTCTTTGCTGAAAATAATGTTTTTTGGCAAATAACAAAACTTAGAATTTATTGAATCAAGTTTAACCTTTGTGCATCAATACCATATATTTGTATAGCTAGCTCCTTCCTTGACTATGAATTTTTGCAGGACTAGCAGTTTATATTGAATAGTCGTGGAAGAAAAGAGAGGAAGCCAAGGCTGACCTCTCCCGCTCAAAATATAAGTTGGCTTGGCTGGCCACTGACTTCAGTACTTTAAGGTAGTAAAATAGAACAATAATTAGGACAAGGATCTTTGAGAGTCCCAGGTAAGTGACTCAAAAACGATTGATTCCAGTGGCCAGGCAACTAGCATTTTTAGGAGATGGACATTGGTGTCGCCACCTTGATAGGTTTACTTTTAATACCAAAGCTGTTGGCTGTCATAGCTCGGTATTTCATTGTACTGTGGCAACACCTTGGTATGTTTAGGGATTATAGACAAGGGCGATTTAGCTGGCTTATAGCTGTAACACCTTAAATGAACCCGTGTTTTATCTGTGCACTGTAAAGTAGGAAGGTTTTGTTTTTAAACCAACGCCTGCAGCACTTTATACATACCTTCTCTTCATACCTTCACCACTGCATTTGCTGTCAGGAGCGATGAGAGGATCCTCTGTGTAAGATCAAAGCTGATCCTACATTAGAGCTTACACAGGGAACCTCGAGTCAATGTAAAAGTGCTGTGTGTTTGATCAGCCAGTAACCAACACCAGTGCTGTCGTATTTGTTGAAGGGGAGTGAGTTGCACGCTCCCCTATATTCAAAAATACAAGATATTTCTCTTCACTCCTGACAGCGAATGGAGTTGTGGAATGAATGTGTGAATGAAGGATAGGTAAACGTTGCTCCCAGGGCCTGAATTACAATGAATCTGTTCTGCATTTCATTGGCATGCACGGGTTGACTTAAAAGATTTCCAGTAATCTAATTTTTTTTTTTTTAACGCTCTCGAGATCAGCATTAACTATTTTTAGTTCCTTATCCTGCTAGCATTAGTAAATAGATAAGAAGGTATAATATAGAGTATCCCAAAAGTGAGTACACCCCTCACATTTTTGTAAATATTTTATTATATCTTTTCATGTGACAACACTGAAGAAATGACACTTTGCTACAATGTAAAGTAGTGAGTGTACAGCTTGTATAACAGTGTAAATTTGCTGTCCCCTCAAAATAACTCAACAGACAGCCATCGAAATCACTGGAAACAAATGTGAGTACACCTCTAAGTGAAAATGTTTAAATTGGGCCCAAAGTATCAATACTTTGTGTCGCCACCATTATTTTCCAGCACTGCCTTAACTTTCTTGGGCATGGAGTTCACCAGAGCTTCACAGGTTGCCACTGGAGTCCTCTTACACTTCTCCATGATGACATTGCAGAGCTGGTGGATGTTAGAGATCTTGCACTTCTCCACCTTCTGTTCGAAGATGCCCCACAGATGCTCAATTGGGTTTAGGTCTGGAGACAGACTTAGCCAGTCTACCACCTTTACCCTTAGGTTCTTTAGCAAGGCAGTGGTCATCTTGGAGGTATGTTTGCTGGCCCAGTCTCCGAAGGGAGGGGATCATGCTCTGCTTCAGTATATCACAATACATGTTGGCATTCATTGTTCCCTCAATGAACTGTAGCTCCCCAGTGCCAGCAGCACTCATGCAGCCCCAGACCATGACACTTCCACCACCATGCTTGACTGTAGGCAAGACACACTTGTCTTTGTACTCCTCACCTGGTTGCCATCACTCATAGAAATGTACTGGTCATAAATATTGCACTAACTCAAATAGTTATATAAGTCCGTTCATAAGCTTTATATTGCAAGTCATACTGGTTAAGACTTTCATAACACTGCGTTCATATATACAGTGCATTCGGAAAAGTTTCACAGCGCTTCACTTTTTCCACATTTTGTTATGTTACGGTCTTATTCCAAAAAAGATTAAAGTGCAAGTTCACCTTTTACAGAAAATCTGTAAGGTGTACTAATACTGGACCCCCTCCCCATCCCCCCCGGGTCCCGCTATACCTGAGGCTGGCGATCACCCGCAAGGAGACCTCGAGTCACTGCTTCACTAATCAGAGGATTTGAAATCCCTGCAGCTTTCTCTCTCCTTCTCCCCCACTGACAGGATGGGTTACGCGGTTTCTGATCGAACATGGGTGGCACCGACCAATTAGAATGCCTCCTATATGTACCTTTACAAGGTATATTTAGGAAATTAAGCCATGGGGCTTTCAAATCCCCGGACAGGTGAAGCTGCGAACCAATGTCTCCTAGTGTTTGATCTCCGGCCTCGGGTACAGTGGGATGTAGGGGTATGGGGAAGCAGTCCAGTGTAAGTTCACCGTACAGATTTTCTGTTGTATAGGGATAATTTATGATCAATGCTGAGATTATATATATATATATATATATATATATATATATATATATATATATATATATACACACACTCATCAGAAACCCGAGTAGGCCTGTCTCTGACCAGCTGGTGTCTGGTAGTGGGTCCCCACCACCATATGTCACATGAACTACCCCTCTTAAGCAGGTGCTATAGAAGCATCTGCACCAATGAGAGAGGAGATGATGCAAGGATATGTACCAGACACACCTAAGGGTAAACATTGGTATCAATCACCAGGATGGAGTAGCATGCCTCCGTCCAGGTTGATGAGTACAGGAGATTCGCCAGAGGTAAGCTGGCAGGATAAAAGTTTCCTAAGAACACCTGATGGGATGACACCAATACAAAGGGTGAGTATGCAGCAGGGAAGAGTTTACCCCCCCTCTTCCCCCTGACTCAGATGACTGTGACGAAGAGGTAATAACTTCTAAACAAGGGGGGACAGTAAGAGTATTATCAGTGAGAGAGCAGAGAGCTTATAATGGTGACAGTGAATTACCAGGTATTATAGTTCACCATGTGCCCTGGACTCCTGGGGAGATGAATACTTTTCTAAATTCGATCCCCAAGCCCAGGCATAGTCCTCATCTTTTTGCTAAGCAGCTGTGCTACAAGCTACATTGCACTGTATATCAATGGCTTATGAATTCCTTTACCAGACCAAATACTCAAATTGTGGACCTATATATAAATAAAGGACTTTAGAGGGTAACTTGATGTTGCAATGTATCTATGTTACCGTAATCGTATTTAAAAAAAAATAGTGTTGGTTGAACGGTTCAGACCTAGCAAAAGTTTGGCCCGTAACATCTCCCATTCAGCATACACTCGAATTTGCAGGGCGCTCCATGAGATGTTCACCCGCCGAGTGCCTCACAATGCACAGTGCATTCTAAGCCCCGATTAGGTAAAGCTTTGTCCAGTCAGAGCATAGTGAATAGCTGGTTGTTAAAGAGTGGGCTGAAAAGCTGGCCCCAGCATCCTTAACACCAAATGAGCCATCAGCTGCCAATGGGCTTGGCGTTATGAAAAAAAAAAAAAAAATGCCAGCAATAGAAAAATTTGAAAAAAAAATGGCGTGGGGTCCCTCCCAAAATCCATACCAAACCTTTATCTGGCCATGCAGCCCAACAGGTCAGGAAAGGGGGGATGAGCGAGCATCCCCCCTCCTCCTGAACCATACCAGGCCACAT
Source organism: Lithobates pipiens (assembly GCF_037356315.1). Lineage (NCBI taxonomy): Eukaryota > Metazoa > Chordata > Amphibia > Anura > Ranidae > Lithobates > Lithobates pipiens. The sequence goes on from NW_027507685.1 coordinate 202,630,698, forward strand.
GCCAAGCACTCCCTAAAGCACCTTGTCTCCCTTTTGATGGGGACAAAGGCCTTTTCTCCACAATCTTGGGCTGTGGTTGTGGGGAGTCTGTGGGAAGGGGGCTTATCGGAATCTGGAAGCTCCTTTTAACAAGGGCCCCCAGATCCTGCCCCCCTCCCCCTCATGTGCATAAGTATGAGGTACATAATAACCCTGCCTATTCACCAAAAAAAGAACTAAAAACACACATACAGTTTTTGACCGTTTCCTTTATTAAAAAAAAAAAACAGTGCCCACTTATTTCGATCCATCAAAGAGCCTGGTATGGATTGGGGGGGGTTAATTGAATTTGGAAGAAATACAAAAATGTAAAAAAAAAATAATAATAATCCACGCTTTTTTTTTTTACATTTTTGTATTACTGGCAATTTCAATTACATTTTATTTTATTTATAAATGTCAGTTTTGCTGCAGCAGGTAGAGAAGCACCACTTTACAGGAATTTTTCATTTTTATTGTTTCACGTTAAGCATCATTAAAATCACTGCTCCTTTAAAAAGGTCTCTTTAAAAGTTATTTATACAGAAGCCAGGCCCCCATACCCTTTTTATGGCCAATAACTTTCATATATAAGCCTTTAACATGGAGACTTTAGATTTTTCACATTCGGTCCCATAGACTTTAATGGTGTTCGGCATTTGGGTCTGAACTTTTGCGTTGTTCTTGAGTTTTGGCATGAACTGAACCTGGGGGGTGTTTGGACCATCTCTAACCATCGTGTTTAATGGTATTCAATATTGTTAGGAATCTATGTGCGTGTTATAAGTTGCCGTATTCAAGTTATAGTGTGGAAAATTATGTATGTGGAAATCTACATGCAGACATGTCCCGTCCCACCGATGATAGCAAATCAGGGCTGCTGGGGTGCTCACAGGGCTGGAGGGGAAGTTCTGGGACCCCGTGGGTATAGTGCGGAAGTGATGTCCGCTTGGGCGCGTACTGCCTCTACATCTCCTCCAGTCCTGTGAGCACCTCCAGCGGCCATAATTTGCTATCATCTGCGGGACCAGGACACATGCAGATTTAGCATTTGACCAGATATGTACTGTGAGTTCTAACACATTTAATAAACTGCCCACTAGATGGCACTTTTCCCTTTCTACACACACACACACACACACGGTGGGGAAAATCGCATGCAATTTGGACAGGAATCGCACCACATTCCTGTTCAAATCACATATGATTCTTTGCAGTGCGATTTGCGCCCATTTGTTTTGTATTGGCGCAAATCGCACCATAAAGTATCAGTATCTGGAGCATTTACACAAGTACCGATACTCGTGCAAATGCGCATCCCTAGTATTTACCTTACGGTAAACCGTTATTTTTCTATCCTCCTCCTGTGTCTGTGTCCGCTTATTAATCTAACTGTTAATGGTGTTTGTAAAGTATCTTTTTTTTTTTTTAAATAAATAATTTATTTTCATCTCCAGTCAATATTCACATTGATCTGTTGTGCTATTTCAAATAATTCTTCTTGGCTAAAAAGGAACTCAACATAATTTATCGTTCAGGCATTCCCTAACACAAGGTAACAATCTGGAGGAGGGGGTTTTCTCAGCTAAGCACACCCTCCTGCCTGCATGCCTGAGCTAAGGGCAGATGGATTCCATTAACTAAATTCTTCATGAATCATCTGCCCTTACTCAAGATGACCATGGCCAGAAATGCAAGGGCAGGGGTAGGCAACCTTTCAGAGTGGGAGGTCTAGCTGAACAACGTGAGTGATCAAAGATTAGAGGGGTTTGGCATCCCTTTTTTTAACTAGTAAATCCTAACTAAACAGTAGGGAGACCTTGGGAAAAATAAAACAAATGTCACTGTAAAAATATAAACTTAGCCTACCTTAAAAGTGGACAGTCAGTCAGTAGTGCAGTAGATGGTGTGTGGACAGTGGAAATAGGGCAGTGGACGGTGTCAGTAGGGCAGAGGTTGTTGTCAGTAGTGTGTGTTTTTTGTTTTGTTTTGTTTTTTAGCAGCCCTGTTGGTGGGTTTGGTGAACTATCAGGGGTCTAAACAGAAGATCCCTTATGTCTCACTTTTGAGACCGAGAAATGAGATTTAGGATGGTTTTCTCAGTTTCCATCTCTGTTGCCTCAGCTACATGGAATGAATGAACAGAAAGAGCTCTGCACAGTCTCCCTGTTCATCCACAAACCGAAGTATAATAAACACAGTTTACTATACTTCAGTTATGAATGAATGCAGTGCGTGATCAGTACTGACCACTCACTATGGCAGCAGAAAGAAGGGGGACTTGGACAGAAGGGCAGCATTTACAGGAAAGCGGGAGAGGAGGAGTAGGATTTTACCTGCTGCAGGAAGAAAATACTGATTGGTTCCAGAAATTACCCGCCCCCACCCCCCCAGGTCCCAGGAGTCGGCAAGGAAGGAGCATGATCAATGGGTAGATTCTAATCGCTGGATTGCCGATCTCCATGCTAGGGGTGTTATTCTCACAAAAATAAAGCATGAAGACATGGCTGGATGGGCGCATTTGCTTTGAATATTAAAAATGAATTCAAGCGGAGTTTCACCCAAAAGTTGAACTTATCTGTCTCCCCCCCCCTTTTGGTGCCACATTTGGGTCCCTGTTTTTGACAGGTATCCTGGCCCCACTTTCACCGGACCTCACCACGACGAGGTACGTCAGAAGTCCGGCTCCCTCCTCCCCCTCCTGTCGGGCCAATAGGAGAGCACAGCCGCACTTCACGCATGCGCAATAGGGACCCGGCTGTGAAGCCGAAAGACTTCAGGGCCAGGTTCCCTTGCCGGCAATGGCAGCGGGAGCACCTGGCAGCCGATGAAAACATCATCTGCAGTATGTGTAGCTGCGGACTTTTAATTTTTTGAAGGGAAGGTGGAACTCCGCTTTAAAGGTTCGTTTTTTATTTTCTAAATAGGTTCCTTTAAGCTAGTGCATTGTTGGTTCACTTACCTTTTCCTTCGATTTCCCTTCTAAATGTTTTTTTTTTCTTTGTCTGAATTTCTCACTTCCTGTTCCTCCTCCGTAAACTGTTCAGTAAGCTGTTCTGGCTGACTAAACACCACTCGGATGATGGTGAGAAGTTTACTGAGGAGAAACAGGAAGTGAGAAATTCAGACAAAGAAAAACATTTAGAAGGGAAATCGAAGGAAAAGGTAAGTGAACCAACAATGCACTAGCTTAAAGGAACCTAGTTAGAAAATAAAAAACAAAGCTTTACAACCCCTTTAAATAGCGTTTTCAGTTTGTGGGGCACGGATACAGTCTATTTCTGCTATAATCGGGCAGTTTTTATGCTATGCTTTTTGACAAGCACAGATACATATGCTTATCAAGGAGACACAAATTCAGAAGAAGGGGGACAGGGAAAAAAAATGGGGGGGGGGGGGGCAAACAAACAAAATATTACTTTGTTTCCACTATTGATAGTAATGTTGATTAAGATGAACTGTTCAGTGTGGTACTTGAGTTTCAACTCTTTGACCCTTTAAGCACATAAAAGCCAGTGGCGGCCCATCCATTAGGGGTGCCTGGGCGCCACCCTCCTCTCTCCACTCCACCCCCTATATGCTATGGATAGATTCATGCATAGCATGAATCTATCTACGGCCACCCCCTATTTATGCATCCAGCCCCTTTCAGGGCACCCTGTGCACGAATTACAGTGGCAAGGTTTTTTTGTTTGTTTTAGAAGCCCCTTATTAGAGCCAGAGGCTTTAATAGGCTTCAAAATAGGGTGGGCTTAGGTCTCAGAGGATGCGCTCCGATCCCACCCAGGTGTGTTATAACAGCGAATGGAATGAATATTAGCTGTTGAAACACTGAACCTCAATCCGGCCAATCAGAAACAGTTATGAGACCCGTTTTCAGACTGGCCAAAAAGAGACTCTCGTTTGGCCGCCGAGGAAGAGGGAGGAAACGGAAGCTGCCGCCGCCGTGATGGCCCAGAGAACGGGAGGAGGCCACCGAGCAGGGGAAACTGCCAATGATAATGATGGGGTACGGGCTACCGACCAACTCGGGGGGGGGGGGGGTGGCATACTGTTTGCTGCCCCCCCCTCCCCAAAAAAATTTCCCCTGGCAGCCACTGCTAAAAGCTCTGACTGTACAGTACAGTGCCTTGCGAAAGTATTCGGCCCCCTTGAACTTTTCAACCTTTTGCCACATTTAAGGCTTCAAACATAAAGATATAAATTTTTAATTTTTTGTGAAGAATCACCAACAAGTGGGACACAATTGTGAAGTGGAACGAAATCTATTGGATAATTTAAACTTTTTTAGCAAATAAAAAACTGAAAGTGCAAAATTATTCGGCCCCTTTACTTTCAGTGCAGCAAATTCACTCCTGAAGTTCAGCGAGGATCTCTGAATGATCCAATGTTGTCCTAAATGACTGATGGTGATAAATAGAATCCACCTGTGTGTAATCAAGTCTCTGTATAAATGCACCTGCTCTGTGATAGTCTCAGGGTTCTGTTGAAAGCGTAGAGAGCATCATGAAGACCAAGGAACACACCAGGCAGGTCCGTAATACTGTTGTGGAGAAGTTTAAAGCCAGATTTGGATACAAAAAGATTTCCCAAGCTTTAAACATCCCAAGGAGCACTGTGCAAGCGATCATTTTGAAATGGAAGGAGTATCAGACCACTGCAAATCTACCAAGGCCTGGCCGTCCCTCTAAACTTTCAGCTCAGACAAGGAGAAGACTGATCAGAGATGCAGCCAAGAGGCCCATGATCACTCTGGATGAACTGCAGAGAACTACAGCTGAGGTGGGAGAGTCTGTCCATAGGACAACAATCAGTCGTGCACTGCACAAATCTGGCCTTTATGGAAGAGTGGCAAGAAGAAAGCCATTTCTCAAAGATATCCATAAAAAGTCTCATCTAAAGTTTGCCACAAGCCACCTGGGAGACACACCAAACATGTGGAAGAAGGTGCTCTGGTCAGATGAAACCAAAATCGAACTTTTTGCCCACAATGCAAAACGATATGTTTGGCGTAAAAGCAACACAGCTCATCACCCTCAACACACCATCCCCACTGTCAAACATGGTGGTGGCAGCATCATGGTTTGTGCCTGCTTTTCTTCAGCAGGGACAGGGAAGATGATTAAAATTGAGGGGAAGATGGATGCAGCCAAATACAGGACCATTCTGGATGAAAACCTGTTGGAGTCTGCAAAAGACCTGAAACTGGGACGGAGATTTATCTTCCAACAAGACAATGATCCCAAACATACAGCAAAATCTACAAAGGAATGATTCACAAATAAACGTATCCGGGTGTTAGAATGGCCAAGTCAAAGTCCAGACCTGAATCCAATCGAGAATCTGTGGAAAGAGCTGAAAACTGCTGTTCACAAACGCTCTCCATCCAACCTCACTGAGTTCGATCTGTTTTGCAAGGAAGAATGGGCAAGAATTTCAGTCTCTCGATGTGCAAAACTGATAGAGACATACCCCAAGCGACTTGCAGCTGTAATCGCAGCAAAAGGTGGCTCTACAAAGTATTAACGCAAGGGGGCCGAATAATTTTGCACGCCCCACTTTTCATTTTTTTATTAGTTAAAAAAGTTTCAAAAATCCAATAGATTTCGTTCCACTTCACAATTGTGTCCCACTTGTTGGTGATTCTTCACAAAAAATAAAAATGTTATATCTTTATGTTTGAAGCCTGAAATGTGAAAAGGTTGAAAAGTTCAAGGGGCCCGATTACTTTCGAAAGGCACTGTATATCCAAAAAGTAAAGAAAAATGTAATTCTGAACCTCAATATGCTATTTAGAACATTGTACAACATCACCAGACACCTCTCTCACCTTAGCAATAGTGTCCTCCTGGATATACAGTACAATAGTGAGGAGAGTTAACAAAGTATAAGTAAAACATTAACATTGTAATCGATCATGGATCAACAGCTCTGGGAGCCACTCAATGTGTGTTTAACCACCCTGACCGCTTTCACTCAAACTTTTGGTGACAACCCCCTTTTGTTGATAAGTAAGCCTTTATAATCTTAAGCTGATCACACACACTATACAATCTGATTGCACAAGCACTTTTAGATTTAACAACTATATAATGTAAGGGTCTGCGAGAAACATTCTTTCAATGATTATGCTGCCTGTTACTGTGAATGGAGAGCAGTCTGATCAGCCACATGATTCTCTCCCCCATTCACAGATCATGATGATGCTCTTTCAGACAGGCAGCTGGTGCGGTTCGGTTCATTCAGTATTGAAATTCAGACAAATTTTTCGTTATTCGGAAAGTTGAATGTGTCCGACTTTCCGAATTACAATAGTAACAAATTTAAACATATCCGAAATAACGAATCAAAATTTCGCTCAAAATTTGAATTAGAATAGTTTTCAAATCAAATTCAAATATTTTTTTAATCAAATTTGAATTTCCAAAGAGAATGAAATAGAATATAAAATAAAGGAATAGAATAGAAAATAAAAGCATAGAATAGACTCCCCTCTGTCAATCCCTCTACTGGCTTCCGCTTACCCAACAAATTAAATTCAAAATACTAACAACTTACCAAGCCATCCACAATTTAGCCCCCAGCTACAACACTAGCCTAGTCTCAAAATACCAACCTAATCGTTCTTTCTGTTCCTTTCAAGACCTACTGCTCTCTAGCTCCCTCATCACCTCCTGCTTTGCTCGCCTCCAGGACTTCTCCAGAGCCTCTCCAATCCTATAGAACTCCTTACCCCAACCTGTCTGATTTATCTCCTACTCTATTAGCTTTTAGACGCTCCCTGAAAACCCTCCTCTTCAGAGAATCCTATCCTACCCACACCTAACAACTGCATTTTCATTTTCTCCATCAGTTCATCCCCCACAGTTATTACCTTTTGTATCACTTGACCCTCCCTTCTAGATTGTAAGCTCTAATGAGCAGGGCCCTCTGATTCCTCCTGTATTGAATTGTATTGTAATTGTACTGTCCTCATGTTGTAAAGCGCTGCACAAACAGTTGGCGCTATAATAAACCTTTATACTAATAATATAATAGAGTAAAACAGAACAAAATAAAAGAATAGAAAAAATAGAATAGAATAGAAAAAAAAGGGACAGAATACAAAATAAAAAAAAGAGTAAAACAGAACAAAATAGAATATAAATAAAAGAACAGAATAAAAAAATAGAATATTTCAATATCAAATAAAATAAATTTGAATATAATAGAAAATAATAGAATAAAATAGAATATAACAACATAACCATTGTTCGAAGTTCGAATAGAATAAATTCCAAATTTGAATAGAAAAGAACAAAATAGAAAAAAAAAATAGAATAGAAAAAAATAACCATCTTCCAAAATTCTAATAGAATTAATTTGATTTTGAATGGAATTAGAAAAATTTGAATTGATTTGAATACAAAATAAACTAAATGAATTCCAAAAACAAAGTAAACTAATTTATGTAAATAACTAAACAATTTTTTTCATTCTGCACATGTCTACAGGCAGCCAGTGTTGGTAAAAACAGTTGGCTGAACCACAGTTTTGCCGCTCCCCAACTACTCACCCCAACTGGTCCAATAAAGCTGGACAAGGCTGTACAGATGCCACTTGGGGTGCAAAGTTTTACAGGTGGTACTGCCCGTCAAACTCACCCATTGATTTTAATGAGGCCAAGCCACAACCATTTGCAATGCAGACAATTGCTGGGCGATAGTGCCGAATTAAATCATAGCATTATAAACCCTCCTCACCGCCTGTCAAATACTCTCTGAATGCAGATCACTTTTGTGAGAGTGCTGCACTCCACAGTGAGTGTGAAAGAGCCCTTACAGGCAGTGTAATCAGTACAATAACTTTTCTCACTGGAGGAGAGAGCAGCAGAGGGTGTGTCCCAGTTAGATCATCTCTATTGCAGCTGAGCCCAAACACCTGAATATGTCAGCCCAAAGCACTGGAATTTCAGCAGCAGGAAGAGGACAGGACAGCCATGCAGTGAAGATTTCTACAGAATCCAGCAGTCTGCACGTTGTGGGACATTCAGGCGCTTCAGCAGCGGTGCCCAATTATTTCAATGGGCGGGGGGGGCACCACAAAGATGCTGCTTGCACAACTTTTTTTTTTCCTATCCTGCAAGCGCACCACCCCAGTGTGAAAGCACGGGGGCTTTCACACTGGGGCTGCAGAAGAGACAGTTTACAGGGGCTTTTCAACGCCCCAGTGTTAGGTCTTGCCTGAACTTCCACTTTAATTTATTCTGGCCATTGGAATGAATGTTCAAGTTAAGTGTAATGCTGCATACACATGATTGGACTTTCCGCCAACAAAACCATGGATTTTTTTTTCCAAAGGTTGTTGACTCAAACTTGTCTTGCATACACACGGTCACACATAATGTTACGCGGTGACGTACAAGATGTACGACGGGCCGAGAAAAAGGAAGCTCAATAGCCAGTGCGGTTCCTTCTGCTTGGATCCAAGCATGTGTGAACTTTCTTTTCTTACATAAGGGGACACAGAGCCATAGTAATAACTATATGGGTTATATCGGCGTATCAGGTGCTGGACACTGGCACGCCCCTTAAGGCGTGAACATCCCCCATATAACCCCTCCCACTACTAGGAGTCCTCAGTTTTTTCGCCAGTGTCTAAGGTGTTGAGCACGAGTAAGGATGTACTGAGCAATCCTTGCTGAGAGTCAGCCATCCTGACTGGATCTGTTCGGATGTCTCCGTAATGGACTAAATGAATGGTACCCGGGCCTCGTAATCCAAAGACACAAGGTTTTGCTTTGCAAATGCTTTGAAAGCTGGGCCCTGGGATTCAGTACTTTTTGGTAGTAAGGCCAATAAAAGTTTACTGACAGGGTGCTGTCGCAGGTCCAGGATTGTGGTTCAACCTAAGTGTTCCCCCAGTTCCTGAAGGTTTCCTTTTAAGGACTCAAAGACTTCTTAGGAAGGAGCACCCCCACTCGTTTGGGTGAGGGGAAAGGTCCTGCGATTCTCAAGATCTGACAGGAACAATGTCAAGAGCAGAGGGATTTCTGCAATTTTTTCTCTAGGTTACGACTAGAGTTCCAAGAGCCCGGATGGCTCAGTCGGCTTTTGATCTGAGGATCTGGGATTCGGTCCCTGTTTGGGTGCTGCCTGTGGAGTCCTTGGGCTGCTGATGTGGCAGTCTTTATGCAAGTCGAGTTCCATCTCCTCAGAGAGTGTTCCTAAGGATCCAGAGAAAAAGAAGTCTCTCGTTCTGGCCTCTGGATCAGCTGTTATCCCAGTCGGGGATATCAGAGATTCCCTAACAGGGGGTTTTGGCTCAAATCTTTTAGGGTGCCAAATCCAAACAGAGAGGCAAGACCCATTCTAGATCTTGGAGATCTGAATCGGCACTTAAACATCCGATCCTTTCATAATTCGATCGGCTGTGTCCATCCTGCAAGGAGGGGAGTTGCATATCTCCATGTGCCAAAGTTTCCCGCTTACCAGAAATTTCTGCGGTTTGAAATATAAAATTATTCTTTCAGTTGTGGCCCTGCCATTCGGCTTAGCCACAGCACCACGAGTGTTCTGAAAGATTCTGGGACCTCCTTTAGCCAGGTTAAGTGCTCAAGGCATAGTGGTCCTAGCCTGTTAGAAGATCTACTTTTAATAGATCATTCAGTCTCAGGTCTAAAACCAGAGTCTGATCTCAGCCGTAAATATCTGAAATCTCTGGAATCTCTACCTAGGAAGATTCTCCTTAAAACCATCAAGGAGATTACGGTACTCGGGGGCTGGTTATAGATACCATACAGAAGAAGGTATTCTTACCCCAGACAAGAATCAGTTCCATTGTAGGACTAATTCAACTTATCAGGACAAAGGAAAATTCCTTCTTTCGGCTCCAGGAGATTTTTAGGGGAAATGGTGGCCTCCTTCAAGACCATCCTTACGCGCAGTTTTACTCAAGGACTGATTCAGGCCTTGTTTGTTTCCAATACGCTTGGCTCCCGACATAGGTCAGAGCCTAAATTGGTGGTTGTTATTCAGCAAGAGGGAAAAGCTTTATCCTGGAAGGTGTTAACAACATATGCAATCCTTCTAGGCTGGGGAGCAGCCCAGGAAGAAGATTATGTCCAGGGGAGATGGTCCAGGTTAGAGGACCTTGCCTATAAACTTTTTTGGAAGTTTCAGGCAGTACATCTGGCCCTACAATCTTGGTGGTCAGACTACAGGACTGACCTGACAGGATTCAGTCTGACAGGGCCACGGTAGAGGCTTTCATCGATCACCAGGGGAGGCACGAGAAGTCGTGCAGCCCAAAAAGAGGTGAATAATGTTCTAGTTTTGGCAGAACATAACACTCCTTGCCGGGAAAATTATCTCTTCACTCTGACATCTTCCTAGCAATATGTCAGAAGATGGGTTATTCCGGACATGGACCTATTCGTGTCCAGATTCATTAACAAGGTCGACAACTTTGTCGAAAAGGGGGTCCACTAGCAGGCGGAACAGACGCATTAGTCTTCCCAGGGGATCAGTTTTCTCTGATCTATGCATTTCCTCCATTTCTGCTACTTCCGTGCCTTCTCCGCAGGATCAAGCAGGAACAAAAGGAGGTGATTCTGGCGGCCCCAGCGGGTCCCAGAAGATCATAAAGAGGGCAGTAGTAGTCCTTTGGACTCTGCCATTATAGCCAGCCCTTCTTGCACAAGTTCCGGTATTTCATCCTACCTTACGGACAAAGAGTTTAATAATAAAGGTATGGTCCAAACTACCTAGTGACACCTACAACAATAGGCACCTCATCCCCAAAAGAAGTTATATGATACACATAAAGGGCAAGGGAAAAGAAGGGAAGAACTGGGGATTTTTATGCGGTGCTAGATGTAACAAAGGATCCTATCACGATATAATAAAAATTCATAGAAAAATATTTATTGGTATACATTAAAAAAGCATAACATCAGCACATACAGTGTGTGAAATTAATAAAAACACTATACACAATGTTTACTGAGCGGATGAGAGCCCAAGGATACTGGTTAACAGGCTGTCAGCACTTATTCCCAATATGTTTCGCAGAATGCTTCGTCAGGGGAATTATGCAGCTAGCAATAAACAATAATAATAATTAATATTTGAACAGAAAATGACATTCACTAAATAATTAACATATCAATGATAATTTCAAAGAGCAACTCCACAAAGAAAAAACCCTATAAGGTAACAAAAACTTCAAAAAGGTGTGATCTAAATGGAATGGCGCTTACCCACTGTTCGCCAGAAAACCGCCTGCCGCAGAAAGACAACATAGATGTAAAGCAGGGTATGCACCTGACCTAATCACATCACCAACCGCCTCATCCTAAAGGAGGACATAGATGGGGGTAAGAGCAATGCTAAGGTAAAGGAGAAAAGTAATGAGAGCAAGAAATAAGAACAAAACAATGAATAAATGAGATAAAAAAGGAAGGATTCTAATATAATTATATGACAACCTCAGTATTCTGAGGAGAGCGGGCAACAGCCTCAATGATTAGAGAAAAACACAACAAAAAAAAAAAAACAGAGATAATGAAAAAATTTAAAAAATGGTAGTAATGAAGGAAAATAAAATAAAAAGAAAAAATGGATTGAGAGGAAAAGGAGCTTGGTAGAGGAATTAAGGTACATTATGCCCAAAGTGAATGATCAATCAAAAAGAACTTACTAATTAATGGTAAACTTAATAATAAAGCTGGTGCAATTATCCATTAAAAAGTTGCTCACGCAGATGATTATTAAGGGCTCACAGAGTGCCCATATGCCCCCCAACAGTGGACGAGGCGGTATAGCGATCATCAGCCAGGGAAACCTAAAGATAGTTGTAATGAGCAGAAAGGGATACCGGCAAAAAGTGGGGCGCCATAAGTAGATAAAAATTATTAGGAGTGGCGGAGGGTCCGTGTACACGGATTATCAGTCACCCCCAAAGATCACACTGCGGAATATACATATATAGTGTACAAAATTGAAGAAAAATTACAAGTACATATAGTGTATTTACAGACAATAATGATATAATATATGGGTATAAAAAGAAATTTTTTTTTTTATTAATTAATAATGAAAAAAAAAAAAGGGGGGGGGGGATGTTATTCACGGGAGCCATCAAAGGGAAGTGGGGGAAAGCTATAAAGAAGGAATGTATCCTCAAACAAATTAGGGGTAAGGAAAAAAGAAAAATGAAAAATTATATTATAAGAAAGACCTAAAACTCATGTTTTCATTAAAGCCAGGATATTGAGTGGCCTTTAGAGTGTAAATCCATTTTGCTTCGGTCTGCAATAATAATTTATCGACAGACCCTCCTTGTGAATTAAGAGGTATATGATCCAATGCTAGGAAACGGATCCAATCAGGGTTAAATGAATGATAAATACCAACATGCCTACTAATAGCTGTTACAATTTTTTTATTTAATATAGGTTTTATGTGGTCTTTAATACGAATTGCAAAAAGTCGTTTGGTCTTACCTACGTAAAAACCGCCACACCTGCACTGTGCCAAATACACAACGCCTGGTGTGACGCAAGTTACGCGGGACTTAGGAAAAAACCATCTCCCATTGGGTAGTTTAACCTTACACAAATTATTAATGTATGGACACATCTCGCAATGACCGCAAGAGTATGTACCAAGTTGTGTCACTGGATTAGGTACTAAGTTGTCAGTAAAATGGCTTTTGACAAGATAGTCTTTTAAAGATTGTGCTATTTTGAAGGTACTTTTGGGTGAATCATGTATGTATTGATTCACGATGGAATCTGCCTGTAATAGAGGCCAGTATTGTTGAAGAATGGCCCTAAACCGTTTATGTTGGTTAGAAAATTTGGTGACGAGCCGAACAGTATCAGTTTTAGTTTGGTTTTTGGTGGAAAAAAGCAACGTGGCTCTATCATTGTCTTTCACTCTATTGTACGATTTTTTTCAGGGAAACGTGGCTGTATCCATGTGCCCTGAGTCGTCTGTAAAGGTCCTTAGCTGCCACGCGGAAATCTTCATTATTACTACAATTACGTTTGATTCTTAGATACTGACTGTAAGGGATACTTTTTAATAGAGGTTCAGGGTGAAAGCTAGTGGCGTGCAATATAGTATTGCCTGCAGTAGGTTTCCTATACAGAGCAGATTGAAGATTACCTTGCGAGTCAATTTTAATAGTTAAGTCCAAAAATTCAATTGATTCTTGGCTATATTTAAGTTTAAATTTGAGATTGAAGGAATTTTGGGAAATTAAATCAAAAAAATGTTTTAACTCGAGTTCAGAGCCTGACCAGAAAAACAAAACATCATCGATATACCTGTGCCAGGTTAAAATATTGTCCAACAGTGCAGTAAGGTCTTCGTGTGAAAAAATGTCTTTCTCCCACCCCCCCAGGTACAGGTTGGCATACGATGGGGCACATTTGGTCCCCATCGCAACCCCCTGCACCTGGAGGTAGTGGGATTGATTGAACTGGAAGACATTATGTTTGAGAATATAGTCCAACAGTTCAAGGACAAAAGCATTGTAGGCCGATGCCTCTGAACCTCTTTCTTCCAAGTAGGTACGCACAGTATGTAGACCTTTGTGGTGTGGAATCGCATTATATAAGCACTCCACATCAATGGTCACCAGCCAACAATGTTGAGGTAACGAAATACCTTCAAGTATTTTTAGAAGATCGATTGTGTCCTTGACATAGGAGAACAGAGAAAGGACATGTGGGGTTAAATAGTTATCAACGAGACAGCTGGCATTTTTGGTTAAGCTTTCACAGCTCGAAACAATCGGGCGACCAGGAGGGTCCTCGAGCGATTTATGCACCTTGGGGAGGGCATAGAAAGAGTTTAATAGGTTTGACTGTTGAATCCCACTCGATAAAAGATTGTGGGTGATCTCCTTCGTTAGTGTCTACTTTGACTAATGCCAGGAAGCCGGCTTCCAGAGTCACTTACTTTAGACTCTGGAAGGCATATGTTTCTTGGTGTGGATCCGGGGGTTGGCACCCCAGGAAGTATATCAATAGGCAGGATTCCTCATTCCTGCATATGGGATCTGAAATTAAGCTGGCCTTGACTTCTATAAAGAGCCAGATCCAGGCCTTGTCAGTGTTTGTTTCTATGGCCTCTTGCTTCCTACTCTTGGTGCGTAGCTTATTCAGAGGGTAACATGGTTTATTCCCCCTATCAAGGCACCTCTAAATCCTTGGGATTTAAAATTGGTCTTATCGGCTTTGCTGAATCAGCCTTTTGAACCTTACGAGAAGTGCCCTTGGTTCTTTGACAGGAAAGATACCGTATTTTTCGGACTATAAGGCGCACGTAAAAGCCTAAATTTTCTCCCAAAAACGACCGTGCGCCTTATAATCCGGTGCGCCTTATATATGACCTGTTGACATCGCTGGAGTTCTTTGTTAACAGTATCTGTCAGATGGGCGCGCATGGAGTCACAGATCAAGTCTCTTGACGTTAACCTTCGGACTATAAGGCGCACGTAAAAGCCTAAATTTTCACACAAAATCGACCGTGCGCCTTATAGTCCGATGCGCCTTATATATATGGAAATATCCATTTTATCAGCCGGTCGTTGCTAGTGCGCCTTATAATCCGGTGCGCCTTATAGTCCGATGCGCCTTATATATGGAAATATCCATTTTATCAGCCGGTCGTTGCTAGTGCGCCTTATAATCCGGTGCGCCTTATAGTCCGAAAAATACGGTAATCTTTTCTGCTTACCATTTCTTCTGCTAGAAGAGTATCGGAAATAACGGCTCTGTCTTGTAAGAGCCATATTTCATCATGCATAAGGATGAGGTGGTTTTATGTCCTCATCCTAAATTCTTACCAAAAGTGGTAACAGGTTTTCATTTAAACAAAGATATTATTCTTTTCTCCCAGAACCTTAATCTGGGGAAGAGAAAACACTACATTCTCTTGATGTAGTAAGAGCGAACAGAGTCTATTTAAAGGTGACCGCTCAGGTTTGCAAAACACAGGTTTTATTTGTACTGCCAGAGGGTCCAAGATGTGGACAAGCAGCGTCAAGATCCACTATTTTCCAAATGGATTTGTCAAAGTGATTGTTCAAGCTTCAGCTTAACTGGTTCCTGACCAGCGCACGCCGATGTACGTTGGCAGAATGGCACGGGCAGGCATATTGGCGTACAGGTACGTCCAATCTTCAATGCCGCCCTGCCATCGCAAGCACGCCGCCGGACCCCCGTGAGTCCGGTCGCAGGTCCCGCGGACTCGATCGCCGCGGGCATACCCACGATCGTCTCACGGGACGGCTGAATGGAGGAAATGCCGTGTAAACAGCATTTCTCCATTCTGTCTAGCAACTAGTGACGCTGATCTCTGCTCCATGTGATTGGAGCAGAGATCAGTGTTCACTAAATGAAAGCCCAACCCCCCACAGTTAGTAACACACCCCTAGGAACACTTAACCCCTACAGTGCCACCCACTGGTTAACCCCTTCACTGCCAGTGTCATTTACACAGGAATCACTGCATTTATATAGCAGTGATTACTGTATAAATGACAATGGTCCCAAAAATGTGTCAAAAATGTCCGATGTGTCCGCCACAATGCCGCAGTCACAATAAAAATCGCTGATCGTCGCCATTACTAGTAAAAAAAAAATAATAAAAAATTTATAATAAAAATGCCATACAACTATCCCTATTTTGTAAACGCTATAACTTTTGCGCAAACCAATCAATAATCGCTTATTGCGATTTTTTTTTACCAAAAATATGTAGAAGAATACGTATCGGCCTAAACTGAGGGGAAAAAAATGTTTTTTTATATATTTTTGGGGGATATTTATTCTAACAAAAAGTAAAAAATAATGCGTTTTTTTCAAAATTGTCGGTCTTTTTTTGTTTATAGCGCAAAAAAGAAAAAACGCAGAGGTGATCAAACACCACCAAAAGAAAGCTCTATTTGTGGGAAAAAAGAACATCAATTTTGTTTGGGAGCTATGTCGCACGACCGCACAATTGTCAGGTAAAGTGACGCAGTGCCGAATCGCAAAAAGTGGTCTGGTCTTTGACCAGCAAAATGGTCCGTCTGTAAGTGGTTAAAGAAGAAAATTCTTCCTTCCCATATTAAGAGCACACTCATCCAAGGCGATTAGTGCCTCTTGGGTGGTGCATCATCAGGACTCCATGGCTCAGATCTGTAAGGCCGCGACTTGGTCTTCGGTTCATACGTTTATACGATTTTATCAAATTGATATTAAAAGTCAGGAGGATATTGCCTTTGGGCACAGCATATACTGCAGGCTGCAGTATGAGTCCTCTGGCCTCCTGTTTTTTGTTCTGTCTTCCCCCCTTCATTTGCCATTGCTATGGGACATCCCATATAGTTATTACTTTGGCTCTGTGTCCCCTGATGTAAGAAAAGAAAGAACCTGCTCTCAAACATTTGTGGTCGGAAATTCCGACAGCAAATGTTCGATGGAGCATACACGCGGTCGGACTTTCCGAAAACAAGCTCACAACGAACATTTCCCGTTGGAAGGTCCGACCGTGTGTACGCGGCATTAGTGTTAAGACACATTTGCGTGCATCACGTGTTTTTTTTTTTCTCTGCCCAAAAGCTCCTTTACTAAATGCGCTGGTTGCGCGTTTTATTTTTTTCTTCAGTTGTCACCAGTGACGGGATCTCAAGTGTGACATGGCAAATAGAAAACTCCACTGGAAGGTGACAGCTAGCGTGTAGTCATCAAGTTCACTATGAAGATGGTACATTGTGGTAAAGTTCTGTTGTCACACCGTAAATGTCATTCATTAATTTTTTCCTGCTGTAGCTCAATACTGGGACCATTTATTGCTGGGATTTTCTGGCCTCTCCCTGCTGATAAGACTGGTTAATTTTAACTTGTATATCAGCCCTGCCCTATGGAACACACCTAAGTAGATTTAATAACTCTGTGGTCAAAGGGAACTGCTCCTTATCTCTTGTCTCCTTCGATTACACACCATACATCTTACTGTTAGAGATGACGTGTTGATTGTCCAGCCATGTCTGAGTCATATTAGAAAAACTTTAAGTAATTTCCAAAGTGTAATTATTGACTCTGTCATCCGATGGTCAACAAAGAGAGCAGGTCATTTATCAGAACTGATATTTAAAGTGATATTAAAGCTTTGGATTTGTTTTATGCCTTAAAATAACAACCATGTTATACTTACGTGCTCTGCAATGGTTTTGCACAGAGCAGCCCCAATCCTCTTCTTCTAGGGTCCTCTCGCTGTTGCTCCTGGCCCTTCCTTCCTACCAAGTGCCTACACAACAAGCAGCTTGCTATGTGGGCACCCAGGCAGGCTCATTCCCGAGCCGCTGCACTGTATGTCTATTCACACACAGAATCGCAGCTCAGCCCTGCCCCTCTTTTTGCTCATTGACTCACCGGTGGTGATTGACAGCAGTGAGAGCCAATGGCTCCTGCTTCTGTCTCAGCCAATGAGGAGGGAAATTCCCCCGGAGAGCCGAGGTTCTCGTGCACAGCGTTGGAGGAAGATCGGGCTCAGTAAGTATTAGCGGGGGGCTGCTGAACCAAGAAGGTTATTTACCTTCATGCACAGAATGCATGAAGGGAAAAAACCTTCAGCCTTTAGAACCATTTTAAAGTGATACTAAAGTCTATTATTTTTTTTGTAAACCACATGCTGACCAGCCGCTGTCATTCGCCATAGCTGTACATCGGTTCGTACAATAAATACAGTGGGTGCGCGGCACCGGGGCCGATGCACGTGACCGGCAGCCGCGATGTATGTTGGCCACCTGCGATCGCTCCACAGAGAGCCAGAACGGGGATCTGTACACGTAAACACACTTTTGTGCAAACCAATTAATATAGCTTTTTTTCAAAATTGGGGCTCTTTTTTTTGTTTATAGCGCAAAAAATAAAAACAAATACCACCAAAAGAAAGCTCGATTTGTGGGGAAAAAAGGACATAAATTTTGTTTGGATATAATGTCAAACGACAGCGCAATTGGCAGTTGAAGCTATGCTATGGGGGCACACGAGCAGAGCCGCAGCTTCCTCTGTCCATTCAGACATGGAGCATCTCTCTCCTCATTGGCGCACTGACTTGATTGACAGCAGCAGGAGCCAATGGCACTTCTCTGCTGTCTCAGCCAATGAGGAAGGAGAGTCCCAGACAGCTGAGTCTCTTATGCAACATCGCTGGATCCAGATGGGCTGAGGTAAGTATGAGGGGGGCTGCTGCATACAGAAGGTTTTTTTATCGTAATGCCACATGCAGCCCACAGGATACCCCTGATGTAGTGCAAAGGCCTACCTGATTAAATACAGGGTGATTGGATAGATGGTGTGTCCCATAGCTCCCAACTGTCCCCTGATTTTGAGGAACTGTCCCTGATTTGGAGCAATGTCCCTCTATCCTTCATTTGTCCCTCATTTTGGTCTGATCTATATAGATGTACCGTATTTATCGGCGTATAACACGCGCCGACGTATAACACGCACCCAAAGTTTAGGAGGGAAGTTTAAGGAAAAAAACTTTTAGGAGGCAAGTTTAAGGAAAAAACCTTACATTTTAAATGCCCATCAATGTAGCCTTCCACTGTCCCCCTGCAGCCCTACACTGTCCCCCTGCAGCCATACACTGTTCTCCTGCAGCCTTCCACTGTCCCCCTGCAGCCCTACACTGTCCCCCTGCAGCCCTACACTGTCCCCCTGCAGCCCTACACTGTTCTCCTGCAGCCCTACACTGTTCTCCTGCAGCCCTACACTGTTCTCCTGCAGCCCTACACTGTCCCCCTGCAGCCCTACACTGTCCCCCTGCAGCCCTACACTGTCCCCCTGCAGCCTTCCACAAAATTGCAGTATGGTTAGTTTTAAATTTACCGCCGCCGCCATCTTCGGCTCCTCCCGCCACGATCTTCGGCTCCTCCCGCCGCCGTCGAGATCTTCGGCTCCTCCCGCCACCGCCGCCGAGATCTTCGGCTCCTCCCACCGCCACAGTCGAGATCTTCGGCTCCTCCTGCCGCCGACATAGACCGAGCCGAGGGTACTCGGCTACTCGGCTCTGCTCGCAGTAACGCCCCTTGTCCTGGCTCCTGTGATGGACACAACACCGGGCCAATGGCGGGACGTAAAGGCTAGGAGGCAGGACTGGGTGTGACTGAGAGTGGAGCTGAGTACACCGTACACTCGGCTCAGCTCGGTAAATGTCGGCAGCGCTCCACAGAGCGCAGATCTGTACATAAGATGACAATAAGCAGTATTCTCCATAGAGTTGGGTTTTATGGAAGAGTGGCCAGAAGAAAGCCATTACTTTCAGCAAAAAACAGAATGGCATGTTTTGAGTTTGCGAAAAGGCATGTGGGAGACTCCCAAAATGTATGGAGGAAGGTGCTCTGGTCTGATGAGACTAAAATTGAACTTTTTGGCCATCAAAGAAAACGCTATGTCTGGTGCAAACCCAACACATCACACCACCCAAAGAACACCATCCCCATGAAACATGGTGGTGGCAGCATCATGCTATGGGGATGATTTTCAGCAGTCGGGACTGGGGAACTGGTCAGAGTTGAGGGAAAGATGGATGGTGCTAAATACAGGGATATTCTAGAGCAAAACCTGTACCACTCTGTGTGTGATTTGAGGCTAGGACGGAGGTTCACCTTCCAGCAGGACAATGACCCCAAACACACTGCTAAAGCAACACTTGAGTGGTTTAAGGGGAAACATGTAAATGTGTTGGAATGGCCTAGTCACAGCCCAGACCTCAATCCAATAGAAAATCTGTGGTCAGACTTAAAGATTGCTGTTCACAAGCACAAACCATCCAACTTGAAGAAGCTGGAGCAGTCTTGCAATAAGAAATGGGCAAAAATCCCAGTGGTAAGATGTGGCAGCTCATAGAGACTTATTCAAAGCGACTTGGAGCTGTGATAGCAGCAAAAGGTGGCTCTACAAAGTATTGACTTTAGGGGGGTGAATAGTTATGCATCTGTTATTTTGTCCTATTTGTTGTTCTGTTTCACACAAAAAAAAAAAATCTTCAAAGTTGTGCACATGTTCTGTAAATTAAATTATACAAATCCTCAAACAATCCATGTTAATTCCAGGTTATGTGGTAACAAGACACAAAAAACGGCAATGGGGGAGAATACTTTTGCAAGGCACTGTAATGACAACACAAACACATTTCTGAAATAAATGGATAAATGGCAAAGTGTGCATTTTCTTTGTGGTTTGCCATGCATTTTGAAACACCCAGATGTGAATGGAGCCTCATTGTTCTTGTGTAAACCACTAATTTCACTTTCAGACCCCATTCACACCTAGGAGTAGTGGGAATCCATATTTTTTGCTCGTTTTTCCAGTGATAAACATAGAGAAGCCCATTGATTTCAAAGTTGATCTACACATCAAAAAGTAGCTCATGGGACATTTTGATGTGGTGCGAGTTGCAGGTTTTTTACTGCATGTTTTTCATGTGGCAAACTGTGTGTTTGCTTCTGTGTTTGATGTGCCATTACAATTCATGACACGAAAAGCGCAATTTTAGGTGTATAAATGTGGCCATACACTATACAATCTGATTGTACAATCTACCTTTGAGCGTTATCAAAACGATATAATAGGACACCATACATCCCAACTTTTTGAGATGGAAATGAGAGACACCTATCAGCAAAAGTATGCAGGCACACCCCTTGCCATGCCCCCTTTAAGGAGAATTGTACAAAAATAAAAAATAAGATTGGTTAAACCCACAAGTGCTTTTTTTACCACTACTATTCCTATTTGCAAATGCAGCAATTTAGAAATCAGATGAAAGGTTTAGCACTGGAAAACACTTTTTGATAGATAAAAAGTGAATTTTATATACCGTATTTATCGGCATATAACACACACTTTTTTCCCCTTAAAATCTGAGGAAAATCATGGGTGCGTGTTATACGCCGATCCCCCCGCTCCAATCTCTGCTGTGGAACTCTGCAGCTCTTCCAGGGTTACCTTAGGTCTCGGTGCTGCCTCCCTGAATTAATGCCCCCCTTACCCAGTCCGTGAGTTTTGTTGTGCGGCCGTCTCTTGGCAGGTTTGCTGTGGTCCCATGTTATTTCCATTTGGTTATGATAAATTGGATGGTGCTCCTAGGGATCATCAAAGATTTGGATATTTTTTTATAACCTAACCCAGACTTTTACTTCTCAACAACATTGTCCGTTACTTGTTTGAAGAGTTTCTTGGTCTTCATGGCAGTGTTTGGTTAGTGGTGCCTCTTGCTTAGGTGTTGCAGCCTCTGGGGCCTTTCAGAAAGGTGTGTATATGTAATGACAGATCATGTGACACTTAGATTGCACACAGGTGGTCATCATTTCACTAATTATGTGACTTCTGAAGGTAATTAGTTGCATCAGAGCTTTTTATGGGCTTCATAACAAAGGGGGTGAATACATACGCACATGGCAATTATCGGTTTTTATTTCTGAAAAAAATTTTTATGTATATATTTTTCTAATTTTACTTCACCAACTTAGACTATTGTGTTCTGCTCCATCACATATAATTCAGATTAAAAAAAACATTGAACTAAAGGCTGTAATGTAACAAAATAGGTAAAATATTTTTGCAAGGCACTGTACATGTTAAAGGCTCCCCAAGTGCAGCAAATGCACCAAAACCTGCAGTAACACACCATGCCCCTGGAGGGATTGTTGTACATAGGGCAGCCCATTTATGTAAATGAGTTGCCCTATGTGTGACGATTAAAAAGGCTCCAAAACACCCCAAAAATGCATGTAGGAATTTGAGTTTTTCTACGTGGAGATGTGACCGAGGCCTGACAACTGAGTGTCTTTGTCCACTCCTTCCTATGTACTTGTATAAAGATGGCCATACACTATGCAATCTGATTGTACAATCTCATTTACCACAACTATGGAATAGGTGGACCCACCTGAACAATCCATTCAATGTGTATCCAATCAGGCAGACCCTTGTACTACAAAGCTTATGGGAGATCTCAAGGAGATTGTACAATCAGATTGGTGTGGTTCAGAGTGTTGAACACACCCCATCACACTCTCTTCTGTGATGCAACAAGGAAGTGAAGGCTTCTGGGAGATGACTTACAGGAAGTGATGGAATCTGTGTGTATGAGCCCTAAGGGCCTTCCCTGAACTGTTGCAGTAAGGTTGGAAGCACATAGTAGTCTAGAATATTTTTCATTGGAGCTTTTTATAGCTTTGAGCTTGAATTTACTCATCTGGTTTTGGAATGGGATGCCCAACAATATCATATGGTTGGGATGGTCAAGTGTCCACTGCTAACTCAAAATATGATTCATTTGAAAAAATGCTCCCAAGGGCCTATAGGCAGCTAGAAAAAAAATGGACTGAATAGAATATAGAAAAAAAGTTCTTTATTATGTACAAATATATGAAAAAAACAAATGAATTAAAAACTGCATGAGCTCTGGTATGCATGGTATCCAAACATGAGATGTCAATATTGCAAATAGCAAAAAAGAGTTTCTTAACACTAAATGCTATTGTTTACAGAAAAGCCCAAGAACTTTTTTTGATATATTCTGTTCAGTCCAATTTTTTTTCTAGCTGCCTATACGTTCTTGGAAGCAATGTTTCAAATCAAACGTTTGGCCATATACTGTAGTATGCTGTGTATATGCTCTGACAATGTTGCTACTAATGGCTATGGTCAAAGGTAATGGGCTGGAAGGCAGAAGAAAAAAAATATTTTCTTGCAGACAACTGGATCTTTGATTATGATCGCAGTATTCTTTCTACCAATCTTCAGACTAATAAAATTGAACTGCAGGTTGGTAATCATTGTCATACGACTGTTATCACCCAATAAAACAGCACTCCATAAAATGTACTTTTTTTTTTTTTTTTTTTTTACCCTTTGCAGTCAAGGATCCGAGAGAGAAGCAGGCAGGTACGGCTGTCTATGCTTATCATTTTTATCTTGGAGGTAAGATTAGTGTCATATCTCAACCAGCAATTTTTACTGTTCTGCCGGGTGTTTAGACTGCATTTTTCTTTATCTAACTAGGAGTTTGGACTAGATGTCATTATGTACACAGAGGGGAATTCTATAAAACAATAACAACACTTTTCTCAGTATGGCCTCTTTAACATGGCCTGCGCCCAGGGCCGCCTTTAATATTGACTGGACCCGGGGCAAACATTTTCTTGGGCCCCCTCTTCCATGCAATTTCTCTCTCCGCATGCGTTGAGACATACAATAAATAACAGCTAGACTCAAAATCGGTTTACTGAGTCAGATCAGGCAGCGAAAGCAATTGGTTGCCAGAGGTTACAGTGTATCATTACCACTCACTGACTGGCTGCTAGAGATTACAGCACACATTAAGGCTCACTGTTATTTTCTAGAGGTTGCAGCACATGACTTCTTGTTGATTGGTTGCTAGAGATTACTGTACATCAATACTGCTCACTGATTGAATGCTAGAGGTTACTGAACATCTATACCACTCACTAATTGGTTGTTAGAGGTTACTGCACATTATTACTTCTCACTAATTTGTTGCAAGAGGTTGGTGCATAGCATTATTGCTCGCTGATTGGTTGCTAAAGGTTACAGCACATCATCTCCTCACTACCTGGCTGCATATTCACATGCACCAAAATTCAGGGTGCTGTGGCACCATGTTACTTTGAAGAATACACCTCCAATTTGCTTACTTTTGCAAAACATGATGTTAAGCTTAATTACCACAATTGTAGGCAGGACTTTCAAGCATGCCCCTTTACCTCCCCAGTGGGCAGCATTCAGCAGAAGTGATGGTGGATGTGACCTCAGGAGGACATCATATACATATGAATACCGCCTCTATTTAAATATCAATGCCATGGTCCATGACTATTTACATATTAATGCAGCCACTATTTACATATCAATGCAGGTTATTTACATGTAAACACAGGGTCTGCAGGTGAGTCATCTGTACATGGCAATAGGGCAGAGCTGGGCAGCAGCAGCAGCAGCAGCAGAAGTTTACACTGAGATATCGGGACACAGCATGGGACTAAAACTTCAAGGGATAAGGGAATTTAAACTGGGATAGTTGGCAAGTATTAGGCAGCTGCTTTGGGCCCCATGATAGGGCCCAGGGCAGCTGCCCCTTTTGCCCTGCCTTAAAAATGGTCCTGCCTGCGCCTAATTTATGAAAACTTTGCGCCAGTTGTACCAGTACCGATACCTGCACCAGATTCAGATAGTTCTTAGGGCCCTTTTCACATGGGCCAGATCCAATTTTTCTCTGCAGGGGATCTGTCTTCTGATCCTCTGCTGAGCAGAATGGGTGGATGACAGGTCCATGTTCTCTCCACTTATGCAGAGCAGACACGGATACAGCCCGCTCTGCTCTGTGGGTAGTCAGGTGTAAACGGACCTGCTGTCCATTTACACCCAAATGCCCCCGATCTGATCCAGCAAGATGGAGGGAATGGATTCTGTGTCCGTTTGCTTTTGCTGAATCAGATTGGAGGTAGTCAGGTTTCCGACTACCCATAGAGGAGAATGGAGGGTTTCATCACGTCCGGTGGAAAAAACGAATAGCCAGACCTGATCAAACTTCTTGTGTGAAAGGGGCCTTACTGCTGCCACTTTTAGAATCTCTTGTGATTCAGACAGATTAAAAAACTATTACCTCTAGTTCATCACAGATAAGGAATCTGTAACCACTAGAAGGGGGGTCCCCAACCCCTGATCCGCGGACCACTGCCAGTCCATGCTCTACTTGCAGCCGTGCCGCGAAGGCTACTCTGATCACAGTGCAGTGGTTGAGCAGAGAGATTACATTTTCTCTCACCTCCCACTCCGCATCACTGCTTTTCCGCACTCTCACTCTAAGTTAGGATGGAACACAGTAGCAACTGCGCATGTGTCGGGTTCCCCGCTCTGTTAGACGTTGTAGAACTGCGGAGAGGCTGCAAGGTTGCAAGAAGAGGGTATGAGTGAGTAAGTTCTTTTTCACTGCAGAAAAAAAAACTTAAAAATTGGCCTTAAATTTGTATTTTTGGTGGCAGGCTGCAGTGACATTCTACCTCTGGTGGCATGATACTGGGAAGCTGCATCTGGTGACAGGCAACAGGTGGCAAGAGACACACTGCATCAGGCGACGGTTGCTAAGTGACGTGCTGCATCTGGTGACAGGCAACGGTGGCAAGTGTGACGCTCAGGGATCCCACAGATTTTGCATTGTGAGGAGCTATTTTATAGTACAATGTAATAATATAAATAATGCACTTCAATCATCCTAACACCATATCAACCATGTTGTGCTGATGATTGAAGCGCTAACACCTGCCATTGCCCCAACAAATCACCCAACTCACATGTGGTTTGAACACTGTTTACATATTCTTGCGCGACTTGCGTATGCATTTGCTTCTGCGTGCAAGCACTGAGGGATGGGGCTCTTTAAATTTTTTAATTTTTTTATTTCACTCTTTATTTTTACACTGTGCCTTCATTTTTTCTTTTTTTTTCTTTTTATTTTATTTCTTTTTTTATTCCAATTACAAGGAATGTAAACATCCCTTCTAATAGAAATAAGGAGGACATTTACCTACTAAAAACAAAAGAAAAACATTTTTTTTTTTAACTTTGGCCTCACTTTTCTCCATGCCCAACTAACTGCCACATTGAATTGCTTCTGCTTCTAAAAGTGATCCTGTGGTGAATCTGCTTGCAGAACAACTTTTATCCTACAGAGAATCGGCCATAGTAAAAAACAATACTGGGGTTATGGCAGCTAACTGCTGCCATAACACTGCTATTTAATGTCAAAGTGACAACGTATTTTTTTTTTTTGTCAAATAACTTTTTATTAGTATAAAGTGAAACATTACACGTCAGACACTTCAGTACAGCATTGGGGGAGCGAAAGAAAGAGAACAGAAAAATTACAGGGGAGAACATACCATAAGAGCATATTGGCCTACATAATATAGCCACCTGGAGCAGGTACAAGCCAGGCCAGGTAGAGCTATTCACAGACAGCATGTTCTGCAACACATGTAAGTCAGGGATAAAGTCCAACCAATAATAAACCAGTCCTCAAAACTCAACAGCCAGTCAAGAGTGGCAATCCGAGGATACAGGTGTCGACTAATAGTGTAAGATACTTGTAGTACACATTAACCCAATCAAACACCCCCCCCCCTCGGGGGGGTTTGGAAGAAAGATAGGAATAAGAGAAAGGAAGAAGGGAAAAAGAGAAAAAAAGAGAAGAAAGGGATACCAAAGGGTAGAAAGAAAGGTAGAGAGGAAAAGGAGGGAGTAGGGGTGGGTAGTCATCCGAAAACTTCCGCTTGCCTGTCAGGGTCGATCGCCCTTAAGATTCCAGGGATTCCAGACTACGTCATGCGCTTCCAGCCGGTCCTGTATCCTGGCGGTCATCCTCTCCATAAGCTCCACGTCTCTAATGCGAGCGTATAATGCGTCCGGGGTAGGGGGGTGCGTTTTTTTCCAATGGAGTGCAACAAGACACCTCGCTGCGGTCAAGATATGGCGGGATAATTTCTGTAGGGATTTGGACATTTTGGGGAAAGGGACTCCCAGTAAAAAGTGCTTTGGGTTCAAGTCCAGGGGTTGGTCCAGGACACTGGCCAAGAGCGTACGGACTTCTGTCCAGAAAGGGACTATACGAGGGCATTGCCAGTATATATGCAAGAGGGTGCCCTTATGCCCCACACAGCGCCAGCACCGGTCTGTTGTAGAAGGATAAATAGCGTGCAGGACATCCGGGGTCATGTACCAGAAGAACAATATTTTGTATGCATTCTCCCGGTAGAGCGTACACATGGAGCTCTTGGATGCCTGTGACCAAATCACCCGCCATTGCTCCTCCGTGAACACTTCACCCAGAGCATCCTCCCATTTAAGCATATATGCATGTTTGCCGTTAAGACCCATAGGAAAGGCGTTAATTATTTTATAAATATCCGAGATCATCCCCCTCTGTGCCGTACCTGCTGAGACGACAACGTATTTTTACTGTGGGCCGAGTTGATGTACAAAGAGGCCAGTGCCCAGTAGTTAGGCATATGTGCTGGGAAGCTATCAATGATGTGACACAGTGGTGTAACTAGAACCTTCAGGGTCCGGTGCAAGAAACCATGAAGGGCCCCCCTAACCCCCCGCCGGGGCCCTTCCCTCCGAGCCTGGTGGTGGAATGGCAGGGCCTTGTCACAAGTGTGCCGTTTGTGACCCTGTCAGTTTTGCCACTGGTGTCAGTGGTTTTTTATTTTTATTTTATTTTTCTACCATGTATTTATTTTTAACATTTTTTGTTTTAATATTTTTTGAAATTTTTAAGGAGCCCCGTATGGTGCCTTTGGTGAGATATCAGGGATCTAAACAGACCTCTAATGTTTCACCTTTGAGACAGAGAAAGGAGATTGAGGACACAGCCCCAGCTGCACAGAATGGCTGGACAGGAATAGGCACTGAGGATGGGGTGACTGCAGTGTGGACACTCCAGCCTCAGTGCTGCCCCATCCATGCAACAGATTCATGTAACTGGTCCCAACAGGTGCATGAATCGCCTCACCTTCATTAACATTGGTCTTGTGAAGGAGTGACGGAATTCTAAAGAGTGTCTACAACACTCTTTAGGAACTTCCCAGGCCCTCATATGAAATACTCTAATAAGATTAAATTGTGTCCAAATCCTTGTGGATTATAAAGGGAGGTGGCGAAATAAAACAAAATTATTACAGATTTTTTTTTTTTTTTTGCGCTGGAATGTTGGTGCTGTGTGCTTTCTGCACAGAGGCTCTCCTCTTAGAGGGGCTCTCCGCTCAGAATGAGATGAGTATGCAGGATAGGGGCTTAACATACAGGTGCATCTCAAAAAATTTGAATATCATCAAAAATGTAATTTTATTTCAGTAACTCAATTAAAAAAGTGAAAATCCTATATTATATAGAGTCATTATACACAGAGTGATCTATTTCATGCGGTGTGGCATGGAGGCAATCAGCCTGTGGCACTGCTGAGGTGTTATGGAAGCCCAGGTTGCTTAGATAATAGCTTTCAGCTCGTCTGCATTATTGGGTTTGGTGTCCCACCATCTTCCTCTTGACAATACCCCACATATTCTCTATGGAGTTTAGGTTAGGCAAGTTTGCTGGCCAATCGCACAACAGTGATACCATTATCATTAAACCAGGTATTGGTACTTTTGGCAGTGTGGGCAGGTGCCAAGTCCTGCTGAAAAATGAAATCAGCATCTCCATAAAGTTGGTCAGCAGAGGGAAGCATGAAGTGCTCTAGAATTTCTTGGTAGAGGACTGCGCTGACTTGGTGCAGCAGCAAACCACTCTATGAGTTCTGGGAAACCAGTAATGGACTCCGCACACAGACTCCAGTAAAACAAACCTTTTATTTTGCTAGCTAAAGGAACCAGCATCGGCTCACATCTGGATGCTATGTGCTCTCTTATGGGTGTTTACAGCATATATATATCAACAATTGCATCACAAATACATATTCCCTCTAAGGAGAAGACTCCTGGTTTATTTAACCAATCACAGAGATACACATGTAGCAATGTAGTTGCCACTAGTAACAAACACCCACCATATCACCCCGCTGCCAGACTCCCATATATCACTTGCAGAGACAATGAACAGTCCTTTCCTGGTTTTGTTTTTTGTTTATTGGGGGGTACAATTTGGTTGGGGAAAGGGGTATATGGGATGCCCATTGAATAGTTCATTTTGCCATCATATTTGTAGATTTTACAAATTAGCAGATAGTTTGATTCTGACGGAATGATGTGCATGTTTAACAGCTACAGTCATTTCCCTGCATCACCATGCAGACTATTGCTCCTCCTCTGCTTAACTCCCACAGACTATTGCTTCCAGAACATCCTCACTCATGTAAGGTTGAGGACATCACTCTTGACCGTGTAAGGGTGATGTTCCCAGAAATCCTTTCCTCCTCCTGCACAAACTTATACTGTAGTTATTAGTGTGTTATCACTTCTTCTTCTTTAAGCAAAAAGGACCCACTCTGAATAGTTCCTCATGCAGACTCTAGTTGCTCGCTGCTACTAGGCCAGAGGCCTGCAGTACCTCTCACCGGAAGCCTAGTAGTTTAAAAGCACATACTGAATGGTGGACTACTGTTGCCAGCTAGCCCTGCTTGCAAATCCTGTACCCTCAGGCCATGTTTTGACACAACTCCCCACAGTCTCTCCTCTGATCTAGGACTCCTCATCATTGACCATGCAGATGCAGGTGTTAGTTAAAACTCTTAGATGTCAAATATCTATTGAATCTTTGCAAGTAAAAAACATTTTTTAATCAGAAACAACCATTTTGTTACGGCATCTTGTCAGAGCAGCCATCTTGGGCTGCTACCACATTAGGACTTGATAAAACACAGTGGACCAACACCAGCAGATGACATGGCTCCCCAAACCATCACTGACTGTGGAAACTTCATACTGGACCTCCGCTCTTACTCCAGACTCTGGGACCTTGATTTCCAAATGAAATGCAAAATTACTTTAATCCAAAAAGAGGACTTTGGACCACCGAGCAACAGTCCATTCCTTTTTCTCTGTAGCCCAGGTAATATGCTTCTGACATTGTCTCTGGTTCAGGAGTGGCTTGACACAAGGAATGCGACAGTTGTAGCCCATGTCCTGGATACGTCTGTGTGTGGTGACTCTTCAAACACTGACACCAGCCGTAGTCAACTCCTTGTGAATCTCCCCCAAATTCTTGAAAGGCCTTTGCTTAACAATCCTCTCAAGTCTGCGGTTATTCCTGTTGCTTGTGCACCTTTTTCTACCACACATTAATATGTTTGGATACAGCACTCTGTGAACAGCCAGCTCCTTAGCAATGACCTTTTGTGACTCAGGCCGCGTACACACGGGCGGACTGTTCGCCCAACCTTGTCCGCTGAACAGTGTTTGGGCGGACAGTCCGCCCGTGTGTGGGCTTTCAGCGGACAGTTTCAGCGGACAGTTGGACGGACAAAGTCTTTCGGAAATTCCGAAAAACTGTCCGCTGAAACTGTGTTTGAGCGAACAGTCCGCCCGTGTGTAGGCTACTTTCGAAATGAGCAAACTGTTCCCGCTCGGAAAGTCCGCCCATTTCGAGCGCGTGTACAGGTAGGCGGGGCCCGCGAAGGAGACGTCGCGGGCTCCGCCGCCTGGAATGGGCTTAAAGGGGAACCCCTACGCCGAAAAAAATCGGCGTGGGGGTTCCCCCAAAGTCCACACCAGACCCTTGTCCGAGCACGCTACCCGGCCGGCCAGGAAAGGGGGGCGAGCGAGCGCGCCCCCCCTCCTGAGCCGTACCAGGCCGCGTGCCCTCAACATGGGGGGTGCCTTGGGGAAGGGGGGGCCGCGCGGCCCCCCCACCCCAAAGCACCTTGTCCCCATGTTGATGAGGACAAGGGCCTCTTCCCGACAACCCTGGCCGTTGGTTGTCGGGGTCTGCGGGCGGGGGGCTTATCGGAATCCGGGAGCCCCCTTTAAGAAGGGGGCCCTCGGATACCGGCCCCCCCACCCTATGTGAATGAGTATGGGGTACAATGTACCCCTACCCATTCACCTGTGAAATAAAGTACAAAAAAAAACACAACACAGGGAAAAAATATTTTATTGCACAGCTCCGGGGGTCTTCCGTCTTCGGGGGTCTTCTCGCCGGACTCCTCCGCTATCTGTGTGTAGCTCTTTTGCTAGCGGAGGAGTCCGGCTTTCTTCCTCCCCGCCGCCGGCCTCTTCTCCCGACTTCGGGGGTCTTGTCCCCCTCTTCGGTTCTTCTGCCGGGCCACCGCGCCTTCTTGTAGCTCTTTTGCAGGCGGTGGCCTGGTCTTCTGTCGCCGCTGCCTTCCGTTCTTCTGTCGCCGCCTTCGGTTCTTCTGCCGGGCCACCGCGCCTTCTTGTAGCTCTTTTACAGGCGGTGGCCCGGTCTTCTGTCGCCGCTGTCGTCGCCGCCGCCGCCGCCTTCCGTTCTTGTTCTTCTTCTTGTTCTTCTTCTTCTTCTCCTGGAGATGTTGACTCGACGAGCTCTCCGGCCGGAATGCCAGGGACACGCTCCGCTGCCACTTATATAGTGACAATGGGGCGGTGTCACATGGTATATGTCACATGGGTTGGTCACATGGTGACCCCGCCCCCTTACGATGTCATAGTCCCCATGTGACATCAACCCATGTGACCAACCCATGTGACATATACCATGTGACACCGCCCCATTGTCACTATATAAGTGGCAGCGGAGCGTGTCCCTGGCATTCCGGCCGGAGAGCTCGTCGAGTCAACATCTCCAGGAGAAGAAGAAGAAGAACAAGAACGGAAGGCGGCGACGACAGCGGCGACAGAAGACCGGGCCACCGCCTGTAAAAGAGCTACAAGAAGGCGCGGTGGCCCGGCAGAAGAACCGAAGGCGGCGACAGAAGAACGGAAGGCAGCGGCGACAGAAGACCGGGCCACCGCCTGCAAAAGAGCTACAAGAAGGCGCGGTGGCCCGGCAGAAGAACCGAAGAGGGGGACAAGACCCCCGAAGTCGGGAGAAGAGGCCGGCGGCGGGGAGGAAGAAAGCCGGACTCCTCCGCTAGCAAAAGAGCTACACACAGATAGCGGAGGAGTCCGGCGAGAAGACCCCCGAAGACGGAAGACCCCCGGAGCTGTGCAATAAAATATTTTTTCCCTGTGTTGTGTTTTTTTTGTACTTTATTTCACAGGTGAATGGGTAGGGGTACATTGTACCCCATACTCATTCACATAGGGTGGGGGGCCGGTATCCGAGGGCCCCCTTCTTAAAGGGGGCTCCTGGATTCCGATAAGCCCCCCGCCCGCAGACCCCGACAACCAACGGCCAGGGTTGTCGGGAAGAGGCCCTTGTCCTCATCAACATGGGGACAAGGTGCTTTGGGGTGGGGGGGCCGCGCGGCCCCCCCTTCCCCAAGGCACCCCCCATGTTGAGGGCACGCGGCCTGGTACGGCTCAGGAGGGGGGGCGCGCTCGCCCCCCTTTCCTGGCCGGCCGGGTAGCGTGCTCGGACAAGGGTCTGGTGTGGACTTTGGGGGAACCCCCACGCCGATTTTTTTCGGCGTTGGGGTTCCCCTTTAAGCCCATTCCAGGCGGCGGAGCCCGCGACGTCTCCTTCGCGGGCCCCGCCTACCTGTACACGCGCTCGAAATGGGCGGATTTGCCTCCTTACGTGGGCGAGTCCGTTCATTTCAAAAGTTGAGCGAACTGTTTGGCAAACAGTTCGCTGAAACAGTCCGCTCGTGTGTGGGCAAGTCCGCTCATGCAAATTTTGAGCGGACTGTTTGCCGAAACTGTTTGACGAACAAGGTTGGGCAAACAGTCCGCGCGTGTGTACGCGGCCTCACTCTTCTTGTGGAAGGTGTCAATGACTGTCTTCTGGACAACTTTTAAGTCAGCAGTCTCCCCCCCCCCCCTCCCCCCATGATTGTGTAGCCTACTGAACCGGACCATATAAAGGCCCAGGAAACCGTTAATAAGATGATTATAGTGTGACACCATGAGTCTATAATATTGAACTTTTTCACACTATTCTAATTTCCTGAGATACTGAATTTTGGGTTTTCACTAACTGTAAGCCATAATCATCAAAATTAAAAGAAAAAAATGCTTGAAATATATCACTCTGTACGCATCTATATAATATGAGTTTCACTTTTTGAATAAAATGACTGAATCTATCTTTTTGATGATATTCAATTTTTTTGAGATGCACCTGTACATACTGTATAAAGCCAAAACTTTTTCCGGTTTCAAATAGAGTAGAGTCAGTAGACAATGGTTAAATTGCCTGTCTAGCTTTATATTTATTTATTTTTTTGTTATCTTTGTTCCTTTGGAGATATTCTTTTTTCTTCTTGCATTGAAGACACAGGGAAGTGAGAGGTAGTATCTCCAAAGTGCGGTAAATCCCCACTGTATTCACAGGAACAAGTGTACCAACTGAAAAAAATGTCTCCTCTCTTAGCACTGGTTAACACTGGAGCATTTGGCATGTGATTTGACAAATCGCATGTCAAATTGGCAGCAATTGGCGTCAATGGTGCCATCTTAATCGGTGCAACGCCGCATCTGCGGCAATGCACTGATTTCAGAACATAGTTTCTGTACTGTTATTTGCTATTTCAGTCCCTATGTGCTCTTGTCTGGAAGCAAGATCAGACTTCTATCAATGTTTTATCTAATGTTTTCTTACTAACATAACATAATATAACTATTAATATACGGTATGTAGTGTAAGTTATTGGCATATGTAGGCTGTGGTCCAGCTCCGGTCTGTGGCTTGTTGGAGGCCCACCACCAGAGGGCACCCATTCCCTTTCTCCCAGCACCAATACTCCCTACCCTCTCTGTGGTCACTTTATGGAAAGGAAAAGGCAGAAGAAGCCATGCTGGCCCAGAGGTGACAGGCTGCATATGCCCCCACTCCCAGAGGTGTCAGGTTGTGGCTACACCCCCCCCCCCCAGGTGACAGGGGTGGCACACATACAAAAGAGGTGCACAGTCTGCACCAACACCATCACCCCCCCCCCCCCCCCCCAGTAACAGGCAGATTTCACACAAGGGAGGTGACAGGCAGTACACACACAACCCAAGCCCCCTAAACCCCCCCGGAGGTGACAGGCAGCACACACATACACCCCAGCCCCCCTCATGAGGTGACAGGCAGCACACACATACACCCCAGCCCCCTCATGAGGTGACAGGTAGCTCTCACACAAGGGAGGTGACAGGCAATACACACCACCCAAGCCCCCTAAACCCCCCAGCCCCCCGTTAGTTGACATGCGTCACTCACAAAAGGGAGGTGACAGGCAGCACACACACCACCCCAGCCCCTCCCGCAGGGGGACAAGCAACACATACACCACTCCAGCCCCCCCCCCCCCCACCCATTCCACCCTCGGTTCATGGATGAGTTTTGGTTGGGGACTGCTGATCTAGCTAATACTTTACACTTGAAATATTGTCTGCATGGGGTCTCTTGCAAACAGTACTTTGATTAAAAAAAGTAATTTGTTTAAGAAATACAGTAATCAAAACTGAATGTTGTTTACCAGGCAAGTGCTACTGTAGATACTTCCATGACCTTATCTGTTATTTAGATGAATGGGTGATCTATTGATAAAGAATAAAACACCAGCCACACTTGTTATAAAACCAGAAATATTTTATTCACTGATAGTTGATGTCGGTGTAAAATATTTCTCATGCAATTGCATTCAGGGGCTTCTTTCGCTAAGAACATCAGGACTTTAAAACACCTACAACAGCTTGGCAAGCCTGACAGGAGTGGACGAAGGATTTTCCCGAGCATCTGAACATGTTCAGGCACTTTTTAGAAATGCAGAATAAAAACTACCAGCAGGTAAGCAACCTTTTCTTGCTTATGTAAAATTTTACCTTCCTTATCAGTCTGTGAGTTGAGCTGATGGATAATACGTGCTCCACTGTTGAACCTACTTGTTCTTTAGCATTTTCTGTGTCTTTATTTGTTCATATGTATTGTTGATTGTATTGTGAATGCATGGTACACTTATGAGTGGAGTGATTGTGGTAGGTCCAGTTCCCCTGTCAGAACCCGGTCACTGCCAGGTGTTTTTTTTTCACCTTAATGCATAGGATGCATTAAGGTGAAAAAATACGAAGATTTACAACCCCTTTAATATCCTCATTAACACCTAAACAGAAAAAAACAAGGTTACAGTGGGCTAAAGAAAATCATGGACTGTGGATGAGTAGATGAAAGTGATATTCAATGATGGATCACCAATCTGCATTAGGCAGAGTGATGATGCTGTAACATTTTTTTGGTGCCGTTACAATGAAATGTATGAAGACGACTGCCTAAAGAAAACATGCACATTTCCACAACCATTGATGATATGGGGTTGCATGTCAGTTAAAGGCACAGTGGAGATGACAGTCATTAAATCTTCAATAAATGTACAAGTTTATATTGAGATTTTGGACACTTTTCTTATTCCATCAATTGAAAGGATGTTTGGTGATGACAGCATTTTTCAGGATGTAATCTGATGCAGATATTTGTTTTACCAAGATAATTCCATACTTTTTGCCAGGGATTGTATTAGTGTGTACCAGGCCTAGGAGTCTGGGACTCTAGGAGTGGCTGCACAATATGAGGAATGGTTTAGGTGTATTCTCCAAGAAGGAACTGGGATCCTAAAGAGGTTGGGGACTAACTGGGGTAGCCACTTTGACTGCAACTCAGTACATGGAGAATCTCCACAGTTCTGCATATACAGTGTCCTTAAGAGAATGATCACAATGGACACAATAAATAAGGCAAGTTCAGCATATATGTTAAAAAAAGGAAGGTAATTAAAGAGAAATTGGTTAAATATCCACTTTCACCCGGGTTCATTGGTCCTGTCTATAAGCAATGCATCTCTATCAATGTTTCTAACTTGGTTTAAGGTAGTTTCCAAAGAAACACGGACGTAATCTTTTTTTAAAAATCTTTGTGTCAAAATTCCTGCCTGATGTTCAAAATCCTTAACCACTTTCAGACCGGACCAATTTGCTGGTCAAAGACCAGACCACTTTTTGCGATTCGGCACTGCGTCGCTTTAACTGACAATTGCGCGGTCGTGCAACGTGGGTCCCAAACAAAATTGACGTCCTTTTTTTCCCACAAATAGAGCTTTCTTTTGGTGGTATTTGATCACCCCTGCGGTTTTTATTTTTTGCGCTATAAACAAAAATAGAGCAACAATTTTGAAAAAAACGCATTATTTTTTACTTTTTGTTATAATAAATATCCCCCAAAAATATATAAAAAAACATTTTTTTCCCTCAGTTTAGGCCGATACGTATTCTTCTACATATTTTTGGTAAAAAAAATCGCAATAAGCGATTATTGATTGGTTTACGCAAAAGTTATAGCGTTTACAAAATAGGGATAGTTTTATAGCATTTTTATTAATATTTTTTTTTTTTTTTTTTACTAGTAATGGCGGCGATCAGCGATTTTTATTGTGACTGCGACATTGTGGGGGACCCTTCGGACATTTTTGACACATTTTTGGGACCATTGTCATTTATACAGTAATCACTGCTATATAAATGCAGTGATTCCTGTGTAAATGACACTGGCAGTGAAGGGGTTAACCAGTGGGTGGCAGTGTAGGGGTTAAGTGTTCCTAGGGGTGTGTTACTAACTGTGGGGGGGTTGGGCTTTCATTTAGTGAACACTGATCTCTGCTCCAATCACATAGAGCAGAGATCAGCGTCACTAGTTGCTAGGCAGAATGGAGAAATGCTGTTTACTTGGCATTTCCTCCATTCGGCCGCTCCGTGAGATGATCGCGGGGATGCCCGCGGCGATCGAGTCCGCGGGTCCCGCAACCGGACGCACGGGGGTCCCGACCAGCGCGGGAGCGCGCCGCTGGCGGCGCGCTCCCGATGGCAGGGCGGCATTGAGTATTGGACATATCTGTACGCCAATATGCCTGCCCGTGCCATTCTGTTGACGTACATCGTCGTGCGCTGGTCGGGAAGTGGTTAAGGGAAGTACAATTGTGTTTGATACAAAGGTATTGTCCCTTAGGAATCCCTTTGAGCCATGGCCTGTGGTGGCAACTGTCCCTCGATATATACGCCTTACGATCCGTAAATTTGAAAAAAGTAAAGGTGGTCAGCCGACCCTCCTCCACTTTAACCGGGAGATCTAAAAAATGGATCTCTTTCTGACTCATCTCATAGATAAGTTGAATGCCTCTATTGTTCTGATTAAAAGTACTTAAAAATTCAACAAGGGAGGAGGAGTCTCCATTCCATAGGAGGAGGATGTCATCTATATACCTTGCCCAGAGGGCCAAATTGGTCTCTTTTTGGGCATAGATGACATCCTCCTCCCGCTTGGCCATAAATAAATTAGCCACACTTGGGGCATGCTTGGCTCCCATTGCAACACCCTTATTCTGGAGTAAGAACTCACCCCCAACCAAAAATAATTATGGGATGCTGCAAATTTAAGAAGCTCTAAAATGAACCCCTTGTGAATGGAGACCAATTCAGAATCTTTGTCCAAAGAATATGACACTTCGGCTATACCCAAATCATGGGGAATTGGTGTATAGTGAAGCGACATCCTCTGTCAACATCCTTCCTGAAAAGGGCTATCCTTGATAAGATTGATAACTGCTGTGGTGTCCTTAATGCATGAGGGGATTTTCTTAACTAGTGGTTGAAGATAGGTATCAATATATTTGCCCACCCGGGACATCACAGAATCAATGCCACTGATGGGACATCCAGGGGGGCAAATTGGATCCTTATGAACTTTAGGTAAGTAATACATAATTGGTATCCTTGGAACAGCAGGAACAAGAAAAAAATACTTTTTTTTATTTACAATTCCCTGGGTGTGAGCTCTAGAAACCAATTTTTCTAATTCATTTTTGTACGAACCCCCAGGGTCCCTTCCCAAAGGCACTTCGGTGTCCTGATCACTTAAGATTTTTCTAATTTCTGTCAGATAAGCACTTTTATCCAGCACAACAATTCCCCCTCAATTGTTTTAATCCCTGATCAAGGTTAGCCTGCATTTTGACATGTTTCACTTGGACCCTATCCAGGTCTCGAAGTAAAACATATCTAAATACTCTCAATGAAGATGCTATCCCACCTGGAGGGTTGAATAAGGAAGCATTAGACAGATGAGAAGTTTGGATATCCAATGATATCAATCTTCCTTCTTTAATTGGATTGGATAAAAAAGTATCTCTTGATGTTCACTTTTCTAATATATTTATGACTATCTATAAAAGTCTGGCACTTATCCAGACCCTTAGGTGGAGCAAATTTCAAAGCTTTATCCAAAATGGCTTTCTCATCATTAGTCAAAGTCTGGAAACTTATATTAAAGACACCCTTACCAGTAGGGATGAGCCGAACACCCCCCGGTTCGGTTCGCACCAGAACTTGCGAACGACCCCCGCGTTCGGTACGAACGTTAGAACCCCATTGAAGTCTATGGGACTCGAACGTTCGAATTGGAAAGTGCTAATTTTAACGGCTAATATGCAAGATAGTGTCCTAAAAAGGGTTTGGCGACCTGCCTCCTGCCTCAGGGGACATGGGTCACTGCAAAAAAAAGTTTTAAAAACTACCGTTTTGGTGGGAGCACTGATTTTAATGACGATTAAAGTGAAAAAAAAAAGTGAAATATTCCTTTAAATATGGTGCCTGGTGGGTGTCTGTAGTATGCCTGTGAAGTGCCATGTGTTTCCCGTGTTTAGAACAGTCCCTGCACAAAATGACATTAAGCGGAAATAACACCATTTAAAACTGCTTGCGGTTTTAATGTTATATCTGGTTCCTGCAATATGGTTGAAAATCATTCAGAAAAATGGCATGGGTAGCCCTCCCTGCCCATTACCAGCCTATTTGGGTCTTGTACGCATATTAAGGGGAACCCTGTACCCATATTAAAAAAAGGAAATGCGTGTGGCCCCCAGGCCCTATATACTCAGAACAGAAGTATACAGGCGGTGCAAACAAGACAGGGACTGTGTAGGTTTGTTGTGTTAAGTTGAATCTGTTTGTAATTTTCAACTGGTACATTTTTAAAGTGTAGCTCCAGTCAAAAAAAATATTTTTAAGCTTTTTGGAAAACATAGGGAAGGGTTATCACCCCTGTATAATTTGTTTTGTCGTCCATCTTTTTTCATCTCACTTGCTGTTGTCTCCTTCCGTTTGCAAGTAGGAGATGTTTGTAAATTGGATGTTTGAAAGTAGGGGCCTGCCCTATATGCTCTGCAGAAATGGCAGAACAAGGTGTTGGTTTTGCAACAACATTGTAAGCCCTCAAAGTGACTCTTGGTGGGCGCTGGAGCGCCCTGCTGTGAACGATTATATCAAGAATTGTAATTACATGCCATTGTTGAACAGTGGTAGAAAAATTGACCTTTGGTGGTTGTGGTGCTGGTGCCACAACACTATAAGTCCTCACAGTTACTCTGGGTGGGCACAGGAAGGGGCCCTCCTGTGAAATATTATATCAAGAATTGTAATTACATGTCCCTGTTAAACAGGGGCAGAAAAATTGGGCCTTAGGCACTGGTGCCATCACACTGCAACCTCTGCCATACACTCTAGTTTTATTGCAGGAATTAGCCCTGCTGCAAAGCATTGCATCAAAAATTGTACTTAAACGCCCCTGTTATACAGGGGCAGAAAAATTGGGCCTTAGGCACTGGTGCCATCACACTGCAACCTCTGCCATACACTCTAGTTTTATTGCAGGAATTAGCCCTGCTGCAAAGCATTGCATCAAAAATTGTACTTAAACGCCCCTGTTAAACAGGGGCAGAAAAATTGGGCCTTAGGCACTGGTGCCATCACACTGCAACCTCTGCCATATACTCTAGTTTTATTGCAGGAATTAGCCCTGCTGCAAAGCATTGCATCAAAAATTGTACTTAAACGCCCCTGTTAAACAGGGGCAGAAAAATTGGGCCTTAGGCACTGGTGCCATCACACTGCAACCTCTGCCATACACTCTAGTTTTATTGCAGGAATTAGCCCTGCTGCAAAGCATTGCATCAAAAATTGTACTTAAACGCTCCTGTTAAACAGGGGCAGAAAAATTGGGCCTTAGGCACTGGTGCCATCACACTGCAACCTCTGCCATACACTCTAGTTTTATTGCAGGAATTAGCCCTGCTGCAAAGCATTGCATCAAAAATTGTACTTAAACGCCCCTGTTAAACAGGGGCAGAAAAATTGGGCCTTAGGCACTGGTGCCATCACACTGCAACCTCTGCCATATACTCTAGTTTTATTGCAGGAATTAGCCCTGCTGCAAAGCATTGCATCAAAAATTGTACTTAAACGCCCCTGTTAAACAGGGGCAGAAAAATTGGGCCTTAGGCACTGGTGCCATCACACTGCAACCTCTGCCATACACTCTAGTTTTATTGCAGGAATTAGCCCTGCTGCAAAGCATTGCATCAAAAATTGTACTTAAACGCCCCTGTTAAACAGGGGCAGAAAAATTGGGCCTTAGGCACTGGTGCCATCACACTGCAACCTCTGCCATACACTCTAGTTTTATTGCAGGAATTAGCCCTGCTGCAAAGCATTGCATCAAAAATTGTACTTAAACGCCCCTGTTAAACAGGGGCAGAAAAATTGGGCCTTAGGCACTGGTGCCATCACACTGCAACCTCTGCCATATACTCTAGTTTTATTGCAGGAATTAGCCCTGCTGCAAAGCATTGCATCAAAAATTGTACTTAAACGCCCCTGTTAAACAGGGGCAGAAAAATTGGGCCTTAGGCACTGGTGCCATCACACTGCAACCTCTGCCATACACTCTAGTTTTATTGCAGGAATTAGCCCTGCTGCAAAGCATTGCATCAAAAATTGTACTTAAACGCCCCTGTTAAACAGGGGCAGAAAAATTGGGCCTTAGGCACTGGTGCCATCACACTGCAACCTCTGCCATATACTCTAGTTTTATTGCAGGAATTAGCCCTGCTGCAAAGCATTGCATCAAAAATTGTACTTAAACGCCCCTGTTAAACAGGGGCAGAAAAATTGGGCCTTAGGCACTGGTGCCATCACACTGCAACCTCTGCCATACACTCTAGTTTTATTGCAGGAATTAGCCCTGCTGCAAAGCATTGCATCAAAAATTGTACTTAAACGCCCCTGTTAAACAGGGGCAGAAAAATTGGGCCTTAGGCACTGGTGCCATCACACTGCAACCTCTGCCATACACTCTAGTTTTATTGCAGGAATTAGCCCTGCTGCAAAGCATTGCATCAAAAATTGTACTTAAACGCCCCTGTTAAACAGGGGCAGAAAAATTGGGCCTTAGGCACTGGTGCCATCACACTGCAACCTCTGCCATATACTCTAGTTTTATTGCAGGAATTAGCCCTGCTGCAAAGCATTGCATCAAAAATTGTACTTAAACGCCCCTGTTAAACAGGGGCAGAAAAATTGGGCCTTAGGCACTGGTGCCATCACACTGCAACCTCTGCCATACACTCTAGTTTTATTGCAGGAATTAGCCCTGCTGCAAAGCATTGCATCAAAAATTGTACTTAAACGCCCCTGTTAAACAGGGGCAGAAAAATTGGGCCTTAGGCACTGGTGCCATCACACTGCAACCTCTGCCATATACTCTAGTTTTATTGCAGGAATTAGCCCTGCTGCAAAGCATTGCATCAAAAATTGTACTTAAACGCCCCTGTTAAACAGGGGCAGAAAAATTGGGCCTTAGGCACTGGTGCCATCACACTGCAACCTCTGCCATACACTCTAGTTTTATTGCAGGAATTAGCCCTGCTGCAAAGCATTGCATCAAAAATTGTACTTAAACGCCCCTGTTAAACAGGGGCAGAAAAATTGGGCCTTAGGCACTGGTGCCATCACACTGCAACCTCTGCCATATACTCTAGTTTTATTGCAGGAATTAGCCCTGCTGCAAAGCATTGCATCAAAAATTGTACTTAAACGCCCCTGTTAAACAGGGGCAGAAAAATTGGGCCTTAGGCACTGGTGCCATCACACTGCAACCTCTGCCATACACTCTAGTTTTATTGCAGGAATTAGCCCTGCTGCAAAGCATTGCATCAAAAATTGTACTTAAACGCCCCTGTTAAACAGGGGCAGAAAAATTGGGCCTTAGGCACTGGTGCCATCACACTGCAACCTCTGCCATACACTCTAGTTTTATTGCAGGAATTAGCCCTGCTGCAAAGCATTGCATCAAAAATTGTACTTAAACGCCCCTGTTAAACAGGGGCAGAAAAATTGGGCCTTAGGCACTGGTGCCATCACACTGCAACCTCTGCCATATACTCTAGTTTTATTGCAGGAATTAGCCCTGCTGCAAAGCATTGCATCAAAAATTGTACTTAAACGCCCCTGTTAAACAGGGGCAGAAAAATTGGGCCTTAGGCACTGGTGCCATCACACTGCAACCTCTGCCATACACTCTAGTTTTATTGCAGGAATTAGCCCTGCTGCAAAGCATTGCATCAAAAATTGTACTTAAACGCCCCTGTTAAACAGGGGCAGAAAAATTGGGCCTTAGGCACTGGTGCCATCACACTGCAACCTCTGCCATATACTCTAGTTTTATTGCAGGAATTAGCCCTGCTGCAAAGCATTGCATCAAAAATTGTACTTAAACGCCCCTGTTAAACAGGGGCAGAAAAATTGGGCCTTAGGCACTGGTGCCATCACACTGCAACCTCTGCCATATACTCTAGTTTTATTGCAGGAATTAGCCCTGCTGCAAAGCATTGCATCAAAAATTGTACTTAAACGCCCCTGTTAAACAGGGGCAGAAAAATTGGGCTGCTGGCATCACCCAGAACCAAAAATGTTCTTCCAACATATCAGCGGAGGAGGAAGAGGATAGACAATCAACATAACAGGACAGTCACTCAGCATCAGCATAGGCAGTCTTGAAGGGATGTGGTATTTCAAAAAAAATTATTCGGTTACATCAGCTTCAGGTGCTTGGTAGCTGTGGGTGATCCAAGACTGATTCATCTTGATGAAGGTCAGTCGATCAACTGATTCGGTGGACAGGCGCACCCTGTGATCAGTAACGAAGCCACCAGCAGCACTGAAGGTGCGTTCCGAAAGAACGCTGGATGCAGGACAGGCCAGTAGCTCAATTGCATACTGTGCAAGCTCTGGCCAGTGATCCATCCTCAAGACCCAGTAAGCCAGAGGATTTTCAGTGGGAAAGGTGTCCAAGTCTGACCTTGCCCCTAGGTATTCCTGCACCATGTAAATTAGACGCTGGCGATGGGTGCTGGAACCAATCATACCTTGGGGCTGCGGACTAAAAAATTGTCTGAAAGCATCAGTCAGACGGCCACCTTCTCCACCGCTCCTTCTGACTGATGCCTCAGCAACACGTTGTCCAGGACCAGGAGTTTGTGACCTCCCAGTCTCTGGGAACGCGTTGCACAGAGCTTTCTGCAAGGCCTCCCGGAGATGTCTCATCCTCTGCTCCCTCTGCGATGGCAAGATAAGGTCGGCAACCTTACCCTTGTACCGTGGATCAAGGAGAGTGGCCAGCCAGTAATGGTCCCTCTCCTTGATCCGAAGAATACGAGGATCCTTCCGCAGGCTTTGCAGGATCAGGGAGGCCATGCAGCGTAGGTTAGCTGAGGCATTCGGTCCGGAGTCCTCTGGGTCACTAAGGACAACATGATCCGCAGCTACCTCCTCCCAGCCACGTACAAGTCCACGTGTTTCTTGGGACTGTAAATCATCCCTATAAGACTGCTGATGCTGAGTGCCAGCCTCCACCTCCATGCTGACACAATCATCCTCCTCCTCCTCTTCCTCCTCCTCACCCTCTTCCTGTGTGATGGGTGGCACAGCAGGAACACTGTCTGGATAAAGGGGGCCTTGAGAGGCAAGGAAGTCCTCCTCTTCCTGCCTCTGTTCTGCCTCAAGTGCCCTGTCCATTATTCCACGCAGCGTATGCTCCAAGAGGTGGACAAGAGGTATAGTGTCACTGATGCATGCACTGTCACTGCTCACCATCCTTGTGGCCTCCTCAAACGGTGACAGGACAGTGCATGCATCCCTGATCATGCCCCACTGGCGTGGTGAGAAAAAACCAAGCTCCCCTGACCCTGTCCTGGTGCCGTAGTCGCACAGGTACTCATTGATGGCCCTCTGCTGCGTGTGCAGCCGCTGCAGCATGGCCAATGTTGAGTTCCATCTGGTGGGCATGTCACATATAAGGCGGTTCTTGGGCAGGTTCAACTCCTTTTGGAGCTCAGCCAGCCGAGCACAGGCATTAAATGATCGGCGGAAATGCACACAGACTCTCCTGGCCTGTTTCAGGACATCCTGTAAGCCGGGGTACCTGCCCAAGAACCGCTGCACCACCAGGTTAAGGACGTGAGCTACACAGGGCACATGGGTCAGTTGTCCCTGTCGGAGGGCGGAGAGGAGGTTGGTGCCATTGTCGCAAACCACCATTCCTGGCTTAAGCTGGCGTGGCGTCAACCACCTCTCGGCCTGCCCCTGCAGAGCTGACAAAACATCCGCCCCAGTGTGGCTCCTGTCCCCCAAACAAACCAGCGCAAGCACGGCATGGCATAGTTTTGCCTGCGTACTTGCGTAGCCCCTGCAACGCCTACGGAGCACCGCTGGTTCTGAGGACAGAGCACTGGAAGAGGCCATGGAGGAAGAAGAAGAGGAGGGGGTGGAGGAGAGAGGTGTGTCACAACCAATAGTAGCATTTTGGAGGCGTGGTGGCGGAACAACCTCCAACACTACTGCACCTTGTCCTGCATCCTTCCCAGCAGCCAGGAGAGTGACCCAATGGGCCGTGAAAGACAGGTAACGTCCCTGTCCATGCCTGCTGGACCATGAGTCAGTGGTAATATGCACCTTACCGCTGACCGCCCTGTCCAGCGAGGCAAGGACATTGCCTTCCACATGCCGGTAGAGAGCCGGAATCGCCTTCCGTGAGAAAAAGTGGCGTTTGGGGACCTGCCACTGAGGAACCGCACATTGTACAAACTCACGGAAGGGGGCCGAGTCTACCAACTGAAAAGGCAGCAGTTGAAGTGCTAGCAATTTAGCCAAGCTAGCATTCA
Source organism: Lithobates pipiens (assembly GCF_037356315.1). NCBI lineage: Eukaryota > Metazoa > Chordata > Amphibia > Anura > Ranidae > Lithobates > Lithobates pipiens. The sequence goes on from NW_027507685.1 coordinate 202,675,385, forward strand.
ACCGCTGGGCATGTGGATGGCTGGGAGTAAATTTCTTCCGCCGGTCCAGCAGCTGGGGCAGGGACATTTGTCTGCTATAATCGGATGTGGATGTACCACTAGCAGAGTTCCCGGAAGCACTTGGCTGTGACACACCTAATTCTACACCTTCATTCCTCTCAGAGCAGGTTTCAGAGAGGACTGAAGGTCTAGTGGGGTTGGAGATGCCAGCTGATGAGGAGCAAGGAGAGGTCCGCTTTGTTCTTTGGTGTGGGTCTTTGAGGTATGCTTGCCAACGAGCTGCATGGCAGGTCAACATATGTCTGGTCAAGCATGTGGTGCCCAAGCGGCTGATGTTTTGGCCACGTGAGATACGCTTGAGACATATGTTGCAAATAGCAGCGGTGCGATCTGATGCACTCGTCTCAAAAAAGGCCCACACCAAAGAACTTTTAGAATAACGCGCAGAGGAAGCGCTCTGCGCAGAGGAAGCGCTCTGCGCAGGCGGAGCTCTGCGGTGTGATTCAGTCGGTGTGCTGCCCCTAAGCTGGCCCCTGGAGGGCATCCTGCCTCGTTGGACATGTGCCTCCTCCTCCTCCTCCTCCTCCCTCCTTCGAGGCACCCACGTGGAGTCAGTGCCCTCATCATCCCCTCCCTCTTCATCGCTGTAGCAAACCTGGCAGTATGCTGCAGCTTGTGGAACATGACTGCCAGATTGCTGTCCTTCTTGAGCATCCCCTCTCTCTGTGCTCACGCTACTGCCTTCCTCTAGCTGAGTGTCATCATCAGAGCCCACCAAACACTGGGCATCCTCCTGGAGCATGTACCCAACACTGTGCTCAAAGAGTTCAGGAGACTCCTCAGGAGGACGTGGTGGGTCTAGGGAAGGAGTCACTGATGATGACATTGAGAGGAGGGACGACGATGTGTTGGCAGCTGCTTTTCTACTACCCTGAGACTGGGTGAGAGAGGATGAGGAGGATGAAGAGGGCTTGGTCATCCACTCTACCAAGTCGTTGGCATGTTGCGGTTCAACATGTCCAGCTGCAGAAAAGAAGGACAAGCATGTCCCATGGCCACGTGCTGATGACAATGCACCGCGTCCATGACCAGCACTGTTGTCTCTAGACACAGAGCCTGCTTGCCCTCTTTTATCGGCTCGCGCCTGTCTGCCTCTCCTTGCTGGCCTTCCAGACATGGTAATGGCCTGAAGGGAGTTGGGTAAAACAGTAGTTGGGTAGTTTATATTGTGCTGGAGGCACACAACACCCACTAACTCCTGCAGATGCCTTTTTTATAGAACAGCAGAGTTAAAGGGGTATATACAGATGTATACTGTGCTGTGCTGGAGGCACACACAACTTCCAATAACTCCCGCAGATGCCAATCGGGCCCAAATAGAGAACAGCTATGTAGGTGGATAATAGCGGTATGTACTGGGTACAGAGCAGGCACACAGCACGCACTATCTCCTGAGTGACACTACTGACTGCAAGCTCTATTGTTAAAGATGGACCACTAGCTATATAGGTGAGGTGAATATCACGGTGTATACTGCGGTCAGGGCACGCAGACAATAACAAGAAAACAGCAGAGTTAAAGGGGTATATACAGATGTATACTGTGCTGTGCTGGAGGCACACACAACTTCCAATAACTCCCGCAGATGCCAATCGGGCCCAAATAGAGAACAGCTATGTAGGTGGATAATAGCGGTATGTACTGGGTACAGAGCAGGCACACAGCACGCACTATCTCCTGAGTGACACTACTGACTGCAAGCTCTATTGTTAAAGATGGACCACTAGCTATATAGGTGAGGTGAATATCACGGTGTATACTGCGGTCAGGGCACGCAGACAATAACAAGAAAACAGCAGAGTTAAAGGGGTATATACAGATGTATACTGTGCTGTGCTGGAGGCACACACAACTTCCAATAACTCCAGCAAATGACAATCGGGCTCAAATAGAGAACAGCTATGTAGGTGTATATAGTGGTATGTACTGGGTACAGAGCACGCAGACAGCACGCACTAACACTACTGACTGCAAGCTCTATTATTAAAGCTAGATCACTAGCTATATAGGTGAGGTGAATATAGTGGTGTATACTGCGGTCAGGGCACAGACAGTAACCACTACACAAGAGCAAAATAGTAAATCAGCCAAAAACGATTGGTGTGTAACTGTGTTGAAGGTACACAGAACACCCACTGCTTCAGATGCTAACAAACACTACACGAGGCCGCCTGAAAGGCAGCTTTATATAGTGTGGGGCGTGCACTACACAGCCTGAGCTATGATTGGCCACAGGCAGGATGCCTGTGGCCAACCATTGCTCTCCTCGCTACTGGCGCTGCGATTGGCCAAGCATGCGGGGTCACAGTGCATGCTTGGCCAATCGTGAGACAGCAATGCATTGCGCCATCGCAATGCATTGTGGGCCACACGAATTTTGCCGCAAACGGCCCAAACGTTCGGAATTCGGCGAACGCACGAACGACCGATGTTAGAGTCGAACATGCGTTCGACTCGAACACGAAACTCATCCCTACTTACCAGTTTGTTTTCTTCCTTTTCAAGGGTTTTCTTTAAAATGGTAGCGCGTTCCTTATACTCCTCGCTATCTTTAAAGGGAAGTAATTTCTCTTTAATTTCTTTGATCTGAGTATCTAAACTGGATAATTTCTGCATCTTCCTATCTTTTAAAAATGTAAAAAAGCCCAGGCCTGCCTCATTAAAATATTTGAATCATATATCCAATTGCATTTCCCCTTTTTGGGGCCTGATCTACCATTGGAGGCTTCTGGAAGCCATTTTATCTACAAGATATTGTTCAAAAAATGCAATATCCCATTGTGCATGAATTTCAGAAACTGTTAGATTTTTCAACCTCGTGAAAGGACCCCCCAAATCAATATCATCTCCTTTAGAAATGACAAAAATCCCTTCGATGTTGACTTTTCATGAAGCTCTGTAGTCAAACACATTCATAATAGATGAATTCACAGCTGTAGTAAATGTAATATCAAAGAGTGAAAATCAAGAAAAATGCGCTTGTGATAAATTATGATCAAAAACTACAGCTGCACCACTCTAGTGAGATATTTTCACAAAACAGAATATAGATAAATAAATGTGTTGCACTAAAAAAACTAAAGATAAATATAAGAAAAAAACATATAAAGTTCATAAGGATCCAGTTTGCCCCCTGAAAGTCCCATCATCAGTGGCATTGATTCTGTGACATCCCAGGTGGGCAAATATATTGATACCTATCTTCAACCACTAGTTAAGAAAATCCCCTCATACATTAAGGACAACAGAGCAGTTATCAATCTTATCAAGGATAGCCCTTTTCAGGAAGGATGGTGGATGGTGACAGCGGATGTCGCTTCACTATACACTATAATTTCCCATGATTTGGATATAGACAAAATGTCATTTTTTTGGACAAAGATTCTGAATTGGTCTCCATTCAGAAGGAGTTCATTTTAGATCTTCTTAAATTTGCAGCATCCCATAATTATTTTTGGTTTGGGGGTGAGTTCTTCCTCCGAAATAGGGGTGTTGCAATGGGGGCCAAGCATGCATCAAGTGTGGCTAATTTATTTACGGCCAAGTGGGAGGAGGCTGTCATCTATGCCCAACAATTGACCAATTTGGCAATTTGGCCCTGTGGACAAGGTATATAGATGACATTCTCCTCCTATGGAAGGTAGACTCCTCCTCACTTGTTGAATTTTTGAGTACTCTTAATCAGAACAATAAAGGCATTAAACTTATCTATGAGATGAGGTCAGAAAGAGATACTTTTTTTAGATCTCACGATTAAGGTGGAGGAGGGTCGGCTGACCACCTCTACTTTTTTCATATCTAAGGATCGTAATGCGTATATATTGAGGGACAGTTGCCACCACAGGCTATGGCTCAAAGGGGTTCCTAAGGAAAAGTACCTTTGTATCAAACGCAGCTGTACTTCCCTTAAGAATTTTGAACATCAGGCAGGAATTTTGACACAAAGATTTTTAGAAAAACATTACGACTTTTTCTTCAACTTTTTTACGACTTTGGAAACTACCAAAAACCAAGTTAGAAACATTGATAGAGACTCTTTGCTTATACACAGACCAATGAACCTGGGTGAAAGTGGATATTAAACCAATTGCTCTTTAATTACCTCCTTTTCTACTTTTTAACTATCAAACTAATTTTATTATAAACATTGGCATATTCTTCAAAACGACTGAGTTTTGCGCCCAGTTTTACCACCAAAACCCCAAGTTGTTTATAGCCGAGATTCCAACATTTCCCGTGTATTGGATCACATGACCTCATGTCCTCCCGGGTTGAATCTTGAATAGGGATATGTAACTAGAGTGGGGCGGGACGTGGTCTCATGTCTGGTTGTTCTATGAGATCAGATCGAGGCTTGGCTTTATGTGCTGAACCGCACATGGCTCCTCCGACCAGAATGAGGCTTGGCTATGTGGGATGAACTGCGCAAGGCAGAGGATGGTAATGAGGCTTGGATTTATATGGATAATACAACTAGCAATGACAGGGAAGGATGCATATGCCGCAGTAGAAGTCCTTATGGTGATGAAACCAGTTGGGCAAGGGTGTGACTTCCTGTCATTGCAACCAGAGGATCTGTTCATGGAAGTTTTTATGTCCAGCAATTGCTGTCTTTTACCTACATACTTGTAAGTGCATTACCTTTTAATAAGACCTGTTGGAAAGGGTTTTACACTCTATTATTGGCGTTTTTATCTCTTATTGGTGTTACCAGGGCTGTTTTTCTCAGAGAAACTGTGCAGGAACTCCCCCTTTCCAAGTCACCCCTTGTCTCCACCCCTACCCACCTCTGAGCACTGCAACTTGTTAATGATAACAAGAAAAACAGTAAAATAGATCCTCCACAGCCAGCAACAATAGACCCCCCCCAGCAACAACAGACCCCCTGCAGCAACAACATATCTCCCCACAGCCAACATCAATAGATCCCCAAGCATTATCGGCAATAGATCCCCCCCCCAGCAACAATGGACCACCTACAACAAAATACCCCCCTCAGCAAAAATAGACCTCTGGCAGCAACAACAGATCTACCCACAGCCAGCATCAATACACCCTCCAGCAGTCAGCAATAGACCCCTTCCAGCAACAATAGATCCCCTGCCAGCAACAACAGACCTCCCAGAAACAATATACCCCCTGCAAAAATAGATTCCTTTTAGTGACAATAGATCCTCAGCAGCTAGCATCAACAGATCCTACAGCACCCATTACATACATTCAGTGCTGGAGGTGCTGGAACTGCATTCCCCCACGTTCTCTCTGAAAAACAGCCCTGGGTGTTACCATTGGATTGAGAGGATTAGTTGCTAACACTGGCCGTTTGGAGATGTATTTTTTGTCATAGACAATGGCTGAGTGTGCTGACCGGCGTGTTCTGGTGGGGGGACTTCCCCCTGTCAGAACACAATAGCCCAGCAGGGGAGATCATTGTACTAACATTGGATTGTTAGTACAGCAGGTCTGATCTGAGCTATGAGTTTGAGTTTTTTGAGTTGAGAAAAACAAAAACTAGTGGTGTGTACTAGGCTTAACATTTTTGACACTGACAGGTGCTGTAGAGAAAGGTTGCCCCAGGGGGTACCCCATCAGAATTTTGCTATGGTCCCCATGACCTGTAGTTGTATCCATGTTATATGCATAAAAATTAGCTTAAACTGTTTTCAAAATCAGTCATCACTGTGAAAGTTGCACTAATGCTTATTTTTTTGCAACTATGGAAGTTAAATTTGTGGTAAACATTTTTTACGTGAAAGTGTGATTAACTGCTTGCTGACAGTACACTGTATACAGTATCTCACAAAATGAGTACACCCCTCACATTTTTGTAAATACTTTATTATATCTTTTCATGTGACGACACTGAAGAAATGACACTTTGCTGCAATGTATAGTAGTGAGTGTACAGCTTGTATAACAGTGTAAATTTTCTCTCCCCTCAAAATAACTCAACACACAGCCATTAATGTCTACACCACTGGCAACAAAGGTGAGTAAACCCCTTAGTGAAAATGTCAAAATTGGGGCAAATTAGCCATTTTCCCACCTCACTCAATAGGATTGCTCAATAGGGTTTAGGTCTGGCATGGCCAATCCATTACCTGTTGTGGATTAAATAAAGCTTCTCCTATAAGCAAATAATTACATGAGCTAAAAAGCACAATCATAGCTTTCTTTTATAATGCCGGGAAAGCACGCTCGTTTATCTCCAAGTAACACAGACAGACGCTGGTATCACGTTGAGCTTAGCAAAATCCCTGCCATAGAATGCTCTGCTACTTTTATTTATACTGTAAACATGAATAACAAAGGAATGTGGTGGCTTCAGAATCAGCCAATCAGACACTTGTATTCCTTCAAAAGAACCAATCCCACACATGTATATATTGAAATAGAATTCCAGTAGTGACGTGTGCAGACAGTCGTGTGCAGAGCCATGCGGCAAGCTTCTTGTGAGACACAAAGTGTCTCTCAATTTGAAGACTACTTACATGGCTCTGAACACGATCGTGTGCACATTCCCACTGCTACCAATGATGTGAGCCGTACTCTATCATGGCTCAGTGGGCCATAATTTTGTATGGTTATTCTATGGTTCCCATGTACGCAGATCTGCTTGCTTGGAGCATTAATGCAGTCGCCATGAGGTGGCCAGTCTCCTGGTGAGGCATACACGAACATCCCTAAAAGAGCAAACAGATCTGCCATGTCCACGGCAAGGTTTCCGCAGCCAATGGTCTTCCACCAACGTCTGTATGTGCAAATACACGCACATGAGCTTATTACAGCAAAACTGACACTGGGGGATATCTGACAACATACATTAATAAAAATTCCCACAACACACCTTTACCCTCAGCTTCTTTAGAAAGGCAGTGGTTGTCTTGGAGTTGTGTTTGGGGTCGTTATCATGTTGGAATACTGCCCTGCAGCTCCCCAGTACAGGCAGCACTCATGCAACCCCAGAACATGACACTCCCACCACCATGCTTGACTGTAGGCAAGACACACTTGTCTTTGTCCTCCTCACCTGGTTGCCGCCACACATGTTTGACACCATCTGAAACAAATAAGTTTAACTTGGTCTCATCTGACCACAGGACACGGTTCCAGTAATCCATGTCCTTAGTCTGCTTGTCTTCAGGAAACCGTTTGTGGACTTTCTTGTGCTTCATCTTTAGAAGAGGTTTCCTTCTGGGACAACAGCCATGAAGACCAATTTGATGCAGTGTGAGGTGTATGGTCTGAAGACTGACAGGCTGACCCCCCACCCCTTCAACCTCTGCAGCAATGCTGGCAGCACTATGTCTATTTCCCGAAGACAGCCTCTGAATATGATGCTGAGCATGTGCACTCAACTTCTTTGGTCGACAATGGTGAGGCCTGTTTTGAATGTAACCTGTCCTGTTAAACCGCTGTATTGTCTTTGCCACCATGCTGCAGCTCAGTTTCAGGGTCTTGGCAATCTTCTTATAGCTTAGGCCATCTTTATGTAAAGCAACAATTCTTTTCTTCAGATCCTCAGAGAGTTCTTTGCCATGAGATGCCATGTTGAACTTCCAGTGACCAGTATGAGAGAGTGAGAGCGATAACACCAAATTTAACACACCTGCTCGCCATTCACACCTGAGACCTTGTAGCACTAACGAATCACATGACACTGGGGAGGGAAAATGGCTAATTGAGCCCAATTTGGGCATTTTCACTTAGGGGTGTACTCACTTTTGTTGCCAGTGGTTTAGACATTAATGGCTGTGTGTTGAGTTATTTTGAGGGAACAGCAAATTTACACTGTTATACAAGCTGTACAATCACTACTTTACATTGTAGCAAAGTGTAATTTGTTCAGTATTGTCACATGAAAACCTAGAATAAAATATTTACAAAAAGGTGAGGGGTGTACTCACTTTTGTGAGATACTGTATATACAGCAGCAAGGCAGTTCTCCTGTGCTGGATCACATACCTAGTACATTATCCTGCACTTTGGGGTTGATTATTCACAGCAGGCGCCAATAAGCTGCTAGTGCAGACTCAACGTTCGTTAGCAACCGCCCATTATTCATTTCACAGGCAGAACAGCAGATTGCCGTTCTGTCAGCGGGGAGGACATTGATCCTGTGTTCCTGATAAGCAGGGACATGGATCTCTGCCTTCCCCTAGTACAAGCACCTCCCATAGTTTAGTAAAGCACAGGCTAGGAATACATTTAATCCTTTCATCGCCCCTGTAGTTAACCCCTTCCCAGCCAGTGTCATTAGTACAGTGATTGTGCATATTTTTTATCGCTGATCACGGTATTGGTGTCACTGGTCCCCAAAAAGTGTCAGTTAATGTCCTGACTGTCCGCCACAATATTGCAGTCCCGCTAGAAGTTGCTGATCGATGCCATTACTAGTAAACAAATAAATAAAAATGCCATCAAAATATCCCATAGTTTGTAGATGCTCTAACGTTTGCACAAACCAATCAATATGCTTATTTTTACCAAAAAATATGTAGCAGAATACATATTGGCCTAAACTGATGAAGAAATTAGATTTTTTTTACATTTTTTATATTGGATATGTTTTATAGCAGAAAGTAAAAAAAAAATAAAAAAAAATATATATATATATGTAGGACATACATTTTTATTTGGGTAGTGTCGCAGAACCGCTCAATTGTCAGTTAAAATAATGCAGTGCCATATCGGCAAAAATGGCCTGGTCAGGTAGGAGGGTAAACCATCTGGAGGTGAAGTGGTTAATATAAGATTAGAGGTTGAAACAGCAGTTGAAGATATCATACCCTTACGAGAGTTTGCCAAATGTTGATGAGTAAATTATATCTCTATTACTTCTGAGTGTAGTAGTTCCATCTGTCACCCTGTCCAGCCAGGCATTCGCTTCCAGACACACTTTGCTAAAAACTTTTCATTCCCTTATCACATATGATAGGAATTGTATATTGTCTCTAACTTAGTCTGCTATTTGTATTTTTAGTTATTTTACCTATTGTTTCTTACGTCACTCCTGGTATCCCTGGGGCTCCTATTATTTCTGTCATTTGTTAGTTCCATTTATGTGCATTTTTATTTACCTAATTATATATATTTTTTTATTTTAAGTGTCCTGTCTTAGTTAATTTTAGTGCATTCTTATATTACGTTCCCAGATGTCCATTTTAGAAATTTATATGTATATTTTTTATCCCCGTTTTTCGGGGGGGGGTTGTAATTTGTTTTTTTATCATCACATACGTGCACAGACCATTGCTGACAGAAAATACAGCCTGTTATCATCCCTGATGAAGTCACGTGATGTGACGATACGTGTCGGGATTGGAGCAATAGGCATTACCAAGATTGGACAGAAGTGTAAGAGCTCGGCGCTCGTGGATTGTATCTGTTTTGTCATATTTTAAAAAGTGAGTGTATCTATTTTGTTTGTCACAATAAATTCTCCTAAATGGGATCATGCTATGGGCATTTCTCTCTCTTTTGCTTAAACCCCACATATCGAGACTACTAGTGAAAGAATCCCCTAATCTATCCATCTTTAGACAATCCCTGAAAACCCTTCTCTTCAAAGAAGCCTATCCTGCTTCTAACTAACACTGTTTTACTTCCTCCATCAGCTCATCCCCCACAGCTATTACCTTTTGTATCAATTGCCCCTTCTTTTTTAGATTGTAAGCTCTAACGAGCAGGGCCCTCTGATTCCTCTTGTACCAAATTGTAATGTAAATGTAATGTCTGCCCTCATGTTATAAAGCGCTGAGCAAACTGTTGGCGCTATATAAAACCTGTATAATAATAATAATAATAATAATAAAGAAGGTTTTTTATAAATCAAGAGGGATCATCTGAAGACTGCTGCCTGTGATTGATTCATGCTGTAAACCTTACGGCAGTAAGGTGAGAGGTTGCACACACATAGGTGCCATCACAGTGGATTGGCTAGGCACCGGCTTTTGTTGCTTCACGGTGGAGGGGTTCACTATCTATGAAAAACTTTTTAGACTGTCACAGTAAACTTCTTGGATCACATCTTCTAATTGTTGGATTATCATCATTTTGCTTGGATTGCACTTTTATATTTTATATTCAGTTGTGCATATTGGACTCATGTCACTTTGTTTCACTTGTTCTATATCTATTTGTTTGATGTATTCTATATGTTTTATAATTAGCCCCCACTCATAATTACTATTGGTTATCCATTTATTCCTAGCAAGTTTGTGGTATTCCCCACGTGGCACTTCAATAATTAGACAGTTTTTTATTGCACACATTTTTTTTTCAGCGTTCACACAGCGCAACACCATCATTTATTCATTCACTTATTTTTTCTGTCAAGGATCAGTCTACCAGGTGTTTGCTGCAGTGTATCCTTAGTTCTCAATTTGACAGCGTAGGAGTCACTTACTTATTTTAAAATGAAACAAAGCATATGGAATGTTCTATGTCTCTGAGTGTCTGAGAGGTGAATGCCGGGCTGGGCAGTGTGACAGACAATCCAACATTTCAGCAGCCCCTACGGGGGCATTGCTACATTTGGGGGCAAAGTCTAGGATGTCTGTTCACAGCTAACCTGCCAGCCGTTGCCCCTAGCAACCGAAGTTGATTGAGCTGGGGAACTTTACTTTGTTCTGCCACTGTTAATTAATAACACTTGGGGAAGGACCTATGTGCTTAGCCTGCTATTTAATGCCACAGTAACAAGTGCCATTGTTTTTAGCAACCAGCAGGAGTTGCCTTCAAATCTAATCATTATTGCTGCCTACCTGCCCAGTTGCCCCAACCGCAGCTGGGTTGGGCACTTGTGCTGATCCTACAATTCAGCAACTTTGTACCATGTGCCGTCACCCTTGGCAACCACGCCGGGTAACCGCCCCCATGGATTACAAATACGTCCATCATTTTGCTACTACTGGATATCCCTACCTGGATTACAAATATGTCCATCATTTTACTACTACTGGATATCCCTACCTGGATTACAAATATGTCAAGTGTTCTGCTAATACTGAACATTCTGAACTTTTGCTTCAAATTCCTGTTTGTTACAGTAAAATGTGCCTGGAACTGTCTACTATTGCTCGGGGTGATCGGGACTGTGCTAAGAGTGTTTCTGTCAGTGAGACAGGGGTTACAAACTTTATTGTTGCTACAGGCAACCATCGAAGGAGTCAGCGGTCATCTGCTTTCAATTGTTTGGGCACAGTCGGTGCTGAGCAACATGCCTGGACAAGTCTGGCTAGTCACAGCATGCCTGCCAACTTCAGTTCATCTAACAAGGGGTTACAGCAGCATGATCAAAGAGGGGCCTGCCTATCAGTTTTGCAGATGCCAATCTGTCTGGAAGCGAGGGGGTGGTGCCACGCCATAGAGGAGATCCAGCGTTCCCTACTAGCAGACACCACGAAGCAGATGAGCAATATGGTGGAGAGTTCAACTGGGGAGGCATGCCTAAGAGGACTGGACCCATCGCGGACATGCAGTGCAGACTGTGGTGAAAGGGGCAGTGGAGAAAGGTAGCCTGAAGATGGCTTACTAGGCTCAGTAGCCACGTGTAGGACAGCTGGTACCAGGGATTTTCTATTTTGCTACACTATAGGGGTCCACGGTCCCTGCCTGCAAAGAGCAATTACTAAAGGCCTGGCTGAGCCAGTGTCAGGCCTAACCATTTTGTACTAGCTGTGCCTGAAGATTAGAGAGAAAGCGTTGTGCTGGAGGAGAAAGACCTGAAGATTAGAGCGGAAGCGATGTGCTGGAGGAGAAAGATCTAAAGATTAGAGAGGAAGCGATGTGCTGGAGGAGAAAGACCTGAAGATTAGAGAGGAAGTGATGTGCAGGAAGAGAAATGGTGTGTACTGTATATACTGGACTGTATATAGTTATCCCAAGCAAGTTCTACCAATTCTACTGGGCATCCCATATTTCCCTTACCCCATCCAAGTTCAATCCCCTCAATAAAACAAAAAACAAAACAAAACAAAGCATATGGACTGTTCGATTTCTTTGAGTGTCTAAAAGGTGAATGCTGGGCTGGGCAGGGTGACAGACAATCCAACATTTCAGCACCTCCTACAGGGGTACCGCTATGCATCACTATAATATAAATTCTTTTCTCACTGGGTATGAGGAAGAGATAAGTTGGCCAATGCACATGTGACTTATCCCCAACTAGCCACAATTGCAATGTGGCAACCTTGATATACATAGGTGCATATTTGTTTTAGACAACCATATACAATAATAGTAAGTGATAAACTATAAAGCAGCATTGTATAAATAACTGTCATATGTTTCATTGAGAGGTCCCAGGTTAGCTTCTACTTTTGCAAGCTTTTCCTATCTCTGTCTTATCTGTGAGGTTCTGATAAGAGTAGTTGACTCCTCCCCACTATACAGTAGTTATTCTGAAGTTTATGTTTGAGGTTCTGCTGCTTGCCGAAGGAAGGAGTTTGAAGGACAAAGGTTGAAATAATAACTCAAATCATCTGACACTCCCACACTACGTAAGCATATATAATCCATTCGTCTGTATAAGCCATTCTCTGTTTTACAGGTGAATTTACCAGGTGGACGATACCAACTGATCAGCCATGGCGTTTGTTCCAGCTCAGGGATACTATCCATTGTACAATCCAGTAAGTGCCAACTTCAACCTTTTTGTCTACAGGACATCTTGCACATATTCAGTAGTTCATTAACCAACCATATTTGATGTTTTATCCACTTAGAGTGGTCAGTACAATGGAAGATGGTTGGTTACTGCACTTTGTGACTGGCTGGCTTTCCTAAATCATTCAGCAGGCCCTTTTTAATAAGTGCATACCGCTGTAAACAAATACAACAACCAGACCCGTCTGTGAAGGTTCTCCTTTATCCATGTCTTGATGTATCTAGAAGTAGGCTGTCAAATTCAACTGGACTTGTTCTATAATGTTGAAGACGTATCGTAGCTTTTCCAAGCCACTTCTATAGTTCTAACAAAGTATTACTGAAGAAGTAACTTGAACAAGCTATGAATCAAATTGAACATTTAACTAAGTATTTGGAAATGAAGACATGGCTTGGAAAAGCTATGGATCGTCTTCAAAATGCAACAAATGAATTGGAACTGAAAATGTGGCTTGGACAAGCTACAAAATGTCTTCAACACTCCATGAATGAATTGGAACTTAAGATGTGGCTTGGACAACCTATGAAATATCTTCAACATTAAATGAATGAATTGGAACTAAAGATGTGGCTTGGACGAGCTACGAAATGTCTTCAACATTACAGAAAAAGTCCAGTTGAATGTAATTAACTAGCACTAGAAACAAGCCTATACCTTTCAATAGCCTAATTACACAATACTTTAATTGGATATTTGGTGGATCTTTGTGAAGGCTGGAGTGATCTTTAAATTATTATATTAAATAAGGCACACAGTCTGATTTGCTCATTTTCTATGCTTTCTGCTCTTCCCAGAATCATACATTGCATTTCTTTCTGTCTTCTGTGCACTGGGGCAAATCTGGATTTTTGTAGGTGACTGTATTATCACAAAAAAAAAGTTAGAAAAATGTAGGCTGCTATTGCTAACTTCTGATTCAGAAAATGCTAGTTGCTTGGCTGTCATGCTGACCCTTTGACTTCAATACTCTGAGACACAAACCCAGAATGACTATACAGATAAGTGCATATTATTTGATAGTGACTCAGAAAGTGCTATAACCAGGGGGTTAGTCAGCCCACTAGCAAAAGCAGACCACCTTTTTGCTTTAAAAATTACACAACGCCTTTGCAGATGCTGATCATTTAGCAATTCTTATTTGGATGCATGTGTATGCATTTGACAAAGATCAACATTTCCTTGAGTGATTACATGCCAACTGCTTAGACTTTGGCTATTAAAGATAAGTGTAAATGTTTAAAGCATTACTAAACCCAGAACAGAAATGTAATATATTGCACTTTACCAGTCATTAGATGTGATGGTTGCATTCATTTTCTTTTTTCAAGACTAAGAAAATTTTTACAAAGTACAGAAAATACCTGTCTATCTTGCCAAAAATGGGGTGAAATATCCTGTGTGAATTGACAATGTTAATAAACAATGTTATCTTTCTTTTGCAAACCACTAATCCTTCCCCTCATGTAATTGAGATGAACAAAGGCAGACATGTTTTTGAAGGTCTGCCTTTGTGGCAACCATGGCTCCCTCCATAGATGCAGTGAAGGAGTGAATGTAGCCACCCAGAGACAGGAAGTGTGTTTTTTTGCAGAATTACCATGTGAAAATAAAGGAACGCAAGCCTGAAAAAAATAGAACTAATGCAAGTGCTTTATTTAAGGACTGGTAGGCTTCAATATATAGAAGCTTTTGTCTCTCATCAACACTGACCATTACTGCAATTTCATATTTGTGTGGGTAAATTTGCTTCCTTCTGATAATGATGGAGTTTTAGGTGATATTTTATTCATGCAGCCATCAAACAGGTTAACTAACTTCTGATTTGTTTCTGTTTTCTTCCAGACTATCCCCTGCCGAAGTCCCATTTATGGCGGGCTACGCCCTGGGATGGCCATCTACATTACGGGCAAGGTTTCCAAACACTCAAACTCGTAAGCAGGGGGTTTAACAAAAATGCAGAATTGCATTATGTTGTTCTTCTATGCAGTGTAAACGCAGGGCAAAGAATAAGGAATGTAAAGCTTCTGGGCAATGTGCATGTATTTGGTTTCTGATATTAAGTTTAGTTCAATAAGATTTGTTCATATCTTTCTTTATTTTTTTAATTAAGCATCAGTTTCTAAAATCAGACCCTGTCTTTTAAAGCCATAAACACGTTACCTTCCAACCTATTTGCATCCCTAGTATCTAAAGTTACCCTTAGCACTGCCCCTACCCTCACCATTAGTTGGTTAAATTCCCAGTACAATACAGTATATATATTTATATATACTCTTTTCACAAAGCATAGCTTGCCCCTTTATCTCCAAGTGCCTTTTATTGCACAATGCAGATGTGCAGTAAAACATTGAGGTCATTGCCTTCTCTTCGTGTGGTATGTTCCCTGTCTTATGCCTTGTACACACGGTCGGACATTCCGACCACAAAATCCATCGGATTTTTTCAGACAGATTTTGGCCGAAACTTGTTTTGCATACACACAGTTGCACAAAGTTGTCGGAATTTCCGATCGTTCTGAACGAGGTGACATCAAACACGTACGTTGGGACTATAAACGGGCCAGTAGCCAATAGCTTTAGTCTCTTAGTTTATTCTGAGCATGCGTGGCATTTTGTCCGTCGGAAATTGTCTACACACGATCGTAATTTATGCGATCGGATTTTGTTGTCGGAAAAACCAATGGAAAAAGTCCAATGGAGCCTACACACAATCGGGTTTTTTTGACAACAAGATCAACATTTTCCGTCAGAAAGTCCGACCGTGTGTACAGAGCATAATGCTTTGTACACACGGCTGGACATTTCGACAACAAAATTCCTCTGAATTTTTCCAGCAGATTTTAGATGTGTTGCATACAGACAGTAGGACAAAGTTGTCGGAAAATCCAATTGTTCGGAACGAGGCGATGTAAACATCGTACAGCGGGACTATGTAGAGGCCAGTAGCCAATAGCTTTCGTCTCCAAATTTTTTCTGAGCATGCGTGGCACTTTGTGTGTCTGAATTCTATACACACGATCGGAAAAAGTCTGATCGGATTTTGTTGTCGGAAAATTTTAGATCCTGCTCTCAAACTTTTTCATCGGAAATTCAGACGGAAAAAGTCCGATAGAGCCCACACACGACTGGATTTTCCGACAACATAATCTGATCGGACTTTTTCCGTCGGAATTTCCCACCGTGTGTACAGGGCATAAGACTGCTAATGCTATGAAAAGCTTTAGAGCCCTAACTGGTTCACAGTGCTGCCTGTCCTTCTTCCAGCATGTTTCCTGCTTTGCAGAGGATTAAAGGGGCTGATATCAAGAACATTTAAAGTACGCTACAATTGCTTTTTTTTTTCTACATTTTTTTGATGAACGCATAATTTAAATTAAATGTTGGCTGCCCATGGTAAAGAAATGTCAGTTATGATACCTAACATAGGTTTCAAAATGTTATATGCCAATGTTAAGGTATTACAGGAAATATGCAATACTTTATTAACAGCTTTGAATTGAGATTATGATTTGTGACAAATTTATATCTCAAATAATTGGTGTTTATTTGTGAAAATGCCTCTTCCTAAAGTCACACTACACTGCGGTACTCTGTGCAGACTTAATAACAGCCACAGCCCTCAGTATATGTCCTCATACAGTATAATTGTACAACGGGACGGGTGTGGTCTAATTCTGTTACTTAGTGCTGATGTCTGAGGACACTTTTTAATATATATATATATATATATATATATATATATATATATATATATATATATAATTTTTTTTTTTTTCAGACCCTTGAAAGACTTAAATGTGGCACCAGGACAGGCATCCTTATCCTGGGTTTTCACCTTATGTATTCACTTTCCTAAATTAAGCATGCCGATCTGGAGTCTAGATGTAATTGGCTGCAACCTTGGTTTGGGTCTTAAAAGGAAAACATTGGCATCACCCATATTTTATATATTATGTAACACCACATGTAGCAGTTAATGGATGTTACATTTTTGTTTGCTAATGTTCATTCTCCAGCTAATGTGGAATGGCAGTTGGAAGGGTACACATACATGTCAGACATTTGCAGTCTGAGTATGGCAGACCTTTCCATACTGTGAACGTAGCCAGTTATTCATCAACCTGTCTACCTCACTGCATTGTAGCACAGTCCTTCCCATACTTGCCTTTCTGGCTGAATGGTTTTAAACCTGTGGCATCTGGATGTTTGTTGTGTTGAAACCTGTGGATTATTCTCTCTTTTGCTTTCTTTCTTTTTTATAGGTTCGCAGTTAATATGGGTTGTGGGCAGTATGACGGCACAGACATTGCCTTACATTTTAATCCCCGCTTTGAAGGGAGGGACACAGTCGTATTTAACACCTTCCAGTCCGGTTCCTGGGGGGGCGAGGAGAGAAGGAACGACGGCATCCCTTTACGCAGAGGGACTCCTTTTGAGATGGCCATTTTGGTCACCCCTGTAAGCTACCAGGTAAGGAAATCAGTATAACCTTCCTCTACTGCATAAAGTTAATATGTGCCTAAAGTCCAACTACAACCATTTTTATTATTTTGGGTGGATTGGAGAGGGGCTTCTGTGGGTTTCAAAATGCCATCTGTGTTCTGTTTTTGAACAGGAAGTGAGGATAAATAATTAAAAAAATAAATACATTTTTTTACCCTTATCAAATGTAGAAAAAGGTTTTTTTTTTCCTCCTGTGTCTCCTCTGGAGGATTTCAGCCCATTTCTGTTCTAAATATCCAAATTACTTACAAATGCCCAATTACAAAAAAAAAAAAAAAAAAAGCGATTGTAAACCAGGATTTTATGCTAGCAAATAACTAGATGATAGAAGTTAACACGGCTTCCCCTTGCTAAGTGAATAACCCCCAATTCCTTAGTAGATAAACCCCTCAAAAGTTTCAAATAACTTGGTCACAATATAAATCAGTGCAAGATAATACTTTTAAAAACAGATTTTGCATATGCATCCCGAACTATATAAAAATTATTGGGGGTTTTGGATAAGAAAGGTCTATTGTAGGTAGAGGTCCTCACTGACACAAAGAATGTAGCCTTGATTGTGTTTTACTGTTTTGGCACACACTGTCAATCAATTCAAGTGCCCATTTACCTCCTCAGTTACCTTCCAGAGCCCCAAAATCCAGGGCTTTCTAATATACGGAGCATGACTTATTCTAGGTATTTGGGCTTGGCCTTGTCCCCTTCTGTCTCACCCCTTTCCAAACTGGCCTGTCAGCATTACAAGCAGCTTCAGTCACCAATCCTGGAATGTGGGAATGGGGCAGAACCAGAATATACCTAATCAGTATTTGCATATTAAAGTGACCTGGAATTTATGGTTCCCAGGGATCTCTGGAGGATAACTGCAGAGATATACAGGCACTGCAGGGCACCTACATACCTCCCAACATTTTGAGATATAAACGAGTGACACCTATTGGCAGAAGTAATTAGGCATAGGACACACCCCTTGCCACACCCTCTTAAAGGAGAATTAAAAAAAAAAGATTAGTTAAACCCGGAAGTGCTTTTTTTTACCACTACTATTCATTTATATTGACTTTGGAAATTTTACAAATGCAGCAATTTAGAAATTGGATGAAAGGTTTAGCACTGGGAATCACTTTTTGAAAGATAATTCACACATTTTATATACAGTAGAACAGACCAAAATGAGGGACAAATAAGGAAGAGGGATGGAGGGGCTTTGTTTGTTGGGAGCTATATACCTGCACTAACACCATGACGTCACTTTACACAACACACTTTAAAGAATTGATTTTACCTTTATTAGTAAGATTGCCCATAGACATAAGGTAAGGGGTCTTAAGAAAGGGGCAATTTTGAGTCATACCATTGGCACTGTTCTGGAAATTTTATAGATAGGCAACTCCTCACCTCATATTGATTAATGGTTCCAAATTAATAACTACTGCATTAGGGAACAGACACAAAAGATACACATGATTTCATAGATATCACATTAATAGTACAATTGTACTTGTATGGTAACAAGGAGCATAACATAGGCAAGCTAATTCTAATCAGGACTCGAAAGAATGCAAACATGTAATGAAAATAACATGTAACAAAATTAGTGCCGTGTGCACAATAAATGCAGTGTGAGATGCATAGGCAAAGCATACAAAATAGAATACAATTTTATACAGAATTGACGATTTTCTTAAAGCGGAGTTCCGCCTGAAAAAAAAAATTTGAAAAGTCAGCAGCTAAAAATATGCAGCTGCTGACTTTTAAAATAAGGACACTTACCTGTACAGGGCACCTGCAATGTCCTCACCCAAACTCGACCTGTCCCTGGGCTCTGGGTGGAGGCGCCAGCATCTTCAGTAAGGGAATCAGGAAGTGAAGCCTTGCGGCTTCACAGCCTGGTTCCCTACTGCGCATGTGCGAGTCATGCTGAGCATTCTGAGTGGTCCCTGCTGTCTTCTGGGACCTGTGTTTATCTATCATGAAATAATTAATCTTGACCACAATTATACAAGTAGTGCTGTTATATGAGCTCCAGAGCATGGGCACAGGCTGCCTCACCTCAGGCAGGTGCTGGTGCAGGTGGACAGCCTCACACTCAGCTCTTCCAGCGTTCTCCCTTCCTTCAGCCATGATGCCTGGAGGAGGTGGGTGGAGCCAAAATTGACCAGGCTCGAAGGAGAAAGAAGTGCCTCCTCCGCTCTGAATTCTGGTGCCTTGCTTCAGCCTCATGATGTGATGTCACTGATGTGATGGCCCTCGGACCCTCAGGGCTGATCCTGGGCGGGTGTGGACAACTTGCTCCATGGGGGGAGGGTGCCCCCCCATGGCCCCCTATGTGGACGCCCATGTTTTCACATGTCTGTTTTTCCATCTTAGGACAATCATACATAGTATGCATTTAATTTCCCATAGCTGGAAGCATGATTTCCAAAAAACAGGCTCCTTTTGTATATATATTTTTATGATATTTTCAGTAGAACAAATGGTTTATTTTTGGAACAATCTTATTTTAATTTTTTTTTTTTTTTTTACTTTAAAGAATGTTCAAGTGTCTACTAGCCCCTGACTTAGGTATAAATTTAGAATTTTGTGAATAGCGATTCCTGAAAAAAGTAGATGAAATTAAGACCTATACCATGAGTAATTTTCTGAACGTGAGCATAATTGTCAGTCTGGTATACAATTTACAATGGTAATGCATTCTTTCATGGTAATTGTCTCTTTTTCTGTGTGTGCAGATTAATGTGAACGGAATTCTATTCTATGAATACCGCCACAGGATACCTATGGAACGGGTACAATGTGTACACGTGGCTGGAGATGTAAAGATCCAGTCCATCACCACCGTTGGAGGTGGGGTAAGTAGTGATACTTTGAGCAGCTACAGTATCATGAGGCAGGTAGAAGAATGGACCTATTAGTAAGATAGTTGAGAAGGGATGATGGCTCATAAAATAGGTCTTCCTTTAAAAATGTTATTTTAACAGTTTAACCACTTCAGGTCCAGAAGGTTTACCTCCTTCATGACCAGGCCATTTTTTTCGATACAGCATTGCGTTACTGACAATTGCACAGTCCTGTGTCACTGTATCCAAATAAAAATTGTCCCCCCCCCCTTTCTTTTGGTGGTATTTGATCACCTCTGCTATTTTTATTTTGTGCACTATATACAATATTTTTGTTAAAGTAGAAACATCTTAAGTATGGGCAGATGATTTATGTAGCATTTACGTCCTGGACTCTGTCTGCCCTTAGATCAGATATGCAGGTAGGAGGGTGTTCTTAACCACTTGCTTACTGGGCACTTAAACCCCCCTCAGTCCCAGACCAATTTTCAGCTTTCAGCGCTGATGCACTTTGAATGACAATTGCGCGGGCATACAACACTGTACCCAAATGAAATTTTTATCATTTTTTTCCCACAAATAGAGCTTTCTTTTGGTGGTATTTAG
The DNA here is from genome assembly GCF_037356315.1 of Lithobates pipiens. NCBI lineage: Eukaryota > Metazoa > Chordata > Amphibia > Anura > Ranidae > Lithobates > Lithobates pipiens. The sequence goes on from NW_027507685.1 coordinate 202,696,063, forward strand.
TTACAGCTCGGAGTTTTATTTTTTGCTAAACAAACAAAAAAAGATGCAAAAAAATAATAAAAAAAAAATCATGTTTTAATAGTTTGTTATAAAATTTTGCAAACGGGTCATTTTTCTCCTTCATTGAAGTGCGCTGATTAGGCGGCACTGATGGCTGCATTGGTGGGCACTGATGGGCTGCATTGGTGGGCACTGATGGGCTGCATTGGTGGGCACTGATGGGCTGCACTGGTGGGCACTGATAGGCATAGTTAAGGCGGCACTAATAGGCACAGATAAGGCGGCACCGATGGGCACAGATAAGGCGGCACTGATGGGCAAAGATGGGCACATAAGATGGCACGGATGGGTGGCACGGATGGGTGGCACGGATGGGCACTGATAGGTACCACAGATAGATGGGACTGATGGGAACTGATAGGTGGCACTGATAGGTGGCTCTGATAGGAGGCACTGCTGGGCACTGATGGGCGGCACTGCTGGGCACTGATGGGCGGCACTGCTGGGCACTGATGGGCGGCACTGGGGTGCAGCACCTTTGAGGCAGATTGGGTGGCACTGTGGGTGGCACTGTGGGTGGCACTGTGGGGTGGCACTGTGGGTGGCACTGTGGGTGGCACTGTGGGTGGCACTGTGGGCACTATGGGCACTGACGGGGGGCACTTACTTTTGCGTTTTATTTTACTTCAGGATGGCACTGTGGGAGGCAGGTGGGCACTGGCAGGTGGCAGGTGGTCCCTTGTATTGATGGCCGTGATTGGGACTGATGTCCCGATCACGGCCGCCGGTGATCGGCTTTTTTTTTTTCTCCTCGCGCTGTCAGCGCGAGGAGGAATAATAGCCGATTACCGGCTCCGTTCTATCACATGATCAGCTGTCATTGGCTGACAGCTGATCACGTGATAAGGGGTCGGGATCGACCCCTTGCACGGATCGGTGATCAGGCGAGTCTCACGGACTCGCCGATCACAGAGCGCGGCGCGCGCGCCCCTCAGGGGGCGCGCAGGCCGCTCGTATCCGGGACGACGTCAATAGACGTAGTCCCGGAAATGTAGGTCCGCGCTGTTGCCGTCATTTGGCAATAGCGCGGATCTGTAGTGGTTAACTTAGAAAGCCCCTCCTTCCCTCATCCAGATGAAAGAAAAAAGAAATGCCCATTAAAATGGAATTCTAATCTATATCTAACTAATTCTAAAACTGCTCCCACCCCCTTCTGATGTGATCTCCCCATCGGCCGGCTTCAGAGAGATCACTGACAATGGATGGAATGCCTGGGCAGTGATGTCCCCTATTGGCATCCTATGGGGCATGTGTTGTCGGCTGTCTCTCCTCCCCCCTGAAGTCATCACTGGGAGCTGATCATGTGACTGGACGAGAGTGCCCTGAGAATAGGTAAGTGTGAGCATCTTCCTTCTACAGGGTAGTTAGAATAAGTTAGAAGAGGGATGGGAGTTGTTTTAAGCTTAGTTAGATATAGACTGGAATTCCACTTTAATGCCATATACACACGATCGGAATTTTGGCCAGCAAAAGACAGATGAGAGCTTTTCATTGGAAAATGCGACCGTGTGTATGCACGATTGGAATTTAGCTGACAGCAAAAATTTGATAGCATGTTCTCAATTTACCAATGGAAAAACTTTCTATCGGAAATTCCGATCGAGTGTATGCAATTCCGACACACAAAAACTCACGCACGCTCAGATTCAACTACGAGATGGAAGCTATTGGCTACTAGGTATTGAACTTCCTTTTTCTAGTCCCATCGTACACGTTGTATGTCACCGCGTTCTTGGCGGTTGGAATTTGGTGTGACCGTGTGCAGGCAAGACGGTTTGAGCGAAATTCCGATGGGAAAACCATCAGAGCTTCTTCCGGCTAGAATTACGATCGTGTGTATGCGGCATAAGACTCCTGGGATGTGTGACCTCATTTTGGCCTATTCCAAAAATCAGGAAGGAACTGAAGGAATGCAAGAAAAAAGTTTAAAACAAGTACATATAATATACCTTACAATCTATTTACTTAGGCTAGCCACATAAGGATTAAAAAAGTTAATGTTGATTGGAACTTCGTTCCACTTTAAATTTGACAGCTTAGAGCTGTGCTCTGCCAACTGCATGCTGCTGATTTCACCCTGGACCTTGCTGATAAGTTGTAACAGGTCTGATTTCTGTTACTGTTGGTCATGTAAGGACTAGGAATCTTCCTTGCTTTTGCTGTACTGACCTATAGACACACTAATGCAAAGAATATGCAGCCAATCATGCTTTTTTAGTCTCAAAATACAATTTCCTCTTTTATGGCGACCTAGTCAAGCAAAAAGGAACAAACAGGTGATTCAGCGTATAAATAGATGACCATTACTCATGATGATTACTGAAGGAGGGAGGTAATGAATGTACAGACCATGTTCTTATCTAGAGAGGATATGGGTGGAAGTGAAATCAAGTGCTGGTGGTGATTCATAAATGGACATGGAAGGAACATGCTGGAGATTGAAGCTAGCGATAATGGAGCAGGCCAATAAAGGGGACAGGACAGTGGTCTTGGCTGAAAGGTCGCCAAGTATAACATACTTCTGGAACACTGAATTTTATCGCTGGGCTTTTTTAGATGTAGATTTTATTTTGTTAGATTTTTCATATCTTTCTTTCAATCCACTGGAGATTGTTGGTTCAATCTTACTTTTATCCTATATCCACGACACTTCTGAGAGCCATCTAATAAATGGGAGGTATAAAAGTTCCTGATTTACTGTACTATTGTAAATGTAGGGGAGGGTGGCTATATCAAGCTTTATGGGCCCATGAGCAATTACTGCCACTGAGCTCATGTCAGACTTTGCAGCTTCAAAATTATTTTTAAATTGTATGTGTAATCCATAGCTTGCTGATTTGTTAATCATTGAAAGGGAAAACAGGTGGAAGGTGACATAAGCTGATGACTATAGGAGGAACAAAATGATTAGGGATTGGAGTTCAGCTGGGAGGTTGACCTCCCGAACGAAAATAAATGTGGACCTCTCAAAGTCCCCATGGACCATTTTTTTTAAAGTTGAAAGAGAAGGAGATACACTATATTACCAAATGCATTGGAACGCCTGTCTTTACACGCACATGAACTTTAATGGCATCTTAGTCCGTAGGGTTCAATATTGAGTCAGCCCACCCTTTGCAGCTATAACCTATTCAACTCTTCTGGGAAGGCTGTCTACAAGGTTTAGGAGTGTGTCTATGGGAATGTTTGACCATTCTTCCAGAAGCGCATTTGTGAGGTCAGGCACTGATGTTGAACAAGAAGGCCTGGCTCGCTGTCTCTGCTTTAATTTATCCCAAAGGTGTTCTATCGGGTTGAGGTCAGGACTCTGTGCTGGCCAGTCAAGTTCCTTTACCCTAAACTTGCCCAGCCATGTCTTCATGGACCTTGCTTTGTGCACTGGTGCGCAGCCATGTTGGAACAGAAAGAGGCCTTCCCCAAAGTATTCCCACAAATTTGGGATCATGAAATTGTCCAAAATGTCTTGGTATGCTGACGCCTTAAGCAGGGGCATATCATGAAATCATTGGGCCCACGTGCAAGATTAAAAGTGGGCCCAAGGAATGAAAAAGAATGTGGCATGCATAGCATGCCACAGCAAAAAGTGGGCATGGTTTAGACTAAGGATGCCATTAAAGTTCTTGTGCGTGTAAAGGCAGGCAGCCCAATGCTTTTGACAATACAGTGGAACCGCGGACTGCGAGTAAATCATTTTACGAGCGTTTCACAATACGAGCTATTTAAAAAAAATTAAAAATCCTGACTCTCTTTGCCAGCGTTGTCTCGCAAAATGAGCAGTATTCAAGCTGCTGGGGTGTGCAGTACCGCATTTGGCCAGAGGTGCGGGGGCGGCGATGACACTCAGATGCTCAGAGACACTCCATTTTAGAGTGTCTCAGAGCATCTCCGAGTGGTTTCCAAGTGTTTCTGAGTGTTTACTATGCTCGTCTATGGCTGTGGAATGGATTATCTGCGTTTCCATTATTTCCTATGGGGAAACTCTCTTTGATATATGAGTGCTTTGGATTACAAACATTCTTCTGGAACAATTTATGTTCGTAATCCAAGGTACTACTGTATAGTGTATGTTGCACACTAGCAAATTGAGATGGCCGAAAACGCTGATGTTCAGTAGCGAGGATGGAGTGGCACTCACTCTCAGAGGAAAGTATGCTGTGCATACTTGGAAATGGTGGCATAAACCCTGGGCAAAGACAATGAAGTTTAAGTCTGCTTTAAAACTGGAGATGGAAGGAAATGATCTTTTGTGTGTTTTGAGAGGTACATGTGAAAGAAATCTGCTTAATGGACCAAATCTTAACAAAGCATGCTAAGGTATTAGAAAGCCTTCTTGTTATATGCTTATGTAGTGCTTTCCTTCAAAGGAGCTGCTATATATATATATATATATATATATATATATATATATATGTATGTATATGTATATATATATATATATATATATATATATATGTGTGTGTATATATATATATATATATATATATATATATATATATATACACACACACATACCAACCAGAGGAATGGAAATGGCAACAACCCTTCAAACAAATATATAAAACAATGGCAAATGGGGTATACAGTTGGTAAACAAATATACAGTGGGTGTATGTGTATAGAGAGCAAGAGAGAGAGATATATACAGTAGCAAGTAGAATATGCTGGTGCTAATGGGCCAATAGTGCTAATGGGCCAATAGTCCAGAGGATGTCCCCTAAGCCCTATACTGGAGATAATTCTGCTTAAGGTCAATGTTACAGTAACAGTCAGTATTAAACTCTTTCCCTGCTGACTAACATATTGGGGCCCAGATCTGGCATTTGAGTCTGTATTAAACCATTTCTCTGCTGACCAGCATATTGGGGCCCAGATCTGGCATTGGAGCACTCAAGATAATTTCCTCCTAATCCAGGTATAGGCACCTGCACTGTGTCCCAAGCTTAAAAGGGTGCAGAAGGGTTTGGCCAGCGACCTCTCATTAACTCCTGGGGTGACAGCTCATCTCCCTTTTATTCTCCTTCATCATCTCAGCAAAAGTCAGCGGTGTTCTCCCCCAGCAATCAGGCAGCAGCACCAGTCTATGACAGTGGCATTCTCATGTTCCGAGAGATGTCTGCTACTCCACCTCGCTGCATCCCTAATGCTGTGGAAAAATATCCTGCTAACAGCCTGCAGCACAGTCTGTCTCCCACAATGTCCCCACCACATCTACCTCTAGATCTTCATTTTCCTCTTCACAGACCTCTTATAATGCTGAGATATGTAGTCCCTCCTCCAATCTAAAAAAAAAAAACAGTCTCCACCTGTTTGGAAACGTCTTCGTTGTCATAGTTGCTCTATCTTTCTGCTATCCCGGGTGGTAGGTGGGACTTTCCTCCAGCTCTCTCTGTGGCTGCATACAGTCCTGCAGCTGGCCAATGCTCTGTCTCTCTCTCTGCTCCCAGCTGCTCCTGTCCTTAATAGCTTGAGAGGAGAAGAGGAAGTGCAGGGCAACAGCACTGATAGTAGCTCAGTCCCTGCAGCCAGACACAGAGCAGCACTGTAGACCAGGGATCTACACATATTATATAATTTTATGTAGCACCCTCTAGTGTGTGCTGCCACCATTGGTAAAGTATATGAAATATATTCTGGCCAAGAATAATCTGAGTCACTGGGTCAGGGTTATTAGAGGCCAGGGCTCAATGACTCATCTTGGCAGCTCTCTGGTGCCCCCCCCCCCCCCACTGTCTGGAAGGTTGGAGAACCTTCTAGAACTAGAGAGTGAGGGCTAGGAGGGGCTGCCATTAATATTTGTGGGGCCTCAGCCAATCCTCAGAAGTGACTACCCCATAAAAAGAAATAGGCCATAACAGCAGGGCAGTCGGGTGGAAGGTGGAGTATTAAAGGAGACTGTTGGTGGCCCTGAGGGGTACCCCTAGTCTAGGAGGGGGGTTTCCCTGTTTTCAGCCAGGACTCGGGTGCAGGAAGGATCCTGCCAAAGACACAAGGGAGGAAGTTTTCTTGAAGGCACTGGAGCAAGGAGAGGACTGAGTGAGTAAATTCAGCAATGGTGGGGACTAACAAAGGGAGGAGACAGCCACATGTAGCTATGTAGTCTCCCTTGAAAGCAGTGGGCTTAAGTCTTCTATTTTTCCTTTGAGAGATCACCTTCGAGTTAGCCGGGCGGGCTGGTGAAGGGTCAGTCGGGCAGACTGGTGTAGAGGCAGCCAGTAGGGCTGGTGAAAGAGGCAGCTGTAGCCAGGTGGCCACAAAGGAAGCAGAAGGGAAGGTTACAAACTGTGTCACTCAACATGTGCTAATGTTAAGGGACTGTGAGGTTCTGCCAGTAATGGGCCACTACTGAACTGACAAGGAGCCTGTCAAGTTCCCTGAGGAGTGAACCAGCATTACACAGACACTGTCACTTTTTTAACAGGTCTGATTCTACAAGGAGTATGCAGTGGACCCTTGCATCCACACAGAAAGCCAGGGTCCTACTCTGCAGCATGCTGGCAGGGAACCGGCTTGGAACACCTTTTATGTTTGTTGGTGCATCTGGAACATATTTAGCTATTTTAAAACTGAAAGTTCAGTTTGGTTTTAAATAGAAGAGGAAGTCAATTTAGAATTGCTTTTGGAAGAAACAAAAACAGATCTGTAGAGTAAGAAAAAAAGTTGGCAACAGTTGATTCTGTTTAACATCCCCATTATAATGTTCTGCAAATCTGTTTAGGAATTACATTAAAAGAGAAGTGCAGCCAAAGTTCGTTCTGAGTTCCTATGACCCGTTTTGAGCAGACAGCGGCTGAAGCCCGCTGTTGGCTGATGTCACAGAGATGGTTCAGGTTTGAGCAAGATCGCAACCATATGGTTGGGATCCGCCCATATGCCTGGACCATCACTCGGCTAAACCTCTCAGCGAGTTGATGAGAGCCTGAGTCGGCCACTCCTGTCACCTCCACAGCCCAGTGCTCCTGGTGCCAGGGGACCGATGCAGCATCGGACTGTTGCTGCATCCACCTAGGTAAGTATGATTTTGAAATAAAACCAACAGATACATCTCTTTTAAGTGCAGAAACATAATGCAAATTATCTTGTATATGCTTATTTCAGGCTCCTATGGGTGGTCCTGCTTACCCACCAGGAGGGGTAAGTACCATACACACCTAGACCTTACAGATGTAAGCTGTAACTACTATCAACATAATAATTCATGTCTCTTTCTTTCTTAATTCAAGGAGATGATACTGCCAGCTTACCCATCTATGAACCTACCTGTGAGTATTTCTTCTATTGTCTCTTCATGTACCTAGTAATATATATTGCTTGGCAGTTACACTACACCAAAAATAGCTGTTGGAGCTTGCTTTCTAACTTACAGACTTTTTTTTTTTTTTGCATTATTAAACCCCACTGCAAGAGTTAATGGCTCGTTTAGTCTTGGGGAGAGATTTTGTACTTTAACATAACTGATCCTCCGCTCCCCCAGCAGATGGCACTCCCCCTCGTTCCAGCAGTGGAATGTCCCTCAGCGTCATCACATCTAATGTAGGGCTATGGACCCTGTATCGGTCTTGATGATGTCAGGACCTTAGACCGCTGAAGCATGGGGGGAGAAGACTCAGTACAGTGGAAAAGAGGATTGGATAAGTAGTTTTTCTTTTTTAAGTCCTCTATACCTAAACACGCAGTTAACCATTGCAGTGTAAGTACTAATTTTTACATTTCTCTGAGTTGGCCTTTAATTAATTTAAAAAGTTTTCACCCTTTTGAGTCTGAGGCCATCGAGGACCCTCAGAGTCCCTGAAGAGTATTGGTTTGTCACATCTTTTACTAATAAATAAATACACCTGGACTCTCAGCCGTTGGTCTGGAATGCATCTTCTGCTTTTCTTGTATTTTCATCCAAAGTAACCCCTTAATCCTATACACAAAGATAGTTTCTTTTTCTTCTTACGTTCAACCCAGTGGGCTGAATGAAAAAAATAACGGAGGAGGTCATGAGAAGCTTATACTAACTATGAGATTTTAGTAGAGTGATTCCCTGCTGAGCTATTTTGTTCTGACAGGGGGACTGTCAACCACCAGTACACACTGGTCAGCGCTCACAGCCATAGGCTGCGAGCGCTGATCGAATGCTGGGCGGCTACTGGTTTTCCAGCATGCTGGTTAAGAAGCCAGACGTTATGCCAGCTTCTGTTTGACAGGCTGTTGTACACACTTGCGGAATGTTGGCCGGTTCTATTGAGGCTTCTCAACCTCTTTTAGAGGTGCATCCAGTGCATGCTGGGGCAGTGATGTCACAAGGGGGTGGGGCCACCAGGTGATTTCACTGGGTGGCCCTGCCCCATCAACATGTGCCGTACATAAAGCCCCCCACCCCATGTTGAGGGCATGCAGCCTGGTATGATTCAGGAGGGGAGGGCTCATCCCCTCCCTTTCCTGGCCTGCTAGGCTGCATGCTCAGATAAGGGCCTGGTATGGATTTGGAGGGGCTCCACGCAATTTTTTTTACAATTTTCAACATGAGGACAAGTTGCTTTAGGGTCTCCCCCAAAGCCCCCTCCCCATGTTGAGGGAAAGTGGCCCGGTATGGTTCAGGAGTGGGGGGGAGGGGGGATGCGCTCGCTCATCCCCCCCCTATCCTGGCCTGCCAGGTTGCTTGCTCGGATAAGGTCTAGTATGCATTTTTGGGGGGAACCCCACACCATTTTCTTTTCTTTTTATTTTTTTTAACGTGGGGTTCCCCATATCCACTTCAATACACTGTGTTATATATACTACACTGCCTGCACAGACTGAATCTACACTGAATATCTTGACTATCTAGTCTACACTAAATGCAGAGTGTGTGTGTGTGTGTGTATATATATATATATATATATATATATATATATATATATATATATATATATATATATTATTTATTTATTTATTTATTTATTAAATACACTGCCACTAACTAACCTGCCTGTCTAATCTAGCTCAATCTATCTCCGTCCACACACTACACAAGTGTGAAGCATTGACTTAATCCCCCTGAGCCATGATTGGCCAAAGGCACCTTGCCTTTGGCCAATTATGGCTCTCGCAGTGTGCTGTGATTGGCCAAAGCATGCAGGTAAGATGCATGCTTTGGCCAATCATCAGACATCAATGCACTGTGATCTCGCAGTGCATTCTGGGGCGTTCTGCGGCGCACAAATTTCCCACAGACGCCCCATATGTTCAGTTAATTTGCGAGCAAATGAACACTTGATGTTCGAGTCGACCTTACATTCGACTCAAACCACTGGCTCATCCCTACTTCCTAGAAGCAGTCAGCTGGCAGTTATGCTCAGGGCTCATAGACATATGATTGTTCAATCAGCTGGTACAGTCAGGATGGGTGACGTTCATCTTATAACTAGTAGTAGCTGTAAATAAATCTAAAAATGTGGGTAACAAACTGACCATAACTTGTCTATCCAATGTATATGGGGCTGACTCACCTGGTGCACATGTGGCATTTTGCTCTCTTTGCTGTGTCCAGGTTCCTCACAGTCCCATACATACATACATACATACAGCTGCTCAGGATGCAAAGTTTTGAAGGACACACCATTGCAGTGTCCCAGTCCACCAGTCCAACTAGACTCCGCCACCCATCAGACAGTGACAGAGCAGGTCCTGCTGGGAAACAGCGCGGCACCCATGCATGCAAGTAATTAACTGTTCCGTATCATTTGGCTAAGTCCCTAGGGTCTCCATCATGCGGGTCCGGTCCTGGTTTCTGGGGCACGAACCACTTGGGAGTAGGCCATGAACCGCTCCCCACATCATACATGAGACCTGTGACCCCTGCCAGTACTGGTCACCCACTTTCTGGCCTTCACATCATGTTTCTCTTGTGCTCGTTGACCCTGGCAACAGCATGTCACCATTTCACACCATGTGTGCAATACAGGCCCTGTTCTTCCATACGCCATTTCCACCATGCACCCCTCTAATTAAACTCAAACCAGGCATGGAAAGGTTTCAAAAGCTTTACTGGAATAGTGCAGCATGATAAACATAAGTTAACAGTTCAACATTAAAGCGGTAGTAAACCCGCTTGGTCATTTTTACTTACAGGTAAGCCTATGATAAGGCTTACCTGTAAGTAAAATGAATATCTTCTAAACGTGCACCATTTAGAAGATATTCACCCTGGATTCAGCCAGTTAAGTCACCGGCGCATGCGCTATGAAGGTCTTGCTGTAACTTCAGAGCTTCATAGGATTGTAGCCGCATTGCTGGAATCAGCACAGCTCTTGCCCACACCTTGCTGGCTGGTTGTGTCATTCCATGCAGCAGGCTGTGTATTGTGGGACTACAGATCTCAGCAGTCTCATACATGTTGGCCAGCTCAGGCAGCCGAGGATAGACAGGATGAGAAGGTAGCTGAATGCAGGGACGAGCAGAGCCCATCCGGGCGGATGGTGTGCTAAAGAATCAGGTTGCAGCTGACAGCCTGTCTTCTCCCATGTAGCTGGACTCTTCTGGGCAAAACTCTCTCCAGAATTTATGTGAACAGAGAGGAGCAGAGCCCAGCAGTAGCCCTACCAAAAAAACAAAAACAGAGATCCAGGAAACAAGTTAATCCTTTTCCTCCCTGCCAGGCAGCAGCTAACTAGCACTTCCAACATAAATAACATGCAGTTCAGACAGGGTTGAAATACTCACAGGCACTCTCTCAGCACCTGCTTACAGGTATATGTTTACAGAACGCAGTACTACATGAATACATCCTATCACTCTGTTATTGTATAAGATCTTTGGTTCTAACCTATATCTTTCTCCCTATTTTGACAGGTAATGGGAGCACCCATTTATAACCCGGTCAGTGCACAACTATATGTGTGTATGTCTTTCCTCCTGTCTGTGAGTCTATCCAGGGGAAGATGCTTGTAAGAGAAGTGATCTGAAATTTACTACAGCATTTTATGTAAAATCTGCATGCTCAGAACCTTTCCAAGAAAAAAAAATCCTTTATATTCGCCAAGGCAATCAGATACTCTAGATCAGGGGTGCCCAACCTTTTTAAGAGCGAGAGCCACTTAAGCAACTTGGTAACCAGTCACGGGCCACAATGAGTGGAGCAGGCGGATGACAGGTCACGGCTACTCTATAGGACCTCCGATCCGATCCACCCAGATGGAAGGGGACGAGAATTCCCTTCGATTTTTTTTTTTTTAGAAGATCGGATTGGAGGGAGGCGGGACAAAAGTCTGTTTAAGTCTGCCACTCTGTAGAGGTGAATTGAGGGTCTAAGTGCGAAAAGGGCCTAAACTGCTTTCACACTGATGTGCTACGGTTTACCCACACCGATGCAGTGTAGTGCACCTGTGTCTATCCTCCGGGTTAACTGAACTTTGCCATAGACTCTGCCTGTGGCAAAAGCTGGTGCTGTACAGGAAGCATCGGCTTATGGGGCTCTTCTCTGCAGCCGCTTTCTTCCTCTACCACCAGCTTCATTTGCAACACTGATGCTGTGGTATGACAGGTTGGCAACCTGCGATCTGGGCATGCTAACCCACCATTCCAGAGCAGGAGGTCGCGGGCCACATCAGAGGGCTCTGCGGGCCACTGGTTGTCCAACTCTGCTCTAAATCAACAATCTACATCTTTATTTTAAATAATATATGTGGTGTAGTCAGTATTATTATGTGAATTTAGAAACATATCCATCCCTCTTTGAAGCACTCCTGTGGAAGACAGCTCTTCTTGCAAAACAGTACTTTCATATGTAGAGGCTGAACCTCCTTTAGAGTGCCCCTTTGTCATTAGCAATGACCTTAAACTAAACCAGTTTTTGCAGTTTTCTATATGGTCAATTGATATAATTATACAAGGGGATCATATCCCTGCTTAATTGCCTCTTCTTTAAGGAGAATATATATATATATAAAAAAAAATTAAAATAGGAGTCTAAAACTGGCTATACGTGGATGGAAATTTGCCTGGTTCAGCAGGGGCTGGCTGAATTTTGATCCATGTGTGGCCACTGTGGTTGGACAGAAGTTGATCTACCGATTTACTTTTGTTCAACCGCCCTGTCTGATTAAAGCACAGAATACAATAGTGCTGTAGGGAGGATTTCCCCATCTACCTCGAATGTGTGAATGAGGGAATCAGTAAAGTTTTTTTTTTTACGTTCAGCCACCTGGCTGAACAAAAAAAAACCATATCGTGTATGGCTAGCTTAAGGCTAGCCATACACCTTTGGATTTCTTTTGTTCCTCGGCACCTATGACTGTCTAAATAGACTGCATCTGATAGTGTGCAGTCACTGGTCAGCTGATAATTGTTCACCTGGCTCAGTTGATTTTTAAATCAACTTTAGTCAAGCCAGATGGTGTCAACAGGGCCACCCACAGATCAAATTGAACCCAAATTAGCAGGGAAATGACTAAATTTGAGCTGTGCTTGGTTAGCTTAACTGTGATTTTAAGACAAAGATAGATAATAGATGTTTAATGCAGAGTTCCAGGCAAAAAGAGAACTCGGTCTCAAACAATTGAACACCCCCCCCCCCCTCTTTTTCAGATATTTTTTAGATATCTTTTAGATATTTTTCAGATATCTTTTTGGTACCTCTTCTTTGTATGTTTTCTTCGGGACTTCCATCCTATGTTGCCACGGAGAGGTACGTCACTTCCATGGTTGCATCTGGCCCTACTCCTTCCCCCTACTGTCTTCTGGGACCTGTGTGTCCCAGAAGACAACGAGACCATTCAGAAAGCGCCGCACGACTCGTGCATGCACAGTAGGAAACCGACTGTGAAGTTTCCCTTACTTGCAATGCCACAAGTTTTCCCCCGCCGGAAGCAGACAACTGATTGGCGGATGGATTCCCCTGTCAACACTGTCTGTTGATGGGGAAATAGTGAAAATTTCTTTCCTACACACAGGTTGCAGGAAAGAGATTTGCACCATCTATGGCATGCCTAAGACTTTTCCTGCTTTGTTATTTTATTAGCTTGGGAGAAGCCAGAGAAGGGATCATGAAAAAGTAGATTACTATAGAGAACTGTAGATTCAGTAAAAAAAAATATGATATACTATTATGACAGCCCTTGTAGGGAAAAGTATAGATATTTTTTGTATAGTATAAGAGTTCTCTATTCTGTCCTACTCTTCTCTGGCTTGTATGTCTTATTTTTTTTAACAAAATCATGATGTCAGAGACACAGGGCTACAGGCAGTTGTGTAAGTCCAAACTAATGGCACCACATAACAGACATCATTTCAACACTTCAGTGCAGTAAGTGTTAGTGGTATAAGATACATTCATTACTATCCTAGTGGAGGATAACCATAGATTTAATTGTGTGGCTATTTGTTCAGCATGGTGTACCCTAATCCCCATTATTGAGACATGATTCTCCACCATGGACTGCTTTGGTAAATTCTGGTTGCTTTGTTGGCCATGAACAGTTCATCATCTAATGCAGCCTTTCTCAACCTGTTTACCCTGGAGGAACCCTTGAAATAATTTAAAGAGATCAGGAGCCCCTGTTATAAATTCCTATATCTACAGCTTCTGATACATTTGCACTATTAGTATGTTTGCAGCCCCGATTTGCCACCAGCTCCCACTGAGCTGATCAGGGGTACCCCCCTCTTCTTCTCAGGCTAGCGGTATACACACACACACCTGTAAACCTGCTTCCATGTTGTACTCACTTTCTCCTGGCCTGAGGTTCACCATCAGGAATAAAGGAATGTCCACACAAGGAGCCTTTTAGAGATTTTAATGTGCAATGACAAATCAAAAGGCTCTCTCCATCTTCACATTTCAGTGTAGCTCTATTCCACATCATTATGCAAAAAGCTTGAACTCAGAAAATCCAGCCATCCTCTTGCTTCCTCCACTGTGAATCGTTTTACAGTTGGTACTCATCTAGAGCCCTTCTTCCTGGGCCTGTTCCTGGAAGGCTCTCTACTCTACTGTTCCCATACTCCACCAACCCAGGACCCCACTCACACCAGATTATAAAGGCAACTACACACAGGGGCAGAGACCATACTAAAATTAGCCCCTGCTTACAGGTAAATTGTAGAAAGTTTTAAATAAAATAATGAGGAATTTGACATACCTAGAGCATTTACCGCCCTACATTGGGGGTCATTGTGGGTCGGAGATAAAACTGTCACTGTTCAAGGAACCCCTAGCAACCCTGGTTGAGAAAGCTTGATGTAATGTGTCTGTCTGTCCCACAAAAGTATTCAAAAGTGGTTCAAAGAGTACCGTAATAATAATGTGCACAGTACCTTCCCACATAGCAATGAATCGGCAATCATCCCAAAAAAAATCTGATTGATAATAGGTTACTGCTCTGTGCATATCATCATTGCTCTCGTATAAATGGCTTGTTTTTTTTTACGTTATACTCATTAAACTTTCTTTATCCTCCACATCACAGCCAGTTCCTTACTATGCCAACATACCTGGAGGAGTTTCACCCAAAAGGACCTTTATAGTGAAAGGATTTATACCCCAAGGAGGGCAGAGGTAAGTGAAACACAACAACATTACAGTATTCTTCCTTTTGGTGTCGCTTTGTCGATCCTGTGGTATATTACCATCTTTATCACCTCTAACATATCATATTATTAACCAGCTTGATCACCCTCTACTTGTATTGTGTAATTAGAGGAACTCTGAAATAAAACATAAAAATATTATATTTAAAGTGTTACTAAACCCACAACAGTAAGGCCGCGTACACACGCGCGGACTGTTCGCCCAACTTTGTCCGTCCAACAGTTTGAGCGAACAGTCCGCTCAAACTTAGCATGGACGGACATGGCCACACACGACGGACGAACAGTTTGCTGAAACCGTGCGCGATGACGTTTCGGCACGCACGACGGATCGAAAATTTCGACGTCCAATACACTGCAATGCAACCTTCCGACGTGGAAATCCTTTCTGAGCATGCGCGAGACTTAGTTGGCCGAACAAGCCTACACACGAGCGAACAGTCCGCTGAAACCTTGTTTTAGCGGACAGTTTTTCGGAATTTCCGTAAGACCTTGTTCGTCCAACTGTCCGCTGAAACTGTCCGCTGAAGCCCCACACACGAGCGGACTGTCCGCCCAAACACTGTTCAGCGGACAAGGTTGGGCGAACAGTCCGCCCGTGTGTACGCGGCCTAAAAGTAGTCTGTATATGCAGTATAAGCATGCTTGTTATACTCACTGTGGAACCTAAGGGGTTAATTCTCTGCATTGTGTAAAAAAGGCTGTTTGATCCTGTCTTCTCTGATCCTCCCCTATTTTCACTGTTCCCAAACCATCTGCTGATAGAACAGAGCCTGAGAGGCACATGCTGAGTTTGGGGTGTATTGTGAGAGGATTTATTTTTCTTGGGCGGGTGCATGTGATTAGCACAGGGCCAATCAGCACTGTCCAGCGGGAGGGTCAGGAGTCATGCAGCCTCACAGGATAGTCAAAGTAGAATGAAAACTCCTCCACAAGCTTTAACCAGACACTGATAGAAGTCACAAGACTGCTCTAGCTGCCGATTAGAAAAGGTATTTAGCCATTTCTAGTCACTAAAATAATTGCATTTCCATGTTCTGTTTACTGTGGGAGATCAGTCATAGTGAGTGCAGGGTCCTGGGTTTAGTACCACTTTAAAATAATTTATAGAATACAACCTACTTGTACAATGGCCCCTATTTTGGCAATAATTTTATTCAGCTAGTTCCTTGCTGACTAGCTGACTCCTTGGCTCAAATGTCACATAGGCTTTCATGTGGAAGTTAAAGAACTGGGAGCTGCAAAAGTGCCCTAATGCCGCGTACACATGATCGCAATTCCAGACAGAAAAAGACAGATGAGAGCTTTTCATCGGAAAATGCGACCATGTGTATGGAATTTAGCTGTCCGAATTTCCGCCAGCCAAAAATTGATATAAAGTTTTTCTGTCGGGAAAAATGAGAACATGCTTTCGTAAATTCCGATCATGTGTATGTGTAGCGGCCATAACCCTTGGCAGGGCGGCCTTGACTTCTGGGCTTACCAGTTACCTCCCTTGGCTGGTTCTTCCACGTCTAGGGGTTCCCAGGGTTAGTACCCAACAACTTTGGATGCGGACACCATAAAAGTCCTTTAGAAAAGGTTTTTATTTGCAAGGGTAACATCCAATAAACACAGTCTCGTATGGGAACAGAGGGCAGGGGTGAAGGAACTCAGGCACCTTGAACTGCTAATATCAGAAAGTCTCTAATACCACCCAGAGAGTAGCCACTCGCAGCTGGGTGCTTCAAAGCTGAACAAATCTCTAGCCAGAGATTATGGCAATCAGCGCATTAATTCAGAACTTGCGAAACCTTGGACCTTGAGTAACTTGTAACAGCAGTGAACAGGAACCTTTCATCAGTACCTGGAACATTCTCTGTCTCCTTGGCAGTACTGGAAAAAGTGTGAATTCGTCAGTCTCCTTCACAACTTAGCAACCAGGCACTTCTCGGGATGCCAGCTTGTCGGCCCTCCTCCAAAGAGTCCTCCCCCGGTCACTTACACGAGCTGCGGTGCCCCTTCAAGTCGAGAGCACACCTGGATGCCTTGAATCCTCCCTCAGTTACTGCACCTCGGACCAGCCGGTTCCGAGACTCGGGAACGGACGGATCCCCGCCCCAGACCAGGCGGGTCTTTTGGGGCTAACCAACCGAAGTATGTTGCAGAGTGACATATGCTCCCGTGACCGAGACCCCTCGTGGGGCTACCCCAGTCCAGTATCAGGAACAGGCCACCATGGCCTCACGAACGAACCCTGAATGTGTGACTTCAACATCTTAAGTACCCTTCCCCCGGCACACCTACTGATTGGTTCCGAGGAACGCCGATACACAAACCATCCAAACAGGCCTGGTTCTGAGCCTATCATGTGCACCTCACTGTACACATGACCAGGCAGAACTCTAACACAGCCCAGCCAAACTGATGTCAAAGTTAACCTACACAATTAACCCTCAGAACCCCATTACTGTTCTGAGGCAAAAACTAAATTTATACATGACAGACTCCTTGTCCAAAGTGTCATCGCTACATATGCAATTCCGACACTCAAAAAATGATGCGTGCTCAGATTCAACTACAAGACGGAAGCCCCCCCCCCCTCCCCCCCCACAGTTACAGAATGTCGGCCTCTCGCATACCGGAAGCAGTGCGGCCACTTTATGGGGGCGCTATATTAATTTGCCTCTCAGCCCAGTCCGCCCTATAAGACTGGCGCTACACTAACAGCGCAAGCTGGTGGGGACTCTTTCAGTGCTGCCCCCTGCAAAGTGTTGCCCTAGGCCTGAGCGTTGTCGGCCTAGGCCAGGATACAACGTTGCCACAGAGGTAATCAAATACCACCAAAAGAAAGCTCTATTTGTGGGGAAAAAAAGGGCGTCAATTATGTTTGGGTACAACGTTGCATGACCGTGCAATTGTCAGTTAAAGCGACAGTGCTGAATCGCAAAAAGTGCTCTGGTCAGGAAGGGGGTAAAATCTTCCGGGGCTGAAGTGGTTAATAGTATGTTGCGAGCTCACTGTTGTAGTATCTCCTGGCCAGAGACAATCCAATGATTGCCTAACTCATTTCTTCATGATAGACTAACCATCTACCACACATCTTTTTTTCAGTTTCCACATTAACTTTAAGTCATCGAGAACTAATGACATTGCTCTGCATTTCAACGTCCGCCTGAACGAAAACGCAGTGGTGAGGAACAGTTTTCTGGGCGGAGGCTGGGGCCATGAGGAAAGGAGCGCTCCATTTAATCCCTTCCTAGCCGGCCAGTATTTTGATGTAAGTATTTCTAAGCTCGCCAAGGAACAGCCCTAAAAAAATAATGCCCCCCCCCCCCCCAAATCCCTTTAATGCACTCAGAGCTATCAGGCTTATTTAAGCAAGGCAGTGGCAAAGTATTCAAACTTCAACAAGCCAAAGCATTACTGGAAGTAATCTGTAAGCAGACTGTGGAAATCTGATTGGCTGGTACAGATTTTGTCTCTATATGTAAATGAAGCCCTCCAAAGCAGTGGAAGTTCATCCATATAGAGGGCATACTTACACTTGATGGTGAAAGTATGTCAAGGTTTACAACCAGATAGAATACGGTTCTCAGAGTAAGCTCTGTTCAGGAGCTGATAGAGGGCCAGACCTGGGGGCCGAAACATACTAGGAATCCCAAGGAAACAAAAACCTAAAATGTATAAGTGACTATAATACGTTGACTGAAATTAAAAGAATGGGAAAAGTGTGCAAAAAAGAAATGGATAACTGTAGTGTATATTGTCAGCTTTGGACAGGGGCTTATAAAACTACTCGCACCTCCATTGACACGTATTATGTTCTCTTCTCCCAGATTTCCATCCGTACAGGCAATGGACGCTATAAGGTATATGTGAATGGACAGCAGTTCTGTGAATACGCCCACCGCTTCCCCAACGTGCAGATGATTGATACCCTAGAAATTGGAGGAAATATTGTCTTGTCACTTGTACAGATTTAAAGCACGCACCCACTTCATAGTGCAGCAAAACACAAAGTCTGGTTAATTTCTAAATGATATATTCTTGCTAGGCAGAAACACAGGTCAAATGTTATTTGGAGCCAATAAAAATACATTTCTCAAATAAACTGGGAGTTTTATTCATATTGCTCGCAAGGTAATTGTTAAATTGTTAAAGGGGCTGTGACAGGCTGATCGGTTAAACAGTTATAACTAAAAGTGAAAAAAACATTTTTTTGTTTTTTTGTTTGTTTTTTTGGATGGCATGGAGCGGGATTAGACCCCCTGTCAGTTTTTATTGCTGTCTTTGTCCCCAGAGATTCACCCTCTCTATTTGTCCTGTTTACCATTATCATTGAAAGTGAAAGTAAATGAAAATCTCTGTCTGTAAAATTGTGAGTACCTCTAAATGGCATTTTTAAGGCAATTGAAGAAAATACTTTTTTTTTCAAAAAGTAGAAATGTATTAATACACAATTTTTTACATGATAAAAAGATTCTCAGAGGGGAAACCCAAACAAAAAAACACTTATACTTTTATCATAATGATGTGAATTGTATCACAAGTTGTATCACCCCACTACACATAGAGAGTACCATCCATACAAATTACAGTTGATGATGAGTAGTGGGAATATCAAACGCGTTTTGACATATGTATTAATTATATTCTTCTTCAGGAACTGATACCACTCCTGAAAATAAAGAGTAGAGTATAAATACATTTTGAAGTTAAAATAGATGAATATCATATGAAACATGAAAAATATTTCCAAAATATCAAACTTACCTATCAAATATATTATTGGAGAGAGCATTCCATCAACACTGATGTCCATTTTGAAAGTCTGCAGAAAATATGCCTTTCATCACATAAGGGGGCCACTGGACTAATCTCATAAGGGAATCAAAAAAGCAGGAACAGGGAGGAAACCCAAAGTTTCCAATTGCAAAAACTAAGAAAATAATATGTTTGTAGTAATATACTCAATTCAGATTTTGAAATATATATGTATATACCTCCCAAGGATTCCCCTAAACCACAAGGGAAGAAGGAAACCCTCAACAGGGAAGCACTTAATTCACAAGGGAAGAGGACCCTACACAAGGAGTCACCACATCCTTAAGGAGAAGGAGCCACCTGAACATGAGGCAATGGAAAGCCAAAAGAAATAAAAATGCCTATAAAGGATAAAAAAAAACCACTTACTGAATAGTTGTCATGTATATTCGACCACAAAGGCTTAACAATTGGCTACAAACAGCTCAGTCCAGATAGATTGTGTAGGGTAAAATTACCCCCCGAAACGTGGCTGCACTACAGTGTCCTCCAACTCTGTGGCAAGGAGAGGAATGGCACCGATGTGGTCCGTGGCGTCTTCCTTTCATTGCACCATGTGGGCTGCCAAATTGAGACGTGGTATGCTGCAGACAAAGAAATGGCAGTGACGTCATGCGTAATGTGGCGAGGGAGATGCTGCGTATAGAATGATCCTGCTCCCGGATGTTGCGAATGTAATGATGCCACCTGCAAAGATGAGGGCAGGTGATGACATGCGCACCGCATGATGGTAAACGCAGCATGCTGGCTACACAATGGGAGAAGGTTGCATGAGAAAACATCCTCAGCAGCATATAGGCCATACGCCATTCAATTCGGACATACGTATCCAGGGATAGGAGAAGAGGCCATAGGGAAGACTAAAACCACCGACACAGGGGGGAGGGGGTGCAGGTATCTGCACCTCCCTCCCCCCTGAAAGGTGCCAACTGTGACACCGGAGCGGGGGGAGGGTTCCGATGAGCGGAAGTTACACTTTAGGGTGGAACCCCGCTTTAAGTCGAATTCTTGCCTATCTTAGTTAGTCACATTGGTATGTGCACATAAAGAGGTGTACATACAGAGCTCTAAATACACTTTCCTGGAAGTATGATTATTTTGGGTTCCGGGTGTAAAGCTGCCTGTCGTTTCGCAAGGTATACTGGGCACCCAAGTCCCTCAGAGCATCATCAATATTATTATTATTATACAGCATTTATATAGTACCGACAGTTTACGCAGCACTTTACAACATGAGGGTAGACAGTACAATTACAATACAATCTAATACAGAAGGAATCAGAGAACCCTACTCGTTACAGCTTACAATCTAAGGGGGAGGGTCAAGAGATACAAGAGGTAATATCTGTGGCGGATGGGCTGATGGAGAAAATAAATTTGCAGCTGTTAGGTGGGGGCCAGATAGGCTTCTCTGAAGAGATGAGTTTTCAGGGATCGTCTGAAAGTGGACAGAGTAGGAGATAGTCGGACAGATAGGGGTAGAGAGTTCCAGAGGATGGGAGAGGCTCTGGAGAAGTCAGAGAGGCAAGCATGGGATGAGGTGACAAGGGAGCTAGAAATCAGGAGGTCTTGGGAGGAACGAAGAGAACGATTAGGTTGGTATTTTGAGACTATGTTAGTGATAAAGCTAGGGGCCAAGTTGTGGATGGCTTTATAAGTTATTGTTAGCATCCTGAAGCCAATAGAGGGATTGGCAGATAACGGTAGCAGACGCAGAGCGGTTTGTAAATGAGATGAACCTGGCAGCAGCCTTCATGATGGACTGAAAGTGTTATAGCCTTTTTAAAGGTAAGTCAATGAGGAGAGAGTTGACCAGGGAGTGGATTATAAGCTTTGTGGTGTCTTCAGATAGAAAGGATGGTATCTTGGAGATGTTGAGGCGGTGTTCCGTCAGATTGGGCAACCCGTCAAAACTTGTACCCAAAAGGACGTTCCATCACGGCCATCTTTGTACACCCTGCACCCAGCCACAATAAGCCTACAGTCTGAAGTCACCAAGCAGACATCTTTTTTACACACACCAAAGTCTTGCATTTCACGCTACCATTACCACTAAACTGAGCTTATATTGTGAAATACAGTATTTAGAAGTCTGTGACACTGTTTTGACGTTGAATTTTAAAAGCAGCCGAGTTCTATCACATTAGCAAATGTGTGAGATACTTTTAAAATTCAACGTCAAAACAGTGTCACAGACTTCTAAATACTGTATTTGACAATATAAGCTCAGTTTAGTGGTAGAAATAAGTGTGAAATGCAAGACTTTGGTGGGTGTAAAAAGATGTCCACTTGGTGACTTTAGACTGTAGGCTTAGCATGGGTGAGTGCGGGGTGTACCAAGATGGCCATGACGGAACATCACTTCCGTTACAAACTCTGATGGGTCGCCTAATCTGACTGAACAGTAGCAAGCTTTCGACAGTGACTGGATGTGGGGCCCCAAAGGGGTAAGGTCTGGTGAGCAACTCATGCAACATCACACTCAACGTTAACCTCTCTGTGCTCTCGTTGCAGGGCAAACCTGTTAGGACCTCTGGGCCACATCCCAATGTCCCAGTTTTTACATATATATATATTATTTATTTTTGCATTTCCAAAAACATTTTACATATCAGAGCCAACATCTGATTTTCACATGGCCATCATTGTTCAATAAAACATTCTCAATTTCCAGGTCTCTGTGGATGATCTATTTTCCATGCAAGACCTTGATCCCACAGACTATTTCCACAGTGATATGTCTTCCCACCTTAGTCTTCAGGAATCTGTTCTCGCAAACCAGCTAAACAGGATCCCACTTCTGGCCAGCTCCATGACAGCACATAAGTAGCTGTGTGTCTGGTATGTCCCATAGCAATGAATGAAGAAAGGGCATTTACATGACAGTTGTAGTTGTACATTCATGAGCTGTTTATATACTGCCAGTGTCTTTTTTCATAATTTTTGTGGCCACCACATGATCTGTTCCCAACTGGACTTTTCCAAAGCCCCATTCTCCAAAAATACTTTAGAAAATTAATTTCTTGTCATGGGAACCGGTCTGTCTGTTGGGGAATAAAGCACAGTCTGGGACCCAGTTTATCGTCATTTTTATGAATCAGGATGACAGGTTCAAGGACTACAGCTATTAATTGTTAAGAAGAGTTTTGGTACTTTACCTTCTCTCCTGTTTTGCATGTCTTTCCAGACCCCTGTTGAGATGGTCCTAAAAGTCAGTCAATGTTTCCCTTGGACTTCTTTCTACACTGGGTCATGCATAGTCATTTAATGCAGCAATAGTCACAACTGTTTCACATATAATGCACATTTCCACAAGGCTTTGAGATTTCATATCTTTACATTTTCTTGCTGGTGATTAACTTTGATTGATCATAGAACTATGCAGCAGAAGGTCTATTAGACTGGCAGATGAGGAGAGTCTTGGATCCCACTTTCTGTATTGTAGCTCTCTCCATAGGAAGACTGTGTGCATCTTTCATGTAGAGACTTCCTAAAAGAAACCTGTATAAAGAGGAACATGGAAACTGCTACTGCAGATTTTCTTCCTCAAATACTAGTTGCCTGGCACTGGCTTCAAAGTCTGAGTCACTGACACTGACCCAGCAGGCATATTAGCAAATCAGACTGCAATCACAACTGCTGACCTGTATAAAGCCTCATACACATGATCGGACTTTGTACAAACTTTCCTGTGGATTTGTGTCCAAAGGGCGTCGGCCGAGAACTTGTATTGCATACACACGGCAGGACTTTTTCAGCCAACTTTCACCAAATCATGTGGTTTTTCTGCTCTTTACCGCCACCTTTGGTCAACTTCTGTATTGTTGGCTGATCTTTTGCATTGGTTCTAAGGATGCCTGTTTGTACTTTGTACAAAAGTCCTATGGTTTTCTGTACACACGATCAGACTTTGCTCCATCTGACTTTTGTTGCCAGAAAGTTTGTCCGTTCGCATAGCCAACAAAAGTCTGATGAAAACCAAAAAAGTTTGTCTGATGGCGCATACACGGTCGGATGTTGCTCCAAAACAGCTAATATGCATGTTTGTTGTCAAAAAGTCTGATCGTGTATATGGGTCTTAAGGCTGGATTCACATTTATGCATTTTTAGTGCTTTTTGCATTTTGCACTACAGAACGTGTTCCATAGAAAACAATGTTAAATGGACTATAGTGCAAATCTGCAAAAAGCACTCAAACTGCATAGGTGTGAATCCAGCCTAACTCTTCTGAATCAGTGACTCAAAAGGTATGAAAGTCACTTGAACAACATAATAGCCTGGCAATTAGCATTTAAAAAAAGAGGCCTGGTTCACACCTATCCAGTTTGCAGTTGGTGCATATTCCAGGTGCATTTTGCGTTTTTCAATACATGTATTTGACCCATTGAAGTCTATGGAACCAAACACACAACCTGCTTGTCCCTGGCCCTTTCCATAAAATGCACAGATATGAACGTGACCCATAGGAAACCATTTTAAAATAGACTGTAGTGTGTTTCTGCAAAAAATTGGATTTTTACGTCAAACTTACCTGTAAAATCCTTTTCTTTGAGTACATCATGGGACACAGAGCCAGGCTAATATTCATTACCTGCTGGGACATCCCAGAGCAATAGCCTTGAGGGGAGGGTGACACCCTGTCAAACAATAGCCATCAGAACTTATACGGCAGCCCGCAGTACACTGCGGTCGAAAGCCAAATTCTCGGCTGCTTGAACATCCACTTGATAAAATTTTGTTAACTTATGCACTAAAGGCCAGGTAGCAGCCTTACAAATCTGAGCCACAGATACCCGATGGCGAAAAGCCCAGGAGGTTCCTACACCCCTGGTAGAATGAGCTCTCACCCTAAAGGGAGGAGCTTTATGTTTTAGACCATAGGCCTGAATGACCAATTGATGGACCCAATTGGCAATGGAAGCTTTGGAAGAAAAAAAAGAGTCTGATCCTTGGATCTCTGCAGATCTAGACAAATAAACCTTGACTGCCCGGACAACGTCCAAAGAATGCAGTTGTCTCTCTTCCGCTGAACGAGGTTGAGAGAAAAAAGAAGGCAAAATAATATCCTGATTTAAATAAAAGGCCAACACCACCTTTGGCAAAAATGATGGAACAGGTCATAACACGACTCCGTCATGGTGAAGGATCAAGTGCGGTTCCCTGCATGAAAGGGCCACCAACTCTGACAACCTTCTAGCCGAGGTGATAGCCATCAGGAAGGCTAGCTTGCATGACAGCAAGTCTAATGGAATTTCCTTAATTGGTTCAAATGATTGTTTCTGTAACACAGACAGTACCAAGTTCAAGTCCCAAGGACACATAGGTGACCTAATGGGGAGAAGCAAGCGAGTTGCCCCCTGCATAAATGTTCAGATCAGTGAATGGGAGGCTAAAGGCCTTTGGAAGAATACTGATAGTACCGAAACTTGACCTCTGATTGTACTCAAAGCCAATTTGATTTCCACAGCTGACTGTAGAAAAGAGAGAATTTTCCCAATCACATATTTTAGAGGATGCCATTTTCTGGCTTCACACCAAGCAATATAAGTCTTCCAGACCTTATGATAAATCTTCCTAGTGACAGCTTTTCTAACATTCACTAGAGTAGACACGACTGGTCCCGAAATGCAATGGTCCTTTAACACAATAGCCATGTCATCAAATTTAGAGACTATAAATTGGGGTGGAATATAGGAACGTGTGGCAGTGAAAATATTTGCCAGCACACCATGGAAAGGCATAAATAGCATCCAAACGGGTAATTTATTGCATGATCACAACACAACGCTTCGGAATCACGCAGGCATATTCCGATGAAGGGGTCCTGCGTCACTCCGAAACGTTGCACTCTCCTTGTGTTGTGATCATGCAATAAATTACTGCTGGCAAATATCTTCACTGTGACTTTTTTTTTTTTTAAGGTTTCTTCACAGTAAGAGCTGTGAAAATGTGGAATAGACTCCCTACAGAGGTGGTTATGGCCAGCTCAGTGGATTGCTTTAAGAAAGGCCTGGATTATTTCCTAAGTGTACATAATATAACTGGGTACTAACATTTATAGGTAAGGTTGATCCGGGGAAAATCCGATTGCCTCTCGGGGATCAGAAAGGAATTTTTTCCCCTGCTTTAGAAAATTGTATCATGCTCTGCTGTTTTTTTTTTTTTTGCCTTCCTCTGGATCAACTGTGGGTATAGAATTGGGTATATGGGCTGGTATGATATTTATTATATATATATTTTTTTGGGTTGAACTGGATGGACTTGTGTCTTTTTTCAACCTGACTAACTATGTAACTATGTAACTTGAACCAGTATCCAGCTGGTTGCTGCTGCAGCACCCAAACTCGAGAGCTCACCCAGGAATGTGTGGGATGATATGAAGTAGAATATAAGCCCTCGACACAGTAAATCAGGGCAACGAGGAACGACTGTCAGTCTCACAATCTCCGGGATCCAGGGCCTTCTGGGTCAGGCTGGTGCTACCAGAATGGCTGGAACAACCTCTCTCCGAATCCGGCGCAACAAATGTGGAAGGAGAGGGATTGGAGGGAAAGCATAAACCAGGGAGTACTGGCTCCATGGAACTATCAGAGCATCTGCTCCAATTGTCAAAGGATCTTTTGTTAAAGACACAAACTATTGTAACTTGTTGTTGAACCTGGATGCCAGTAGGTCGACCTCTGGCCATCCCCGACTTTGGCAAATTTCCTGGAACAGCTCTGGGTGTAGGGACCATTCCCCTGGACAGATCTGCTGGCGGCTGAGATAATCTGCCTTCCAGTTCTCTAGTCCCTGGATATGGACTGCCGATATAATTGGCACATGTCCCTCTGCCCAGGCTAGTATGTAGTTTACCTCCTCCTTCAGACCTGAACGACTCCTGGTACTGCCTTGGTAGTTTATATAGGCCACTGCTGGGGCATTTTCGGACCGAACCTTGATGGGGCAGTCCTGAAGCTCCACCATCCAGGACAAGATGTACTGCTCATGATTCTAGGACGCTGATGGGCAGGGTCTGCTCTGTCCCTGACCATTTCCCCTGAGCTGTGAGCCCATCTAGGTCGCTCCCCAGCCTGAGAGACTGGCATCTGTAGTCAGTACTCTCCAAATTACTGGGAGAAATTATTTTACCTTTCGCAGGTTCTTATCCTGCAACCACCAGTTTAGGCTTAAGCATGCCTGAGGAGATAAGCATATTGGATAATCCAGCGCTTTTCTTCCTCTGTTCCAACCGACAAGATGTCTTGTTGTAAAGGCCTGGAATGGAACTGAGCATAGGTCACTGCCTCGAAGGAGGATACCATCCTCCCTAGAAGACTCATACAGAGCCGAATGGAGGGTTGTCTGGTGCACCTTATCTGACGCACCTGATATTTATCTGACGTACTCGTTTAGGCTTAATCATGCCTGAGGAGATAAGCATATTGGATCATCCAGCGCTTTTCTTACTCTGTTCCAAACCCACAAGATGTCTTGTTGTAAAGGCCTGGAATGGAACTGGGCATAGGTCACTGCCTCGAAGGAGGATATCATCCTCCCTAGAAGTCTCATACAGAGCCGAATGGAGGGTTGTCTAGTGCACCTTAACTGACGCACCTGATCTTTCAGGGCACAGATCCTTATGAGCGGCAAGAATACTCTTGTTTGGACCGTGTTTAGAATGAGACCTAAATACCTTAGACTTTGAGCTGGTCTCAAGGATAACTTTTCGGTATTTATGATCCAACCTAAGCTAAAAAGTCTCCCCTCTGGAGTGAGGTAACTACTGAGTGGACAGATTCCATCTGAAAGGAATGTATCAATAGATACTTGTTCAGGGACCTTAGGTCCAAAATGGGCCTTGTGTCCCCATTTGGTTTCTGAACCATAAACAGGTTTGAGTAAAACCCTGTGCCCCTTTCGTATACAGGCACCTCTACAATCACTCCTTAATGCACTAGATGATGTAGTGCCTGAAGCAATAAGTTTCTTTTTGGAGGAGCTGAGGGAATGCTGGATCTTAAAAACCTCTGGGAACCCCCCGTAATTCCAATTTGTAACCGGAGATATAATTGAGGTGACCCACTTGTCCTGAATTGTAGTTTTCCAAATGTCCGCAAAGTGCAACAGCCTCCCCCCACCCAATGGAGTGGGGGGCGTCCCCTCAAAAGGAGGGCTTGGTGCTGGGTTTAGAAGAATTTTGGACCCAGGGCCTTTTTAGGCCCTGGCCTTGCGGCTTGCCCCTGGCCCTAGCTTCCTGTTAGCGGCGAAGCAGTCCCTGGGTTTTTAAACAAAGGATGTTTGGGGCTTTTCTTCACAGGAAGTAGAGAACTCTTCCCTCTGGAAATCTTTTGGATATATTTGTCCAAGTGATCAACGAATAAACACTCCCCATGAAACGGGAAACCTGCCGATAACTTTTTACAAGGAAGCTTGGCTGACCAGTTCTTAAGCCATAAAAGTCTGCGTATATGTACAGACAAGAGAGCCAGATGAGAAATCTGCTGTATTAAATCCTTTAAAGCATCAACAGCAAAACACAGCGCTCAAGGATAATCTGTCTTACTTTCAGGCAGATCATCCTCCTGGTTAGGCCTATCTGGGCCTTTTGACCTGATCCTTACGGACTGGCAAATACAATTGCTGCAACAGCTGGCTGAATAGCTGAACTGGCCAAAGAAAATGAAGCCTTTAATAATAACTCCAATTTCTTGTCAACGGGGTCTTTAAGCCCTGTGCGTTATCCACTGGACAAGTTAAGTTGTACGGTTGGCATGCTCCATTTCTTAACCAACTTTTCATCAATGGGATATAAAGGAAAACCTTTTAGGAGGCAAAAAAAGCCCTGTCAGGATGTTCCCAATCAGCATACACTGCGTGTTCCAACAGGGGGTGTAGCGGGAAAGTCTGTGCGGCCTGAAAAGGATTCAAAGTCTGACCATGTGTATGCGGCATAAGGGCCCAATCTTCACCCTTCACGATGGGTTCCTGTCACTTGGACCTTCAAAGACTTGGTGCCCTTTCATGTTTAGGGTCCACTCCCTTGGACATGTACAGCACCCTGCAGGAAATTCCTTAGCATTGTAGTGTTCAGGATTTCCACTCCGCAGGGTGCAGCACCTCGGAGGCCACGTTACAGGCAAAACCTCGCAGGAGCTAGAGTCTTCTTTGCGAGGCTCGGGTACCATTTATCCAAGCATAAAAGCCTGTGTCAAATGGATCGGTCAATCCCTTGATTCATTTTTGGAACCGTTTGTGGGACTAGAGACCTGGAGCTCAGAGAGCTCAAACAAACCGTGCCATCCACCTTGCAGACCCTGGTAAAAAAAAACTAAAGTACTTCCTGTATGGGAGGGGTTATATAGGGGATCACTTCCTGTCTGAAGACCTTTGGTCTACCAGTGTCCATTCACCTAATGATGGAGTATAATCCAGCAGGTAATGAATATTAGCCTGACTCTGTGTCCCATGATGTATGAAAAACAAATACATAGGTGTGAACCAGGCCTATAGTAAGAGTGCTACCCATGCGGAACACTCCAACCAAGAATAAGGGTGGACAGCCAAGAACTGGCTATAACCTACTTATTCAGTGTCCAGAGATCAATCCAAGGAAACACAAATAGGGGTACTAATCTAATCATGTGTAGATTATCAATGCATTTGGCTTGTGTGTCCCTCATTTCTCCCAGATCTATTTACCACTCTTTACCCATGACTCATTTTGCTTTTGAACATACCATTTAAAAGGGGAAAAATTCCCCATAAATTCTCCTTATTTCCCTTCAGCAAAAAAAAACAAAAACAAGACTTCCCCAAAAAAAAACTGTGTCTGTGGGTTTTTTTTTTTAAAGACAGTTTTTATTAAGCAGCGATCTCTACACTATTGGCAATTAAAAACTTCAGCTGGGGGGAGGTAATATGTAAATTGTAATATAGCTCACAGCCAGAAAAAAAAAAATATTAGTTGCATACAACATGACATCATACAAGGTTAGTGACATTTTATTTCGTTTTTTACTTACATAAAACACCATCTTTGTGGTACTTTGGTATTGATTGGAATGCCATTTAAAATTTGAAGCACAATTTTTTTTTAAATCATGCTTTTTTGGTTGCCATACAACACCTAATTATGTAAATTAAAAATGACAAATCTAGTGTTGATCGTTTGCCAAGATAAATGAATTGCCATGTTCAGTTCAGAACATGGTTGGGTTAGGACACTATGGGGTTGATTTACTAAAGGCAAATAGGCTGTTCACTTTGCAATGAAAGTTATATTTTGCAAGGGAATTTGCCCCAGAGCATAGTGAATAAGGGGGAAGATCTGCTGACTTCCATTATCCAGTCATGTGCAAGCAAAAAATTCAGTTTTTTTTTTTTTTTTTTTTAACCACTTCAGCTCCGGACCAATAAATACCTTAAGGACCAGAGGTCTTTTTGCAATTTCGCACTGCGCTGCTTTAACTGGTAATTGCGCGGTCATGCAATATTGCACCCAAACGAAATTTGCGTCCTTTTCTTCCCACAAATAGAGCTTTCTTTTGATGGTATTTGATTGCCTCTGCGATTTTTTTTTTTTGCGATATAAATGGAAAAAGAGCGAAAATTTTGAAAAAAAAAGATATTTTCTTCTTTTTGTTATAAGAAAAATCGAATAAACTAAATTTTAGTCATACATTGAGGGCAAAATTTATTCAGCCACATGTCTTTAGTAAAAAAAATGTCAATAAGCGTATATTTTTTGGTTTGCGCAAAAGTTATAGCGTCTACAAACTAGAGTACATTTTCTGGAATTTACACAGCTTTTACTTTATGACTGCCGATCTCATTTCTTGAGGTGCTAAAATGGCAGGGCAGTACAAATCCCCCCCAAATGACCCCATTTTGGAAAGTAGACACCCCAAGGAAATTTCTGATGGGTATGTTGAGCCCATTGAATATTTATTTTTTTTGTCCTAAGGGATTGAATAATGACAAAAAAAAATAAAAAAATTTTTTTTACAAAAAGTTGTCACTAAATGATATATTGCTCACACATGCCATGGTTATATGTGGAATTGCACCCCAAAATATATTCCGCTACTTCTCCCGAGTATGGGGATACCACATGTGTGGGACTTTTTGGGAGTCTAGTCGCGCACGGCACCCCGAAAACCAATCACCATCTTCAAGATTTCTAAGGGTGCAAATTTTTGATTTAACTCCTCACTACCTATCACAGTTTCGAAGGCCATAAAATGCCAAAATAGCACAAAACCCCCCA
Source organism: Lithobates pipiens (assembly GCF_037356315.1). Classification (NCBI taxonomy): domain Eukaryota; kingdom Metazoa; phylum Chordata; class Amphibia; order Anura; family Ranidae; genus Lithobates; species Lithobates pipiens. Next base: position 202,726,727 of record NW_027507685.1, read on the forward strand.
AAATGACCCCATTTTGGAAAGTAGACACCCCAAGCTATTTACTGAGAGGCATGTTGAGTCCATGGAATATTTTATATTTTGCCACAAGTTGCGGGAATATTACAAACTTTTTTTTTTTTGCACCAAGTTGTCACTAAATGATATATTGCTCACACATGCTATGGGCATATGTGAAATGACACCCCAAAATACATTCTGCTGCTTCTCCTGAGTACAGGGATACCACATGTGTGGGACTTTTTGGGAGTCTAGTCGCGCACGGCACCCCGAAAACCAATCACCACCTTCAGGATTTCTAAGGGTGCAAATTTTTGATCTAACTCCTCACTACCTATCACAGTTTCGAAGTCCATAAAATGGCAAAATAGCACAAAACCCCCCCAAATGACCCCATTTTGGAAAGTAGACACCCCAAGCTATTTACTGAGAGGCATGTTGAGTCCATGGAATATTTTATATTTTGCCAAAAGTTGCGGGAATATTACAAACTTTTTTTTTTTTGCACAAAGTTGTCACTAAATGATATATTGCTCACACATGCTATGGGCAGAAGTCAAATTACACCCCAAAATAAATTCTGCTGCTTCTCCCGAGTACGGGGATACCACATGTGGGGGACTTTTTGGGAGCCTAGCCACGTACGGGACCCCGAAAACCAAGCACTGCCTTCCGGATTTGAATATAAAATGCTACCAAAAAACCTGTTAGCGATGGCAGGGATCAGGCCTGACTCTGCGATCGCTGCAGTTATGTGTTTAGTGTTTTGTAAGTGACAGTGATCGATCGATACTGCACTTGGGTGGGCTGGGCAGAGGGGCAAAACGCAGGTGCCAGCAGGTATTTGGGCTGATCCCGCTAACAATGCGTTTTTTTGGAACCCTAAACTGCTGGGGACGCTAGTATAGATCTGATCAGATCAGATATTGATCTGTTCAGATTCTATACCACTACGGGAGGTGTATGCTTTGCGTGTGGGTGTTAGCGGTACTGGCACTAACCTAGCGCTGCCTGGGGCGACGCAGACCCTGACCCTAAAACCTAATTGATATCACCCGCCGGGTGATCAGGGGGTTAAACCTTTATTGGGTAATAAATGGTGGGTGCCCTGATGCTATAAAAAACAAACTAACCAGAGTCACCCGTAACACTTATACGGTGATCAGTGGTGAAAGGGTTAACTAGGAGCAATCAGGGGGTTCAAATTTTTATTAGGTAGTATATGGGGGTCCCTGGCGCTATATAAAAACCTGACGGGGAACCTAAATAACTAACTGGCTAACCAGCGTCACCAGTGACACTTATACTGTGATCGCTGGTGAAAGGGGGTGAAAGGGTTAACTAGCAGCAATCAGGGGGTTAAAACCATTATTGGGTAGTATATCGGGGTACCTAGCGCTATAAAAACCTGGCGGTGAACCTAAAAAAATAACTAGCTACCTAGCGACACTAGCGACACTGATGCAGCGTTCAGAAAAATTATCGCTTAGTGACACTGGCAAAAGGGGGTGAAAGGGTTAACTAGCGGAAATCAGGGGGTTAAAACCATTATTGGGTAGTATATCGGGGTACCTAGCGCTATAAAAACCTGGCGGTGAACCTAAAAAAATAACTAGCTACCTAGCGACTGTAGCGACACTAATGCAGCGATCAGAAAAACGATCGCTTAGTGACACTGGCAAAAGGGGGTGAAAGGGTTAACTAGCGGCAATCAGGGGGTTAAACCCATTATTGGGTAGTATATCGGGGTACCTAGCGATATAAAAACCTGGCGGTGAACCTAAAAAAATAACTAGCTACCTAGCGACACATGCAGCGATCAGAAAAATGATCGCTTAGTGACACTGGCAAAAGGGGGTGAAAGGGTTAACTCTAGGGGCAATCAGGGGGTTAAATCTTTATTGGGGGGTGATAGGGGGCTACCCTGGACCTAACACTAACTGTCCTGACAGTTTTTACTGTCACAACTGACACTGAATGCATTGATCAGTAAAGAAATGATCAATGCAATCAGTGACACTGTGACTGGGGGGGGAGGGGGGGCGGGGGGGATCGGGGGGCGATCGGGGGGGGGATCGGGGGGGGGTTTGTGTGCCTGTGTGTACCTACATGTCAGTGTAGTGTTGGTGCACACTTACTTTTACTCTTCTCCTCGTAGTCCGGTCAAAAAGACCGCCCCGAGGAGAATGACATCACTTCCTCCTTCCTGTGTAAACAATACACAGGGGAGGAAGCTTCTCATTGGCCAGGAGCGATCCAGAGGGGGTGGCCGAAAACCAACGGCCATCCCCTCATCACGGAGCGCTCCTGGACCGAATCGGACCGCCGTAACCAGCGGGAGGGGGTCCGATCGGACCCCCCACCCGCTGGAAGGCAATCACGTAGATGTACGTGATTGTGCCTGCCTGTGCCATTGTGCTGACGTACATTGGCAATACGGCGGTCCTCAAGTGGTTAAAGTGACTGGGTATTCTTTGCAAAGTGAAACTTTACCACATTTGCTAAGCTCTGGGGCAAATTCCTTTGCAAAGCTCAACTTCCCTTGCCAAGTGAACAACCTATTTGCCTTTATGCCCCGTACACACGAGCGGACTTAAGTCCGACAGACTTCCAAAGGAGTTCTGTCGGAGTTCTGCTGGAATTCCGACGGAGTTCTGACAGACTTTTCGGCCGAACGGACTTGGCCACACACAATCACACTAAACTCCGACGGATTCGAACGTGATGACGTACGACTCGGCTCGAATAAGGAAGTTCATAGCCAGTAGCCAATAGCTGCCCTAGCGTCGGTTTTAGTCCGTTGGAGTAGCATACACACGAGCGGAGTTTTCGAAGGGGACCGGGTCCGGCGGAGTTCCTTCGGGAAAATTTGAAGCATGTTCCATATTCTAAAGTCCGTCAGACTTTGGTGAATCAAAAGTCCGTTGCAGCCCACACACGATCGGATAGTCTGACGGACTCGGTCCTTCGGACTTTGGATGTTGAAAAGTCCGCTCGTGTGTACGCGGCATTAGTAAACCAACCGCAATTAGTCTGTAGATCTTACTAGCCCACCCTCTGTGTTACACAATTTAAAGCCTAGCCAAGATGGCAACATCATTTAAATTTCCAAGTGGCTTCTTTTCCATTTAATTTTTTGAGGTAATTAGAACTGCACAGTTTAGTAGTGATTTAGGTTGTTTTATAGTGTTTGGTCTACTCCTTAACGTTAGGTAGCAAAGTGTATGCATTCATCAACCTCCCTAGCGGTAATCCAGAGTCTGGCTCGGGCTGCAATTTCAGTACCACGAGCGGTAACCCCGAGCCAGACTCTGGATCGCATCGCTGGATACAGGGAGAGGTTACTTACCTTGTCCCCTGGATCCAGCGATGTCCCCCCACTGTGTGTGCGAGCTGTCCTCCACTCGATTCACACAGTGCCTGAGTGCCGCCGAGCTCCGTTCCCTGCGACGTTACGACGCACGGGAGTGGAGATCGGCACCAAATTCAAAAAAGTACAAATACACAAAACACATACAGTACTGTAATCTTACAGATTACAGTACTGTATAAAAAAAAATACACACCCCCTTTGTCCATAGTGGTCTGCCTGGAATTTGGAGATTGTCCATAGCAACCAAAAAGTGTCCCTTTATGTCAAAAGTGATTTTAGACCAACTAGAAAACAGTGATAATAAATTAGAATCATGTGCAGAATTGAGCGATAGTGATTTGTGGGGAAATTCATCATCAAACACTGAATCTAATGACAGCGACAATTCTGCAAATGAGCACATTTCTGTGTTTTTGGATTTGATTACATTATTGAATAATTTTTATTATTATTTATTATCATTATTTATTATATTATATACTTTATCATACCCGGCATGTCTACTAGACTCTTGTTTGAACAGATTTAAGAGTTATTCCTAAGAATTGCAGGCCTACAATATAAAACGCCAAATTTCCATGCAAAATAATTGTACCGCTTTCAGCACCTAAAATCAGAAATAATCATAATGCCAGGGAAGTTAAACAGAAATATTTAAACAAAATCTGCAAATTAGCTGTATATACAGTAACTCAACAGGAATTAAAATACAAAATTACTCATATTATATGTAGCACTGACCCCCGAAGGAGCTGCTGGTTTTATTGGGCTTACCGTTACCTCCTTGTTTGTTTCTCCGTCTAGGGGTTCCTGTGGTAGATGGCCCAAAGAATGTGGAAACTGACACTGAATCTTCTTTTGGGTTATTTATTTGTAACAGAAACAGAGTCTTTCAATAAAGGGTAGAGGGTTAGGAGTAAGTTCAGGTACTTAGGTTGCAAAAAATAAAGGAAGTCCTTATAGTAAATCCAGAGAATAAAGATCGTTTCACAACTGGATTTTACCACCCCCGGATACACCTCCTCTCACTAGGCCTAGCAGCAGGTAGGGTGTTTGACAAAGTCTCTGCCACAGACTTGTGATATACACTTGAGCGTTACTGAGGGACGTAGATAAATTTAAAGCTATCATACGGTACCAGGTTCACTTAGCCGATTCGGCGATACCATATGAGTATGGATCCAGGTTGCGTCCTTCAACTAAGCCACCAGGCTTCTTATTTTTTATTTTTTTTTTGTTATTTGTTTTATTTATTTAAGGAAACTTCCTCTTCTGTTTCTTTGTTTGTTTATGTATATAAAAATCCCCCCCTTTTCCCCTCTTTCCTTTCTCCCTTCTCCCTTGATTATTCCTTTTTACTTATAGGAGGGGGCTGCTAATGTAGAGATTTGTATGTATATGTGGATTTCACAACATATCAGGTCTATGTAGAGGCACTTATATGAAAAAGATTTCTTGGTAGTTTTGTATCTAACACATGATATCCTTACTCATCTGTAAACAAATAAAATTGAACATGAAGGGCTTGAACTGTCAACCAAGTGGCAAGATATTTATCCGAGCTAATATCTAGCTTGTCCCGGTTAATATTTGAATGAACAGGAAAATATAGGAGGAATGACAGCGTCTAGATACACTATAAAGGGAAAGATGCAGCTCTGATTCCTCCACGTCCAGTTGAAGCTACGCAAGATGCCGTTGTGAAACGCGTCAACGTAATCGCGGACTACAGGTGCTTAAAGTGTTATCCCTAGCGTGGAGAGCGGTAGCCTATGTCAGCGCTATGCAAATTTAATTGACATTGAAAAAAACATTCACAACGATTCAGTGCTCTACCGGACATTCTAATGTCTGTGATTTATAATATAGCGGAGGATACGACCACTTGAACGGAGATCCAGAAAAATGCTGACAGCCGACTAGCATTGTACTGAGACATCGGGTAAGTAAAATCAACTACATCAACATATGCTTGTATTCTGGCTGATCGGATAGGCTGAGCAGTGTTCTGTTAGACATTGTCCTGCCCTCTGGAAACTTGAAGTAGAAATGAGGATGTTTAATTACGGGCGTTAACCCGGCAAACTGCCAGCAATCGGTCGGTTCTCCGTCAGGAAGTGGTAATGTAGCAAAGTTTTGTGAAACTGAATATCTGTATGTGAGATGCCATGGCTACAATGTATGCTATTTAAAACCACTGCTTTCACAGTCTGTAGGGATGAGCCGAACACCTCCCGGTTCGGTTCACACCAGAACTTTCGAATGGACCAAAAATTTGTGTGAATTTTAGAACCCTATTGAAGTCTATGGGACTCGAACGTTTGAAATAAAAAGTGCTATGTCCCCAGGGGACATGGGTCAATGCCAAAATTGTTTTTAAAAACTGCCGTTTTTTCGGGAGCACTGATTTTAATGACGATTAAAATGAAAAAAAAAAAGTGAAATATTCCTTTAAATATCTTGCCTGGGTGGTTCTATAGTATGCCTGTGAAGTGCCATGTGTTTCCCGTGTTTAGAACAGTCCCTGCACAAAATGATATTTAACTGAAAAAAAGTAATTTAAAACTGCTTACGGTTTTAATTTAATATCTGGTTCCGGCAATATGGGTGAAAATCATTGAGAAAAATGGCATGGGTAGCCCCCCTGCCCATTACCAGCCCCTTTGGGTCTTGTACGGATATTAAGGGGAACCCCCAAAAAAAAAAAGGAAAGGCGTGGGGCCCCCAGGCCCTATATACTCAGAACAGCAGTATACAGGCGGTGCAAACAAGACAGGGACTGTGTAGGTTTGTTGTGTTAAGTAGAATCTGTTTGTAATTTTGAACTGGTACATTTTGAAAGTGTAGCTCCAGAGTCAAAAAATCTATTTTTAAGCTTTTTGGAAAACATGGGAAGGGTTATCACCCCTGTATAATTTTTTGGGCCGTCTGTCTTTTTTTCATCTCACTTTCTGTTGTCTCCTTCCGTTTGCAAGTAGGAGTCGTTTGTAAGTTGGATGTTTGAAAGTAGGGGCCTGCCCTATATGCTCTGCAGAAATGGCGGAACAAGGTGTTGGTGTTGCCACAACACTGTAAGCCCTCAAAGTGACTCTTGGTGGGCGCTGGAGTGCCCTGCTGTGAACGAGTATATCAAGAATTGTAATTACATGCCATTGTTGAACAGTGGTAGAAAAATTGGGCCTTTGGTGGTTTTGGTGGTGGTGCTGGTGCCACAACACTAAGTCCTCACAGTTACTCTCGGTGGGCACAGGAATGGGCCCTGCTGTGAAATTTTATATCAAGAATTGTAATTATATGCCCCTGTTAAACAGGGGCTGAAAAATTGGGCCTATACACTGCAACCTCTACCATATACTCTAGTTGAAGTGCAGGAATGAGCCCTGCTGTAAAGCATTGCATCAAAAATTGTAATTACATGCCCCTGTTAAACAGGGGCTGAAAAATTGGGCTGGTGGCATCACCCAGAACCAAAAATCTTCTTCCAAGATATCAGCGGGATCATTGAGGAGGAAGAGGATAGTCAGTCAACATAACAGGACAGTCACTCAGCATCAGCATAGGCAGTCTTGAAGAGATGTGACATTTAAAAATAAAATATTTGGTTACATCAGCCTCAGGTGCTTGGTAGCTGGTGGTGATCCAAGACTGATTCATCTTTATGAAGGTCAGTCGATCAACTGAGTCGGTGGACAGGCACACCCTGTGATTGGTTACAAAGCCACTAGCAGCACTGAAGGTGCGTTCCGAAAGAACGCCTGATGCAGGACAGGCCAGTAGCTCAATTGCATACTGTGCAAGCTCTAGCCAGTGATCCATCCTCAAGACCCAGTAAGCCAGAGGATTTTCGATGGGAAAGGTGTCCAAGTCTGACCTTGCCTCTAGGTATTCCTGCACCATGTAAATCAGACGCTGGCGATGGTTGTTGGAACCGACCATACCCTGGGCCTGCAGACTAAAAAATTGTCTGAATGCATCGGTCAGCCACCTTCTCCACCTCTCCTTCTGACCGAAGCCTCAGCAACACGTTAACCAGGACCAGGAGTTTGTAACCTCCCAGTCTCTGGGAACGCGTTGCACAGACCTTTCTGCAAGGCCTCTCGAAGATGTCTCATCCTCTGCTCCCTCTGCGACGGCAAGATAAGGTCCACAACCTTACCCTTGTACCATGGATCAAGGAGAGTGGCCAGCCAGTAATGGTTCCTCTCCTTGATCCGAAGAATACGAGGATCCTTCCACAGGCTTTTCAGGATCAGGGAGGCCATGCAGCGTAGGTTAGCTGAGGCATTCGGTCCGGAGTCCTCTGGGTCACTAAGGACAACATGATCCGCAGCCACCTCCTCCCAGCCACGTACAAGTCTACGGGTTTCTTGGACTGTATATCATCCCTACAAGACTGCTGCTGCTGAGTGCCAGGCTCCACCTCCATGCTGACACAATCCTCCTCCTCCTCGTTCACTTCCTGTGTGATGGGTGGCACAGCAGGAAAACTGTCTGGATAAAGGGGGCGAAGCAAGGAGAGGTCCACTTTGTTGAGGAGGAGGAGCAAGGATGAGGAGCAAGGAGAGGTCAGTTTTGTGCTTTGGTGTGGGTCTTTAAGATACGCTTGCCAACGAGCTGCATGGCAGGTCAACATATGTCTGGTCAAGCATGTGGTGCCCAAGCGCTGATGTTTTGGCCATGCGAGATACGCTTGAGACATATGTTGCAAATAGCAGCAGTGCGATCTGATGCACTCGTCTCAAAAAAGGCCCACACCAAAGAACTTTTGGAATAACGCGCAGAGGCAGCGTTCTGCACAGACGGAACTCTGCGGTGTGATTTAGTAGGTGTGCTGCCCCTAAGCTGGTCCCCGGAGAGCATCCTGCCTCATTGGAGATGTGCCTCCTCCTCCTCCTCTCTCCTATCAGGCACCCACGTGGAGGCAGTGACCTCATCATCCCCTCCCTCTTCATCACTGGAGCAAACCTGGCAGTAGGCTGCAGCTTGTGGAACATGACTGCCAGATTGCTGTCCTTCTTGAGCATCCCCTCTCTCTGCGCTCACGCTACTACCTTCCTCTAGCTGAGTATGATCATCAGAGCCTTCAAAACACTGGGCATCCTCCTGGAGCATGTACCCAACACTGTGCTCAAACAGTTTGGGGGACTCCTCAGGAGGACATGGTGGGTTTAGGGAAGGAGTGACTGATGATGACATTTATATGAGGGAAGAGGATGCGTTGGCAGCTGCTTTGCTAGTACCCTGAGCCTGGGTGAGAGAGGATGAGGAGGATGAAGAGGGCTTGGTCATCCACTCTACCAAGTCTCCGGCATGATGCGGCTCAACACGTCCAGCTGCCGAAAATAAGGACAAGCGTGTCCCATGGCCATGTGCTGATGACGATGCACCGCGTCCACGACCAGCACTGTTGTCTCTAGACACAGAGCCTGCTTGCCCTCTTTTATTGGCTCGTGGCTGTCTGCCTCTCCTTGTTGGCCTTCCAGACATAGTAATGGCCTGTATGGAGATGGGAAAACCAGCAATTGGGTAGTGTATATTGTGCTGGAGGCACACAACACCCACTAACTCCTGCCTGTATGATAGAACACCAGCAATAAAGGGTAGATACAGGTGTATACTGTGCTGGAGGCACACAACACCCACTAACTCCTGCAGATGGCTGTATTAGAGAACAACAGCAATAAAGGGTATATACAGGTGTATACTGCACTGGAGGCACACAACACCCGCTAACTCCTGCAGATGGCTGTATTAGAGAACGCCAGCAATAAAGGGTAGATACAGGTGTATATTGTGCTGTGCTGGAGGCACACAACACCCACTAACTCCTGCAGATGGCTGTATTAGAGAACACCAGCAATAAAGGGTAGATACAGGTGTATACTGTGCTGTGCTGGAAGCACACAACACCCACTAACTCCTGCAGATGGCTCTATTAGAGAGCAGCAATAAAGGGTAGATACAGGTGTATACTGCGTTAGAGGCACACAACACCCACTAACTCCTGCAGATGGCTCTATTAGCCCTTGTACACACGGTCGGACATTCCGACGGAAAATGTCCGATTGGACTGTGTTGTTGGATAATCCGACTGTGTGTGGGCTCCATCGGACTGTTTCCGTCGGAATATCCGACCGACAAAGTTTTAGAGCTGGGCTATAAAACTTTCCGACAACATGATCCGATCGGACTTTGTCCGATTGTGTGTAGAGAATTCCGATCGGACAAAGTGCCACGCATGCTCAGATCAAATTCCTAGACCAAAGCTATTGGCTACTAGCCTGAACGTAGTCCCGTCGTAACGAAATAACATCATCACGTTACGTACGATCGGATTCTCCGACAACTTTGTCTGACCGTGTGTATGCAACACCAGTTTCGGACAAAATCCGACAGATTTTGTTGTCGGAATGTCCAACCGTGTGTACGAGGGCTAAGAGAACAGCAATAAAGGGTAGATACAGGTGTATACTGTGCTGTGCTGGAGGCACACAATACCCACTCACTCCTGCAGATAGCCGTATTAGAGAACAACAGCAATAAAGAGTAGATACAGGTGTATACTGCGCTGGAGGCACACAACACCCATTGACACCTGCAGATGCCTGTATAATAGAACACCAGCAATAAAGGGAAGATACAGGTGTATACTGTGCTGGAGGCACACAACACCCACTAACTGCTGCAGATGGCTGTATTAGAGAACTCCAGCAATAAAGGGTAGATACAGGTGTATATTGTGCTGTGCTGGAGGCACACAACACCCACTAACTCCTGCAGATGGCTGTATTAGAGAACACTAGAAATAAAGGGTAGATACAGGTGTATACTGTGCTGTGCTGGAGGCACACAACACCCACTAACTCCTGCAGATGGCTCTATTAGAGAACAGCAATAAAGGGTAGATACAGGTGTATACTGCGCTGGAGGCACACAACACCCACTAACTCATGCAGATGGCTCTATTAGAGAACAGCAATAAAGGGTAGATACAGGTGTATACTGTGCTGTGCTGGAGGCACACAACACCTAATTCTACACCTTCATTCCTCTCAGTGCAGGTTTCAGAGAGGACTGAAGGTCTAGTGGGGTTGGACATCCCACCTGGTCCGCTTTGTTCTTTGGTGTGGTTCTTTAAGGTACGCTTGCCAACGAGCTGCATGGCAGGTCAACATATGTCTGGTCAAGCACGTGGTGCCCAAGCGGCTGATGTTTTGGCCATGCGAGATACGCTTGAGACATATGTTGCAAATAGCAGCAGTGCGATCTGATGCACTCGTCTCAAAAAAGGCCCACACCAAAGAACTTTTGGAATAACGCGCAGAGGCAGCGCCCTGCACAGGCGGAGCTCTGCGGTGTGATTCAGTCGGTGTGCTGCCCCTAAGCTGGCCCCCGGAGAGCATCCTGCCTCGTTGGAGATGTGCCTCCTCCTCCTCTCTCCTATCAGTCATCCATGTGGAGTCAGTGACCTCATCATCCCCTCCCTCTTCATCCCTGGAGCAAACCTGGCAGTATGCTGCAGCTTGTGGAACATGACTGCCAGATTGCTGTCCTTCTTGAGCATCCCCTCTCTTTGTGCTCACGCTACTGCCTTCCTCTAGCTGAGTAGTAACACTGTGCTCAAATAGTTCGGGGGACTACTCAGGAGGGCATGGTGGGTCTAGGGAAGGAGTAACTGATGATGACATTGAGACGAGGGAAGAGAATGCGTTGGCAGCTGCTTTGCTAGTACCCTGAGCCTGGGTGAGAGAGGATGAGGAGGATGAAGAGGGCTTGGTCATCCACTCCAAGCGATGGCGCAGTGCATTGTGGGGCGTGAGCGCCACACGAATTTGGCACGAGCGGCCCACAGAGTTCTGGCTGCGTCGAACGGGCAAACAACTGATGTTCGAGTCGAACACCAAGCTCATCCCTAACAGTCTGTTACTTTGTTTAGGACTGAGGACTTGTATTTCAATACAGGAGACTAGGGATGAGCTCAGGCGTGTTCGCATTGACCATGTGCAGAGCCTGCCAGGAAGTCGGTGCAGCGCTGCGCTAATCACAGGCAGTGAGACATTGCCCCGATGTGTGGCTGCAGAGATCGGGCAATGTCTCATTGCCTGTGATTAGCGCAGCGCTGTGCCGACTTCCTGGCGGGCTCTGCACGTGTTCCATGTGAACACGCCTGAGCTCATCCCTACAGGAGACATCTGTGGAAGTTATCTGCGATCTAAAATAATTAACAAAATTTTCTGACCATAATGGAATAAGATTTCTTCCTTACCAGTATTTGAACTTGACATCTTTCTGTCCCATATATAAACATATCGCTTACTTAATATTTAATGAAACAACATACTTTATGGAATATTAGCACTTCAGAAGATTTCAATGAGATTTGATGGAGAGCAAAGTGATCTGCCTTAGCGGTAATAGTTCATTAGTAACACCTGACATTAACAAATCGGTTGTTCCGTTAACCACGTCATAGAAAACTAGTTTGATCGCTTTAGATTGTAATTCTAGGGAACCACTAACACACTGAGTTCTCTGTTATAGTATAAATGATTGATTTTTGGTAATAAGGGAGATTACTCCCATAAGAGAACTCAATGTGTGAGTGATCAGAGTGGGGCCTTGTCCGTTTTGTCTGTGTTATATGTGAGTCTTTTTGACCATAGGTTGTAGGACGTACTAAGGGTGCATGTATTGGACTTTTTTGGTGTGTGCATCGGTACCTTAAATACCACCCCCCAGAATGCACAGCAGGAGAACACTCCCACTGGGCTGGTTCAGAGAGAACAGTGGCATTTAATACACCCAGCTAAACTGCGTTTCTACTCTTGCCGGCGGTGACAGTGACACCTGCGGTCAAGGAGAACCCAGTGCAACCCAGCTGGACTGGTACTGAAACCAGAAATTTTGAGAAATAGCCCCAATACTCAACCATGGTTTCAGGCAAATTAACTTTAGAAAAAAAACATAGTGCCTGCTTGTCAGGAGCCAGCGCTACATATATAATGAACACTGAATTATATAATATGATAGCTGTAAATTCACATATTTGTCCTGTGCTCTCCCAAATATGGTAGTGGACAAGTAAGGAACAGATTCTTATACCTGCACAGGTCTGTCATCCACTCTTCATAAATTGGTTCTTTAAAAGAAATTCATTAAGATATACTGCCTTCCAATGGCCATTTAGGGGTAGTACATGACATTTTATCATGCACAAACTTAAAAAACGTATATGTCCAATTTACACTATATTACTAAAAGTATTGGGGCGCCTGCCTTTACACACATGAACTTTAATGGCATCCCAGTCTTGAACCTCGTACACACAATCAGATTTTCGGCAGGGAATTGCATGATGACAGACTGTTTGCCTAAAATCTAACCACTAGTATGCTCCATCAGACAATTGTTGTCCAACTTCGGCCAACAAATGTAAAAGAGCTGAAATTCATCGTAGTACGTCACTACGTGCGCGTTTGTTGGCTGACGATTGTTTATTGTTTGTATGCAAGACAAGTTCCTGGTACATGCCCTTCGGACAAAAGTCTGACGCTCTGTTGGCCAACAATCGTATTGTGTGTACGAGGCTTTAGTCCTAGGGTTTGATATTGAGTTGGCCCACACTTTGCAGATATAACAGCTTCAACTCTTCTGGGAAGACTGTCCACAAGGTTTAGGAGTGTTTCTATGGGAATGTTTGACCATTCTTCCAGAAGCGAATTTGTGAGGTCAAGTATTGATGTTGGAGGAGAAGGCCTGGCTATAGTCTCCACTCTAATTCATCCCAAAGGTGTTCTATCGAGTTGAGGTCAGGACTCTGTGCAGGCCAATCAAGTTCCTCCATGCCAAACACGCTCATCCATGTCTTTATGGACCTTACTTTGTGCACTGGTACAAATCATTTGATGGAGGGGGGATTCTGGTGTGGGGGTGTTTTTCAGGGGTTGGGCTTGGCTCCTTAGTTCCAGTGAAGGGAACTCTTAAGGCGTCAGCATACCAAGACATTTTGGACAATTTCATGCGCCCAACTTTGTGGGAACAGTTTGGGGGTGGCCCCTTTCTGCTCCAACATGACTGCACACCAGTGCACAAGGCAAGGTTGACAAAGACATGGATGAGTGGGTTTGGAGTGGAGGAACTTGACTATCCTGCACAGAGTTCTGACCTCAAAACGATAGAACACTTTTGGAATGAATAAGAGCAAAGAGCAAAAACAGCCTTCTTGTCCAACATCATTGCCTGACCTCACGAATGCACTTCTAGAAGAATGGTCAAACATTCCCATAAACACACTCCTAAACCTTGTGCACAGCCTTCCCAGAAGAGTTGAAGCTGTTATAGCTGCAAAGGTTGAGCCAACTCCATATTGAACCCTACAGACTAAGACTGGAATGCCATTAAAGTTCATGTGCGTGTAAAGGCAGGCGTCCCAATACTTATGGTAATATAGTGTATGTTGGTGCCTAGAAAAGAAATTAAGATTTACTACCTATAAATGGCCATTGGAGGGCAGTATATAACATTTTATCAGCCACAAACAGGAAAATCAGGCTTAAAGAATGTCTATATCCAATGTATGTACAGCCCAGTGTTCACTGATGATAATGTGATATCAGTCAGCCTAAGATAAAAATATGTAGCGGCGAGCTCCTGAAGAGCACCCGCTATGTTTTTCAAAGTTAAAACTTTACCCAGACTACAGTTTGGTTTGGGCCTATTTATCTAAATTAGACTTTTGTGTCAGTCTGACTGGGCTGTGAAATGTTCAGCCCGGCCACAGAGGGGCGCGCTTCTCTGGTGGCAGGCGTGGAACTATGGTCTAGTCAGGTGTTTGGTTACTCTCTTTCGGAGCCAGGTCAGTGGGAGTGGCCCTCCCGCTGTGCCCTCTGGGAGAGGGTATTTAAGACACGGACATCACGTGGTTCGAGGTTCCGGTCCAGTATGAAGTGTTGAGTACTTGGTCCTGGTCCTCCTGACCAGTCCCCAAGAAGGCTATGACCTGGGGTGTAGATCCACCCGACTCGGCTAGCCCAGGGCAGGGAAACTAGAGGAGGATTCTGAGGTGGTTGGGTGCCATCTCCGGTTCGGGAGAGACCCATTGAACTTCAAGCATTCCAAGGGAGGACTCTTTAGAAGATTACCACGAGTGAGTTTGGTTTTCTTAACAAGAGCCTGGAAGGGCTGAAGTAACCAAGAGAATCTGGACTTGTGGATATCACCAAGCTGGTTGAAAGATCCAGGTATCCTACAAGTGTTCTACCACTTACTTTCCTATGTGTTCTGCAACAATGTCGGTGATAAAGATTTTGTTCCTGAGTAAGCACCTTGTTGGCTGCTAGGCCTTGTGAGAGAGAGACTGTCCAATCTGAATGTCAATCTAGCTGCGAACGGCTATTCTCTGGATGCAGTCAAAGTAAGCAAGTTCCCTAACGTTTTTGACTTTGACATTGAGAGTACCTGAACTCTCCTTTCCAACCCTCTGATCCCAAGGTAAAGACTGTTCAATGGTTGAAGTTTGCAAATAAAACCCATTCAACTGGATCTATTGTCAGTCTCAAGTTGCTGGGTCACCTACCAGGGGACATCCCGTAGACGTGCCAGAAGAAGAAGCGGAAGGTAACGGTAAACCCAAAAATAACCAGCAGCTCCTTAGTGCTACAAATATATCACTGTATGTAAAAACGGTTACATTCGATTACAAGTCTTCTTTGTAAATGAACACGTAAACTAATCTTCAGACTTTGTACTGGGGCCACAGAACTTGTTCACCGACAGCATATTGTTAGTATTAATATCAAATTGCAAAGCATTGAAACTAAAGCCTTGTACACACAGTCAGATTATTGGACACATTTTCGTCAGTTTTTTTGTTTGATGCTAGTCTCAAATGGAAAGTGAAGAGGGTACTCCTGATCAGAAAATCTTCTGATGACAGAATTCAACGTCTGAAGTGACGTAATGTGTTGAATTGTTTTGTATGTGTGCTTTAATTTCTGAGCATGCCTAGTCTTGCTCTTCAGATTTATTTTTTTTGTCAGAAAACCGTACTAATGAAAAAGAAAATCGGACGTTGTGGTTACATCAGACAAACATTTTCAAGCCTGCACATCCAGTTTTTGTCTGCCGAAAATTCGTAATCGGCTGTCAAAAGCAGCATACCAACGATCAGAAAATTGACAGATCGTTCATCAGACGAAATTTATCTTCAGATTTTCTGACCGTGTGTGCAGGCCTTAAGACCCCATACACACTATTAGATTTTCTGCAGATTTTTGGCTTCAGATTCACCAAAACCATATAATATGAGGTCAAACCTTAAAGCCCCATACACACGATCTGATTTTCCAATGGGAAATGTTCAATGTTAGGCTGTTGGCGGAAAATCCGACCGTGTGTATGCTCCGTCGGACAATTGTTGTCTGACTTTTTTTTATTTGGGCACGTTACGTCAACACCATTATCCTGTAGTTTATAAGATCAAAGATACAACTATGTTGGTGTTCCTTGTCAATTTTACATTGTATTTTTTAAAATGTAACTGCCTACTCTCAAACTGTCATTTGAAATAAAACACATATTATTCACACATGTATACACACATGTATTATTCTGCACAATTTTTTTTATTGTGCATTAAAAAAACAAAACAAATAAAATTAGACATGCTATCTGCCAATAGAACTTAACTAAAAAGTGCATTCTATGCATTCAAAAATATAGAAAATTTACCAAATCAAATCATTATTCAACCAAAAAAATAACGTCAAAGTAATAACTCCAAGGCCAATAATAAATAACACGTTATCTCCTCCGATTCCGCAACATGTCTGATTGACGAACGGCCGCTCAGAAACAAACTGAAAAGTGCGAATCAACACTCACAAAACTTCTACTAACACAAAATTGTCAGAAGGAGCCCAAAGGGTGCCGCTAAAGAGCTGAAAAACCATGTAGTACTGAGTTTCATCGCCTCTGGCTCAGACCCTCTGCTCCCTGCTCACCACTATCACTTGTAAACACAGAAGTCTGGTTTTTGTGTTTACAAGTGACAGCTCTGCATTCTGTGTGTAATGTAATCCTGGTATTTAATGACTTTTAAGACCCTCCTACTGTTTGTGAAATTTGACTGACCACACCCACTATTTGATGTGATTTGGAGGGTGTGTGTAGGGGGAAGGGTTTTGGGGGGGGGGGGGGTCGTGGTTAAGTTCCAGCACCTATTGTTTGAGAAAAAAAGCCCTGGGTTCATCTATGGGCAGGCTGGTGGTATCGAAGTGGATCCATCAATCAACTTCAGTGCAACCAGTCTGTTGATTTTTTTTACATGTGATTACTGCCGGCGGTTATAGCCACTAGCAGTGATTACTGTGTTCTGCTGGCAGGGAAGGCTCCTCGCCGGCAGCACACAGTAGCACTGCCTGAGGGATTCCCCCATCAGTACTGACTGTGTTTGCAGGAAAGAAATTCACATTATCTATGGTTTACCTTACTACTAGTCCCAGTACTCACAAAACAAAGTCTTCTGAAATCAGATATTAGGAGATTTAAATCATCTCTAAAATTTATTTAGCCGATTCATCAAATACAAAGCTAAAATTCAGTTAGCTGTTAAGGACATTACTAGAAAGAGGGATAAAGTGAAACTCCATTTTCGATTGAGCATACAGTGCAATCTGCTCCATGTATGTTGCAAGGATAATTGCATCCTAACCTACTCATGTTCTGGAGATACTGAGACAGACTACTACAGCATGATCCTTAAGCACTTGACCTCTGGAAGATTTACCCCCCTTCATGACCAGGCATTTTTTTGCATTAGGCCACTGTGTTACTTTAACTGACAATTGTGCAGCTATAAAACCTATCCAATAAAAAAAAAAAATTAAAAACAAAAAACAAAAAACAAACGATTTCTTCATCAATTTAGGCCAATATGTATTCTGCTAAATATTTTTGGTAAAAAAATGCCAATAAGTGTATATTGATTCGTTTGCACAAAAGTTATAGCATGTACAACTATGGGATAGGTTTATGGAATTTTAATGTATTTTTTGCTAGTAATGGTGGCGATCAGTGGCACTGCGATATTGCAGCGGACAAATCAGACACTGACACTTTTTGGGGACCAGTGATACTAATAAGTATGCACTGTCATTGTACTAATGACACTGGCTGGGCAGGGGTTAACATCAGGGGCGATCAAAAGGTTAACTGTGTGCCTAGCCGGTGTTTGTGTATTATGGGGGAGGTGCTTTTACTAGGGGAAGGCATTGATCCATGTCTCTGTCTGCTTTTCAGGAACACAGGATCAATGACTTCCCTACTGACAGAACGGCGATCTGCCTTGTTTACATCAGAACGCCGCTCTGGCTCTCTGCCTAATGATCAGCGGGTGCCGGTGGACATCGAGTCTGTGGTACCCACGGATTAGCTCCTGCTGTGTATAGTCACACCAGGAACAGGTCGCCAGTGGCACACATGCATGTTCCAGACCCAGAAGTGCAGAATCCCAATCTTATCCATTCCATCCATTAAGATAAACAAAAAAACTTCTGTGTGTGACAGCTACCCCAGCATCCCCTACTGACTTACTTGGGCCCCATCGCTCTCCAGCGATGTCAACGTGTGTCTTAGCCGTCCGCAATTCTCCTCCCGATTGGCTGAGACACAGCTGCGGGAGCCAATGGTAAAGTCAATTAACCAATCAGGGGAGAGAGGGGGCTGGGCTCTGTGCCTGAATTGACACAGGGAGTTGTGACTTGGCTTGGGTGCCCCCATAGCAAGCCGTTTACTGTGGGGGCACTCAACCGGAGGGGAAGGGGGCAGGAGCGCCAAAGAGGGACTCAAATAGTGAAGGATCTGTGCTGCTCTGTGCAAAACCAACTGCACAGAGCAGGTAAGTATAACATGTGTTTTTTTTTTATAACAAAGAGACTTTACAATCACTTTAAGTAACAATATGGAGATGTGAACTTGGGTAGATAAAACAAGATCATTGACAATGTATTGTTATGTAAAGGAAGCACTGTGTAAAAACCTAATTAAAAAAACAACTTGGATTTGTCTTTCTTTATTAGACTTTTGACACATTTAAAGAATTGCAGTACAAAACTTACAACATATCTTCTGATGATCTAATAAATACACTTTATTCAATATACTATTATGTGCAACTATTTACTCACATGCTCACTCATGTATCATGTTTTATTTAACAACCTAGTGCAAAGAGATATTGGGGGTTATTTACTAAAGGAAAATCCACTTTGCACTGCAAGTGCACTTGGAAGTAAAGTCGCTGTAGATCTGAGGGGGACATGCAAGGAAAATAAAAAACTGAATTTAGCTTGCACATGATTGGATGATAAAATCAGCAGAGCTTGCCCTAATTTCAGATCTACCCCTTAGATTTACAGCGACTGCATTTCCAAGTGCACTTGCAGTGCAAAGTGGATTTGCCTTTCGTAAATAACCCCCATTGTGTAGGTAAAGTAAAGCTCAACTAGTATCAGAGATGTCCTGGTCACAAGCATTTCAAAGGTCCTAACAGACCAGGAGCATGTCTGGGCACACAGACTAAAATGTTGAGGGGCTGGTAGAAAGAATAGCATGATGACCACTCTGGATCAAATCTAAGACTAATATAATCCTTTTAACGGAACAAAAATGAATTGGTAATGCATCATCTCCATATCTCAAAGGAGACCTTGGGCACTAAGTAGAAGACCTGGGTCAAATGCCTTGGGTTCCAAGGTCCAGCAATGCCCTGGCCCTTCTCTAGCACCAGAGTTGTCTTCAAACAGACGTCAATAACTTGCCAATATTACTGCAAAGGGACCCAAATGGACAAGGAGACCCATCAAGGGTACAAGGAAGCCTCAGGGAGTTGTGAGGATGATAAAGGAGACTTCCTTCCCTGGATGATCATATTGACTTATCTGTTGGTTGTAGTGCATCTACTAAGGGTACTCAGTTGTTTTTAAAAAGTACCTCTGGTGTCAGAAGAAATATGCCATAAACTGGTGGCTAAATGAGGTAGGCACTGCTTGTGTTTTCAGTAATGAAGGTTTTATGATACTTTGCAATGGTGATGTTAGGCTCCGTCTCAGATGCCGATTGAAGAGGACCTGAACTTTGGAAACTGGAAAAGGCAGGCAGAGGGCGAAGGACTAATCGTGAGTATTGCCTGTGGTCTTCCTGCAGCTAAGCTTTTCCCCCAGGACTGACTTACCATGCTTGTGTTCCTGTGTGAAGGTAACCATCTTGGTAGATTCAGGACTTTGATTCCTCATGTTAAAGCTACCCGCCCCCATGACTGGTGATTTTATGTCCAATGAAAGAATAATCAAGCAGCAAGCGGAGAGGTTCAGAAAGCACATATCAACAGAATGAAGGAAGCAGATGTAGGGCGATCCTTACACAGTAGATTCCACTCTAGCAAGGAGAACAGTGAGTCCTGAACAGGAGTGACATCATGAAATCTCACGCCCCTGGTTCACATTGATGCTACTGTGAAATTGCACTAGTTCACTTGAAGTAGCGTGATTTCAAATTAGCAAGGTCAGTGCGATTTCGGGTGTGGCTTCATCTACAGATATTGGAGTTGCACCCGAAATCGGCAAAAGTAGTACAGAACCGACTATTGCAAATGGGTGCAGCGCCACAAAATCGGTGTCGCACTGAATGGAACAGTGCCATTGCCTCCAATAGACTGCGACTTGTCATGTGTCATTGTCATTGTGATCTCTCAAATCCCATGACAAATCGCTCCAATGTGAACTTAGTCTAAATCTCTGGGGCTAGGGGTCAGAGGCAGCAGTGGCCTAGATTTCGCACTGCGGATATACAGCTGGGAGGAGCATGTAAAGTGCTATTTTTTTCTATTTTCCATCTTTAAAGGAATGGAAGAAATTTTTATCAAATTTTTTGGGTACTGCTTGGTTACATTAAACATTTTTATTTGTACACTATAACATAGCAAATCTTTATTGTTAGAGTTCATGTCCACTTTAAGCGCTGCCCACCTATATTACCTAAAATGTATCTGTCACAAATATTATATAACCACCACAAATTAGGCTCTAACAGACCTACACATACGTTTTGTTGTATGCAAAACAGTTTCTAAGCACTTAGGGGATGATTTACTAAAGCTGGAGAGTTCAAAATCTCGTGCAGCTGTGCATAGAAACCAATCCGCTTCCATTTTTTTTGTTAAAGCTTAACCACTTTAGGTACGCCCTATAGCAGTTTTAGGGTTATTTGCAGAATACAGGGATGGGCCAAAGCCTGTAGCTGTAGCTATTAAAAAAAAAAAAAAACACAGAGGTGATCAAATACCACCAAAAGAAAGCTCTGTTTGTGGGAAAAAAAGGATGTCAATTTTGTTTGGGAGCCACGTCGCACGACCACGCAATTGTCAGTTAAAGCGACGCAGTGCAGAATCTCAAAAAGTCTCAAAAATTACAAATGTTCTTTATGATGAATTTATCATTATGAGGGGCTCCCACCATCCCTGTTCTCATTATGAGAGGCTCCCACCATCCATGTGATGTGCTCATTATGAGGGGCTCCCACCATCCCTGTGCTGTGCTGACTTCCTAGGTTTTTAACTTCATCATAACAAATAATTGTAATTAACGAAAATTCTTATTTTGTCCGATTCTGAATCTCCCATCGACTACCAGTACCAGTCTCCCACTCCCATATTAAAAAAGGTAATTATCCCAACCCTCACTCGGCAGCAGAAGAAAACCTCTGATTGGTCAACAAAACACCAGTCACGTTTCTGTTGTAACGGAATTTGAATCCGAAATCCATAAACTAAATTTCGTATTTCGTATAAAATTCGGAAGCATAGCAATTCGTATTTCGGATCCTCCTGAATGTACAAATTTACGGAAATTCGTATGAAACGAATCGCACATGTCTACTGCATTACTTTGCATTTAGGTCACACCTAAAATTCCCTATCGTTATGACATTGTTATGGTGATTGTCAAAAAAAAAGACTGGTAAATGACTTAAGGGCCAGCATTGACAGGTCTTTGTGGTCTTCAGAACTGCTTCTCTCCCCATGCAAGGCAACAAGAATGCTAAAGAACCGTGAAGCAGGTCAAATGCAGGTCCACTGTACCTGCCATGAATGATGTCAGACGCAGGTTGCATTTGCCCATTGAAGCCTCCAAGCACAGGCCCTAAATGTGTACTACCAAAATATACTAAAACCTACATCACTGAAAGATTCAAATACTGTGCCTAACTCCACAGTTCTCTCACACCCCATTGTTTTAGCTTAAATACAGGTGCGTTTTAAGTACTATGGCATATAGTATTGGTTCTCCTGGTGCCAATAAGAAATCATAGACAAATACTGGGAATCTTGGGAAACTGGAAAATACTGGGAATCTTAGGTAAAACAGGCAGCTATACTGTTAGGCACAACAAATTGTAGCAACACTTTAAGTTCCTGATAGATAATGGCAAGTTGGCACCATGGCATGAGGTCAGACTCAAGCATAAGGTATAAACAAACTAAAAGCGGAGTTCCGGCGAAAAACATTTTTTTTTTTGCATCCTAGCATTATTGCAATTAGATTTCAAAAAGACAATACAATGATCAAGATTTCTTTTTAAATAATATAATTATCTTGTATCTTTTATGCCCCCGTTTGTGGCCGTTTCCATCCTTAATGTGGGCATGTGAAGCCCAATCTAGATCGTTTCCTGAAATACCTTGGGAAAGGTGCATGCTTGGGTAACCAGCATGCACCTCTCAATCTTGCACATTGTCGATTCAATGACGGCCGTAGCGCTGAGCACAATACTGCCCACAGACTCCTGGGAAATGGAGTACAGGCAAGGGAAGAAGTCTTGAGGAGCTCCGCGGACCAAGAAGTGGCAGATTACCAGGACTACATAGCAACAGGGACTTTCCGGTAAGTATAAAAAAAAAATTTCCTCCAAATTATTTTTTCTAGGTTAAAAGGAGTCTTTTAATGTAAACATTTTTATTAGGGTGGAACTCCGCTTTAAAGTCCCCAGCTTGTTCTTTATAATTGGGCTTGTGCAAGCTTAGGCCACCAATCAATTCACAATGCCTTGCTTTTAGGGTAGAGCAAGTATATGCCTGATTGGCTGCTACAGCTTCCTGACATAAGATTATTAAAAATAAACTTTAGTGATTTACCTGACCAATTGCAGTTTGTCTCTCTAGCTAACAGCATGTGTAATATGCAGTCACTCCCAACTCACCATATTAAGTATGCATACCTCCCAACATTTTGAGATGGGAATGAGGGATACCTACTAGCAAATGTATGAAAGCATAGGACACGCCCCCTGCCACACCCCCTTAAAGGAGAAATAACCCCAAAAAATATGAATTTAATTAAATTTTTTTACCACTACTATTCTTTATATTGGCTTTTAAAATGTACAAATGCAGCAATTTAGAAATTGGATGAAAGGTTTAGCAGTGGGAAACACTTTTTGGAAGATAAAAAGTGCATTTTATATACAACTATATAGAACAGACCAAAGTGAGGGACAAATGAGGGGGAAAGAGGGACAGAGGGACATTGCTCCAAATCAGGGACAGTCCCTCGAAATCAGGGACAGTTGGGAGGTATGAGGATGGTGGTGCTGTATTCCATACACTGTGCAACTGTCATAATCAGTACTCAAATCAATGTCATTGTGGGTCAATAGTCCACGTTGTAAAGCAGGACTCACTCATAAAGTCACACTCACTTACTTTTATCTCATTCATTATCTTTGACATACAAATTAATAAATCTAATTGATCATATTCATAATCATATGTATCCATAATACATACTTTTACAAACCAACTAGCTTTTTCTGCTTAAATTATATACATTTTCTTACTCGATGCCAATGTACAATATATACATTGAAGTCTTTCTCTCTTGGGTGTGTTCACTGTTACATCAATACAATTGTTGGCTTCTGACCATGCCCACTGGAACATAGATGGTTGAAGTGTGGGTGGGTAGAGTTTCCTGTGTCCCTTGTCCAGCATATAGCATATTTCATAAGTCCAGAGTGTCTCTCCTAAAAGTCTTTGCATATCACTCCATGACTGGTTATGTGGGTGGAGGTCCATTAACATAGGAGAGCATCAAAGTCCAGGAAAATCGCTGTGAAGGACATTTCGTATGGCTTAAAGGAAAGATGAATAGTGATCCACACAGGAGGAGGAAAACAATGGACAAAATGGTCAAACATTTGATTGAACGCCAGAGCAAACCCGAACATCCATAGGAGGATTTGTACGACTTCAAAATGGCTGTGTTGTCACTGAGAAGACAAGAAGAGACCCAGAGTTTGGTTAAAGAATGTATACAACTGCAACCACTGCTATTATCAGCTTGCCTTCATTTCTAATAAGGATCAGTAAAGTGGAATGGTTAGGAGCATAGTTATAGTGAAATCTTTATCTAAAATAAAGCAGTGCTGACTTGTGAGAATCAGATGTGGGCCATTCACAAAGCAGCCGGAGCCGTGATACCTGGAAGTAACCCCCGGGAGTGATGTCGGCCCCCGGAATGGTGAATGAGGACCGCTATGGGGGCTTCAATCTTAGGTAAGTAATTCATGAGCTAGAATGCTATGCATACTAGCGCATTATGCCTTTGTCTTGCAGGTTTTTTTTTTAAGGTTTTACAACCACTTGAATGGCCAATGCTGGCTCTAGCATCACTCTGATCCATTCTGGAAGTGCTGCAGAAGAGAAAGGCAGCAGAACAGGGTTTTCAAATCTCCAGACTGCTGTACTGGCTGATTGTGTACTGACAGCTCAGCACCCAGGGACCAGGGAGGTGG
Organism: Lithobates pipiens; assembly: GCF_037356315.1. NCBI lineage: Eukaryota > Metazoa > Chordata > Amphibia > Anura > Ranidae > Lithobates > Lithobates pipiens. The sequence goes on from NW_027507685.1 coordinate 202,750,944, forward strand.
GGAGGGTGTACGATGTTAGTTCACCTTTTTCATTTTTTCTGAAAAGCTGTACTAACCCTCTAATGCTGTTGCAGTAAATTAGAACACAGGGCAGCTGGAAAAGGCCCATCTGTCACTTCACAAGGGAGGATGCACCTGTAGGCATCTAGTGACTGATTGGGTGGGCCATGACAATACAGACAATAAAACTGGGGTGGCCCCTGTGAACCTACTGACTCAGAGGCAGGATTTGTGTTGGACCTCTACAGAGAGATCATTGCTTCCCCTAGGTGAGCAAGGATCCCACTCTGCAAAATGCTGCCAGAAAACAAACTTTTTAATTCTGTGGCTATGACAGCTTTTCAGGCTGTGACTGTTTTAAAAAATAAAACTAGAAATAAAACAAAATATAAGATATTAAAAACACCCTTTGATTTGATGTCCTGGAATGCTGCTAATTTTAAATTGAGAGTTCAACTGGTATTTAGGCTATTTCCAGAAACATGTAACACCAAAATGACATCATGAGCCATTAAACTAGAATGAAGGGTCTTCTCACCCAATATCCATGAAAATTGACACATCTTGTCTTGCAGGCTGATGCTTCCTTTTAACCTGCTGAGACAAACAGAATAGCAATTAGAAAAAAAAAACTCTACAATGGGCAAACTGGCCAGCAGTACCTGAAGTCTATGCCAAGTACATTTTAACCCAGACTTTAGATCATAACGTATCACCATTGCTAAAAAGCAAATGGAACTGAACGGAACTGTGTCTGGTGTGAACTAGCACTAATAGTTTTTGTTCATTTGAATCTATTATTCCATAGCTACAAAAGGCAGCAATGCTGGCCAACAGCAAAGTTTTGGAAGCTAGAAGGACAAAACTGCTTGCAATAGTGTAAAAAAGTATTGGAATTTTGCATATTCAATAACACTACCTATGTAACCTCGAATTAATTATTCATTTTCCACTTACCTTTGTCACGTTCTTTTCCCCCCCCTGTCTTCTCCTCTGCCCAGGAATGTTGTGTTGTATGTGATGGTCTGTCACCTGGATAGTAGAGGCAACGTTTGCTCCCCGATCAGACAGAGTGCAGTCATATCTCGGTGCATGCAGGCGATTATCGGTCCTGTGTCCCAAATCTGGTGTGTCTACAGGGAGAAAAATTTGAACAAATCACACATTTATTATGGTGAATTTGAGAGATCACATTATAAAATTCGTCTTTGATTAATTATGGAAACATGGCCTCATCTAATGCTGTACACAGATAAAAGGTCACTCCTATTTAAAAAAAGCAAAAAAAAACAATGGAAGGAATCAATAGATTTCAATTAGAAAAATGTATGTATCTTGAGTGAAATTTGTGTGAATCCCGGGTGAAATATTTATAAATAGACTCCATATTGTGGAAGCTTTCTTATCTACATGTCTGCTTCAATATTGGATTTATTATTAAAAATAATTATTTAATACAGGACAAGGGATTCCCAGAGCACTGAGAGACAGCACAGCAGACACTGCTAGCTTTGAGGCCTCATCTGACTCATTTAGTTGTCTGCCGAGAAAGGATTCACTCCTCTGAATACAGCATCAGCTATGATAACAAAATCAGCCACGACAAAGCTAACATGGATATATAGCTAAGCATGACAAAAGGAGACTTGAGCTTCACCTGCAGGCTCAAAACGGGTACACATATTGTGAATATACATGGTTATTATTATTATTGTTAACACGCAAACAGACCTCCACTGTGTGATATGATGCCAGAGCCCTGGGAAAACACCCAGCACATTTGGGTTCTATTGCCATGGGACTTTCTCCCGTCTCCCACAATTCAGTGTTCGGTGCCAATAACCAGGCCCCACAGCTCTAATGAGGGGGCAGGTGGGACAATGTGGGACAATGTCTCATTCGTGTGTGTGTTTTTTTTTTGTGTAAAGTCTAGTCAGCATTGCCAAGTAATCTTGGAACCTCCAATGGCAGCTCATTTGGTGGGCCAGTGAAGTCACAGTAAAAGTAGCCTTTCTGGCTACAGTTGGCACAAACCACAAAACCTTAAAGTAAAGGCTCAGTCTATCCAAAAGATACATTTTAGTTAAAGGTGGAACCTACTGGCTGAGTGAGCCATGGGATTTTCAGGGTCACTATGTGCGTTACAACCTGACCATACAATCAATTTCAGAATTACCAAAACTTTGGAATATGAAGGAAGACCTACCTAACACATCCAATCAGGGAAATCACCGGGGTCCTTATTGGCCAATACGTTTCAAAGGCTATATCTTCTTCAGATGAAAAAGGTCCTTCAGCTAAATAAATACTTTATCATATACAACAAGACAGGGTTTTCATGTGGTGATTATTTTTTTATTAAATATCGTAGGATAATGCACTAGGCTAGTGCACCCTCTTTTGTTCCTTTACTCCTATACACTGTTGTAAATGCTAATGCTTTTTGTGTTGGTGTTTATCTGCGCATGCATGTCTGAACGTCTTTTTGACCATACAAGTGAGTGGCTGTATACAGCCATAATCTTGTAAATGTTTACCCCCACATGCGTGTCCAAAGCTTTTTCTGAACACGGAAGCTTTAAGTTTGGGAAATACCTAAACACACATGCACAGGTAAATGCCAATACAAAGAAGAATATGGCTGCATACAGCCATTCACTTTTATGTAAGGCTGTACGCATCATGTGTGCCTGACTCCTGGCTGCACTTCTGTCATATTACAGATTAACCAGTGTTAGACTCAATCACACATTTAGTGTGGTTATTTAAAGTGTTACTAAACCCAGTAATATGAAAATAGTTCATCCGCCCCCCCCCCCCCCCCCCACAGTGCACACAGCTTATAAATCTTCCTTTTACATTAAAATACTGTCACTATATACATTTTTGGATGAGCTGTAAACCACGGTCACGTGATAAACTGCACAGTTTCTCTGGTGCTGAGAGTTCAGTTAGGAGGAGATTTCCACTGCAGCCTGTATACACGCCCACATGTGTGATGTCAATACCATGTGACCTGGCTAGCTCTGAGAACAAGTAAATGTTCTCTCCAGCATAAAATACACTGAGCATGTGCAGATTGGCTATTGCCTGTGTGTTAGCTGGCCTTCCCAAGATAGACAGTGCAAGAAGGGAAGGATCTATGCATACAGGATAAAACAGGCTTTTTACACAATGCAGAGGATTAACTCCTAAGTTCCACAGTGAATATAACAAGCATGCTATGCTGCATATACAGACTGCTGTGGGTTTAGTAACACTTTAAGCAAATATATATTATATTAAGGAAGGCTTCCAACAGCCACGAAGCACTGCACTTCACATGCATCACAGGCCATGTGCAATTTTAAAAATTTCTAGGAGGGAGAGGGAAGGAGTATTTTTTTTTTCAGCAGACGAGACATGCAAAGTCTCCTGTTTAGCAGTTTTCTTTTAAATTCCATGAAGTTCTGCTCTAAGTAATGGTGTCCCTTTGGCACAGCAGGACAAGGACACAAAGCACATATAGTGCCGGTTAATTAATGTAATTGATTCACATAAAAACGATTTCCCAGATTCTACTGTAGGAGAGGAAACTCAGTCTACTGTAGGAGTCAAGAGGACTCAGCCAAGATCCCCGCAGGAAGGTGAATCTGCTAAATCATCATATGTGCCATCAATGAATTCTTATCCAGAATTCCGGCTTACTGTAAATGTTTGGCTGGTACTGTATAATCAGGAGCCTTTCCAACTCCCAGGCCTCCTCCTAATGCGATAACAGATATAATAAATTAACAATACTAAAAGAGCCACTGGACCAATCTGATAATGTAATTTATACATGAAAAATAGAGACTTTAAACCTGAAGTTTGGTATATATAATACTTTGAGATGCAGCATCAAACATAGCATGCCGCTGAGAGCCCAAGCTAGCTGCTCCTGCTCCCTCCCCCAGCCTGGTGCTCTAGTGAGCACTGGAGGGGCAGAGCAGAGAGCTGGTGACTGACAGTCACCGCTCTCTAATTGGTGAAGACCCAAGAACTGAGCCATCAGTGCTCATGTGATTACTCAGTTCTTTGAGCCGGAAAGGGACAGCTGCAGCCAAAGGTAGGTATGTTTATTTATTTATTTTTTTAGTTTCCCACACTTCTCCTTTAACAGAAGCTGCTGTTGCTCAACAAAGTTGCACTGCTCGCCCATCCTCTCTGCCATTCAAACTTGTCTTACCACTATCTCACAATGTATTACATTCTGTGAATGGAGAAGAATGAACTAAATGATAGCATCTCCCCTGCCCATCAACATATTGTGATGCATTGTGTGATAGTAGTAAGACAAGTGCTGTGAAAGGCGGAGAGGGCAGGCGGCAGTGCAACTTTTGTGAGTAGCAGAAGCTTCTGTAACCTTCATAGCACAGAAAGAAAGCCGTTCATGACGTTTTTTTTTTTTATCAGAAGAAGCTGCCTGCAGATAATGGGATACACATCAATGTGTTGGATGCCATAAACCAAATAAAATAAATAAATAAATAACATTTTTTTTTTTAAATCAGCTTTAAAAGGTTTGTTCCCTTTTTCATTAAATACATTATGCAGTCAAGGGTCCCAAAAGGGTTTCAAAAAACCTTTTGCAGCTTTGAAGTATAAGTTGAATAGCCATACCTGTAGGCAATTTGGATTCCCCCTGAAGCATGGACAAAAAATTCCTACAGGAAGCTGAGTCCTTCTCGTTCAATCCTCCAAGTATATGCAGTGCGCTCTCTTGCTATCCCTTTCTCACAGCATCATTGAGCTCATTCGCCGCTATGAGAGAGAGAGTGCACTGCACATGCACACAGATGCTGGGGGCGAGCATCCAATGGTTAGACTGTTGAAGCTGCCACCAACCAGGCTTACCCAATACTGAGGATACCATAAAATATATTTTCCTGTACAAATGATCCTTACCCCCTACCACCAACTGAGACTCTTTCTTAGCCATGGCCATCTATGCCAGGGGTGTCCAAACTTTTTTTCAAAGAGGGCCAGATTTGATGAAGTGAACATGCACAAGGGCCGACCATTTTGCCTGACATTCTTTGAACCATTAAAATTCAGTCTAAAGGCCCATATACACGATCAGACTTTTTGACAACAAACATGCAAATTAGCTGTTTTGGAGCAACATCCGGCCGTGTGTACGCTCCATCGGACAAACTTTTTTGGTTTTCATCAGACTTTTGTTGGCTGTGTGAACGGACAAACTTTCTGGCAACAAAAGTCTGATGCAGCAAAGTCTGATCGTGTGTACAGAAAACCATAGGACTTTTGTACAAAGTACAAACAGGCATGCTCAGAACCAATGCAAAAGATCAGACAACAATACAGAAGTTGACCAAAGGTGGCGGTAAAGAGCAGAAAAACCATGTGATTTGGTGAAAGTTGGCTGAAAAAGTCCTGCTGTGTGTATGCAATACAAGTTCAGGGCCGACGCCCTTTGTACAAAAATCCAAGGGAAAGTTTGTACAAAGTCCGATCGTGTGTATGAGGCTTAAGTGTGTTAGTTTGAGCTCTAATACACTGCTCAACAAGAATTCTCTTGCCTTTGTGGCTGTGTGTGGTGAAAAGATGAGCTTGGGCGTGTTATTTGGATACACCGTATTTATTGGGATATAACAGGCACCTTCACTTTAAGAGGGAAGTTTCAGGAAAAAAACTTAAAATTTTAAATAAAGAACTGTGAAGCAAAAAAAGGGTCAGTGCCCATCTGCAGACCCACAATTGCCAGGAATGCAGCTCCCACAACTGCTAGGAATGCACTCACCATTGCCAAGAATGCAGCCCCACCATTGCCAGGAATGCAGTCCCACCATTGCCAGGAATACACCCACCATTGCCAGGAATACACCCACCATTGCCAGGGATGCACCCACCATTGCCAGGGATGCACCCACCATTGCCAGGAATGCACCCACCATTGCCAGGAATGCACCCACCATTGCCAGGAATGCACCCACCATTGCTAGGAATGCACCCACCATTGCTAGGAATTCACTCACCATTGCCAGGAATGCAGCCACCATTGCCAGGAATGCAGCTCCACAATTGCCAGGAATGCACTCACCATTTTTCATCAGTGCAGCCTTGGAGGGGACATGGAGGGGGCAGGATGAGTGCCAAAGAGATCCTACAGGAGAATCTCCTTTTTACACAGCGGCCTCTTTAAGTGAAAGTCCTGCCTCCTTTGATGGACAGAACAGTCGTCCAATGGCAGCGCCGGAGATGGGAGTTCCTATTACAGAAGCTGCCGTGTCAACAGGAAATGCTCCTCCTGTGTGCATGGCACTCGTCCCACCTCCTGCCTCCGACTCTCTGAGGCAGCCAGCCTAGATATCTTTTGTGGCCCCTGCGCTGGGAGATCGTCAGGGGCCACAAAAGATATACATGTCTAACCGCTTGAGATCCGCGCTATAGCCAAATGACGGCTACAGCGCGGACCTCCTTTGCCGGGACTACGTCTATTGACGTCGTCCTGTGCACGAGCGGCCTGCGTGCCCCCGCCTGATCACGGATCCGAGCAAGGGGGTCGATCCCGACCCCTTACCACGTGATCAGCTGTCAGCCAATGACAGCAAGTCATGTGATACAACGGAGCCAGTAATCGGCTATTATTCCTCCTTGCGCTGACAGCGCAAGGAGAAAAAAAAAGAGCCGATCACCGGCGGCCGTGATCGGGACATCAGTCCCGATCACGGCCAGCTTACCAGTGCCCACCTGCCCCCCCTCAGGCATAAATAAGTGCCCCCCGTAAGTGCCACCCAGCAGTGCCCATAGTGCCACCCAGCAGTGCCCATAGTGCCACCCAGCAGTGCCCAAAGTGCCACCCATCAGTGCCACACATCAGTGCCCACAGTGCCACCCACAATCTGCCTCAACAATGGTGCTGCACCCCAGTGCCACATATCCGTGCCCATCAGTGTCATCTACCAGTGCCCATCAGTGCCGCCCATCAGTGCCAAGGAGTGCCACCTATGAGAGCCACCTATCAGTGCAACCTATCAGTGTCCATCAGTCCCATCTATCAGTGGTACCTATCAGTGCCCCTTAGTGCCACCCATCCATGCCATCTCATCTGTGCCCATCAGTGCCGCCTTATCTGTGCCCATCAGTACTGCCTTATCTGTGCCTATCGGTGCCACCTTATCTGTGCCTATTAGTGCCGCCTTAATATGCTTATCAGTGCCCACCAGTGCAGCCTATCAGTGCCCACCAGTGCAGCCTATCAGTGCGCCTCATCAGCGCACTTCAATGAAGGAGAAAAATGACCTGTTTGCAAAATTTTATAACAAACTATTAAACATGATTTAATTTTATTTTTTATTTGGCATCTTTTTTTGTTTGTTTAGCAAAAAATAAAACTCCCAGCTGTAATTAAATACCACCAAAAGAAAGCTCTATTTGTGGGAAAAAAATGATAAAAATTTCATTTGGGTACAGTGTTGTATGACTGCGCAATTGTCATTCAAAGTGCATCAGCGCTGGAAGCTGAAAATTGGTCTGGGCAGGAGGGGGGTTTAAGTGCCCAGTAAGCAAGTGGTTAAATAACCAGGCGGGCCGTTCAAAACTGGACCGCGGGCCCGGACTTTGGACATGCCTGATCTATGCCATTATAACAACAATATGTAGCTTAGGGGGAAGATATGGGCAGAGCCAAGCTCGCCTTTTACCATACAAGTTGAGATATGTACATAAGCTTCAGCTCCCTATATTTCTAGATCTACTTGAGGTAATCTTCGTTTATGCATTTTTCAGCAGACTCTCAGTGCTTATAGGCCAGATTTACTTGAAACCATGCAGATTAACTACTGGCGCGCATTTTATAATCTGTTCAATGCTAATATGAAGGGTTTTTTCATGACTCTTACCACAATAGGAGGCAACTTCTAACTGTCCTGATTCCAAACTTGGCCGATCATTGCACAGAACCTACAAAGGTTAAGATAGCATAATATATATTTAGGAGACTATAGAAATACAGTACAAGCAAATATGCATAAAGTGTGAAGACAAAGACTCACAATGACAGGTACATAGACAGTCTGTAGAAAAGAAAAGATACACAGTGAGATGTGCCATATTGCATAAAAAGTAAAACATTTGAGGCTTGCAGTAGGCAAGCTACATGTGTGTTCAATATGTGAAACTGAAATAATATTGTTTTTGCTGTCTTTTTGTCTTTTCTACTCACATGATGTGACAAGGATACTATTTCTGACAAGATTCTGAAAATGTGGATGTTAGTGAAAATAAAAATAAAAAATATCAGAGAGTACTAAATTGTTCTTGTGGCAAGATCAACAGATGTTTTTTGTACTTGCTGAAAATGTTCTCCATCTGCGAAAAGAAATCAAATGCAGCCACCATGTCTTGGTAAATTGCAATATATTAGTTTTGTTCTTGGGTTTAGTTCTGCTTTAAACATATGTCTAGCTCTGTAATAAAACTGCTATTTCCTTTTCTTGTTGTAACAACTAACCTATTCAAACCATCATGTAATGGAGATGAACAAAGGCAGTCGTGTCCAGTGGCGTATCCAGGGTATGACACACATGGCAAGTGCCATGGGCGCCATATGAAAGGGGCGCTTGTAAGTGGCCTGTCAGTGCCCCCTAGGCCTGTCGCTGCCAGTGCTTTTTAGTGCAGCTCATCAGTGCCAGTGCCACCTATCAGTACAGCTCATCATTGCCACCTGTCAGTGCCAGTGTCACCTATCACTGCCACCTATCAGTGCAGCTCATCAGAGCCACCTATCGGTGCCAGTGCCACCTATCAGTGCAGCTCATCAGTGCCATTGTCACCTAATAGTGCACATAAATGCAGCTCATCAGTGCTGCCTATCAGTGTTAGCGCTGCCTTATTAGTGCCCATAAATGCTGCAAATCAGTGCCCATCAGTGCAGCTCATCAGTGCTGCCTATCAGTGCCCATTAGTGCAGCCCCTGAGTGCCAATTCATAATTTGTTAATTGAAAGATTAAAGAGCTTGACTTGTAGTTTTGTTAGCTGTATTTTCTTTTAAAGCAGAGTTCCACCCAAAAATGGAACTTCCGCTTTAAGGGAAGGTGACCCCCTGACATGCCACATATGGCATGTCATTTTTTTTGGGGGGGGGGGGAAGCAGATACCCTCTTTTAAGAAGGGAGATTACCTTTCCTCCCTCTCTGCAATCATCTGGGACACATCACAGGTTCCAAATGATTGCCTGGCCAGTCATGGAAAACAGAGATGGGGGGACAAGCGGGGCTTCGTTCCCCTGAATTGTTGGAACACTGGGACAGGTGAGTGTCCGATTATTAAAATTCAGCAGCTGCAGTATTTGTAACTGCTGACTTTTAATTTTTTTTTTAAGCGGAACTCCGCTTTAAGGTTATTTGAAAGATGGGTTCCAAATGTTTTGACAGGAGGGCAGTTTCAGTGCTTGCCATAAGCGCCATTGTCCAAAGTCAATCCCCCAGCACTGTGACATCATAAGGGGCGGGGTCACCATGTGACATTACCCGGTGACCCCCCCCCTTATGCCTATATAAGTCACCGCACAACACGTCCCTGCCATTACAGCCAAAGAGACCGTTGTGTCAACATCGGAAGGAAGAAGAAGAAAAGAAGAAGAAAAGAAGAAGAACAAGAAGAAGAAGAAGAAGGTGGCGGCAACAGCGACAAGACGGGGCCAATGCTAGTAAAAGAGCTGTAAGAAGATAGCGGAGGCCTGGCAGAAGAAGCGAAGAGTGGGACAAGACCACCGAAGTCAGAAGAAGACCGCCAAAGTCAGAAGAAGACCCCCGGATGGCGGCGACGAAGGAGAAAGCCGGGCTCCTCCGCTAGTAAAAGAGCTAGTGGTAAAAGAGCAGAAGATAGCGGAGGAGCCCGGCGAGAAGACCCCCGAAGTCGGAAGAAGACCCCCAGAGCTGTCTAATAAAGTACTTTAAAAACTTGTGTTTTGTTTTTTTATTAACACTTTTTTCCCCAGGTGAATGGGTAGGGGTACATCGTACCCCATACTCATTCACATAGGGTAGGGGGTGCCGGAATTTGGGGGCCCCCTTATTAAAGGGGGCTTCCGGATTCTGATAAGCCCCCCGCCCGCAGACCCCGACAACCAATGGCCAGGGTGGTCGGGAAGAGGCCCTTGTCCTCATCAACATGAGGACAAGGTGCTTTGGGGTGGGGGGGGGCACAGGGTCCCCCTTCCTGAAAGCACCCCCCCATGTTGAGGGCACGTGGCCTGGTACGGTTTAGGAGGGGGGGCACTGGCTCGCCCCACCCCCTTTCCTGACCGGGCTGCGTGCTCGCATAAGAGTCTCCTATGGACTTTGGGGGGACCCCCACACCGTTTTTTCAGCGTAGGGGTTCCCCTTTAAATCCATACCAGGCGACGGGGCTCGCGAGGTGTCAATCTCGCCGATGGAGGCGGCGACATTCACTTCCTTCGCTAGTCCCGTCTACCTGGCCCCGGGCAGTAGATGTAATTGCGATAACGCCGCCCAAGTAATGGGAACGGCATTACCATGAGGGGAAGAGTAATCAGTTAGATTACTTGTTACCCTCTAAAGTAACTGTGTTAACCGGTTCCCGACCAGCGCACGACGATGTACGTCGACAGAATGGCACGGGCAGGCATATTGGCGTACATGTACGTCCAATCTTCAATGCCGCCCTGCCACCGGGAGCGCGCCAGCGCGCTCCCACGCTGGTCGGGACCCCCGTGAGTCCAGTCGCGGGACCCGCGGACTCGATCGCCGAGGGCATACCCGCGATCGTCTCACGGGACAGCTGAATGGAGGAAATGCCGTGTAAACAGCATTTCTCCATTCTGCCTAGCAACTAGTGACGCTGATCTCTGCTCCATGTGATTTAAGCAGAGATCAGTGTTCACTAAATGAAAGCCCAACCCCCCCACAGTTAGTAACACACCCCTAGGAACACTTAACCCCTACACTGCCACCCACTGGTTAACCCCTTCACTGCCAGTGTCATTTACACAGGAATCACTGCATTTATATAGCAGTGATTACTGTATAAATGACAATGGTCCCAAAAATGTGTCAAAAATGTCCGATGGGTCCCCCACAATGTCGCAGTCACAATAAAAATCGCTGATCGCCGCCATTACTAGTAAAAAAAAAAAATAATAAAAAATTATTAATAAAAATGCTATAAAACTATCCCTATTTTGTAAACGCTTTAACTTTTGCGCAAACCAATCAATAATCGCTTATTGCGATTTTTTTTACCAAAAATATGTAGAAGAATACGTATCGGCCTAAACTGAGGGAAAAAAATGTTTTTTTAAATATTTTTGGGGGATATTTATTATAACAAAAAGTAAAAAATAATGCGTTTTTTTCAAAATTGTCACTCTATTTTTGTTTATAGCGCAAAAAATAATAACCGCAGGGGTGATCAAATACCACCAAAAGAAAGCTCTATTTGTGGGAAAAAAAGGACATCAATTTTGTTTGGGAGCCACATCGCACGACCGCGCAATTGTCAGTTAAAGCGACGCAGTGCCGAATCGCAAAAAGTGGTCTGGTCTTTGACCAGCAAAATGGTCGGGTCTGAAAGTGGTTAAGTAACTTCGTTTATTTTAACTGAGTTACTTACATCACTGGACAGCATCCCCCCCCAGCGACCTTAGCTCTAAGGCATTGTTAGTCCAGAAAGAACTTACGCCCACCAGCTACACAGACAGGCACACTTGCCATAACTTTGCGGTCACATGTTCGTTTTGCAAAAAGTTCAGCTGGCCATATACTAGTAGATTTTTGAACAAATGTTTGTATGTATATTTGTACGAACATTCCTATGAACATTCTCAGTACATACGATGACTTGACAAATGTTGTTTAAAAGTATCAAAACTTTGTTTGCTTTTAAGAATCAATTTTGGAATGAATGTAATTTCCCAAAGAAAATTGTAATCAAAATCAAAATTAAAAATGAAAAGGAAATTTGTTCATTCAAGGTCATTTTTCCATCCTCCTCTTTTGAGTTTTCCACTGAATACAGTCGAAAATGAGCCTTGAGTAAATTGAAACAAACATTCTTAAAACAAAGATGTAAAACACAATTCTACTAGTGTATAAATAAATACTATATATATATATATATATATATATATATATATATATAAAATTAACTGTATGCAGGAAATACAAGAGAAGTGCGAAGGCAACTTTTAAAAGGTGGAAAGGTGGGTGATTGTATTGCCTTTCTTTCTACTTTAATTTGAATTGCTTATCTTTATTAAAGTGGTTGTAAACCTTTATAAACCACTTTGACCTACAGGTAAGCCTAGATTAACCCCTTCCCACCGAGCGTATGCAGATCTGCGTACTCGGCTTCAGGGGGGTATACCGGGATGATGCCCGCACCTGCAGGCATCATCCCGGTACCGTTTTTTTCAGCGGGCGATTGGCTATCCAGCCATAACAACCGAAGCGGCTAAAAGCCGCTCGGCTGTTATGCCGGAGGAGCGGGAGGGGACACCCCCCCTCCCGCCGCCGTTACCGGTGCTCCCGCTCGATCGGGAGCACCGATTCAAGATCCGGCTGCTGGGGAGGAACTGGAACGAAGCCGTAATCCTAATCGTAAACACGGAAGCGACGTCATGACGTCACTTCCCGTTTACTCGGCTGCCAATGGCGCCGGTTTAAAAAAAATATACGGTATTCAGAATTGCCGGTTTTGGCGATCTGAATACATTGAAGTGTAAAGGAGGGGTGGGGGGTCTTTTAGACCCCCGATCCCTCCATAAAGAGTACCTGTCACCACCTATTACCACCTATTACTGTCACAAGGAATGTTTAATATGGATTTTAACTTGTAAACACCAAATGCCAAAAATAGGCTTAGTCATGAAAGGGTTAAGGCTTACCTGTAGGTCTAAGAAATATCTCCTAAACCTACACGGTTTAGGAGATATTTGCCGAAAGACAGGCACCGCTGTCTACGGTGCATGCGCACTGAGCGCGCCGCTGTCAACGGTGATATGCCGCAAGTGGCGTCATCGCGGCTTCGTTGAATGACAGTGGCGGAGCAGCGAGACCCACCGAGAAGATGGATGCTGCGGACTACAGGGGACAGCGGTGACTTCGCTGACTCCTGTGTCAGGTAAGTGACACATAATGGGCTACTATGCGATGCATAGTAGTCCATTATGCTTTACCTTTGCAGGGAATCAATGAGGAAGTAAACCCGTCAGGGTTTACTTCCTCTTTAAAACTATTTATGGGACTGAGTGACACCACGTGAGTTTTTTTTATTACACCTGGCAGCAATGTACATTTTTTAAGTTTTTACTACATTTCCTAAGTGTCGCTTCTGCTAATTTGATCACTCAAGGAATAATTCAAAGAGAAGTTTGGCAGTTCTAGGCCAAGATTACAGCCAGTGCAAAGAGCAAGCTAGGTAATAAGTGCAAAGATAAGGATGTAGAAAAAACAACAGAAACTGAGGTACAGATAAGAAGTCATTAACTAAGATAAGGAAAGGACATAAAGAGAAAATAATCTGTATTTACTTGGTTATCTATTGTTTGAATTTGGATATCAATCTTAGGTCTTCCAAATCCTTCTGAGATAATAGTGCCTCCAGGAACAATGAAGGCAGGCAAATCTTCTTCCACTGGCAACAGGTCCTCTTGGCTCCTATGCTTGGAATTAGTGACCCCAGAGTCAGTACTGATGCTACTGTCAGAGCATTTATGCCTACGTAGTAATTTACGTGGAGCTGTTGGAGTTAAGAATAAAAATATATCTTAGCCACCATAGACATATTAATTGACAAATATACATATGTAGAATATCTGTGCTACCTGAAAATTACATACTAAAATAGAGTTAAAAGAAGTAGCCAGAACAATTTGTTGATTCACAAATAAAAAAGCATAAAAAGTCCAATTGTTTAACAGTCTATTAGGTGAAAGGAAGAGATGAAGTCTCTTCAACCCACCAGTAAATATTTCTTCATCTATCTCGGTATTTAAAGACTTGGTGGTGAAAGACATAGAGAAATTAAAGATTAAAAAGGATAGGAATAACTAAAGGTTTAGAGAGGTGTTGGAATCTTTGAAAACCAGAGAGGACATTAATGTCCACCCTGCTGATAAAGGTCGTGGGATTGTTGTCAGATAAAATAGCTTATGTGGGCGAAATGAACAGAATTCTTTCTGATGTCGATACCTACATACCTCTACACAATGATCCCACCACCAAAGACAAAAAGGAACTGACTAAAATTATAGATTCAGATTTTAGGGATAACAAACTTACCTAAAAATGGAAGGCCTTTTTCATACCAATGGCACAGAGAGTTACCGGTTATTTATTACCTTCCCAAAGTCCATAAAAATCCAGCTAGTCCACCATGGAAGCCTATAGTTAGTGGTTTGGACTCTGTTACTTCAAGAATTGGGAAGTATATTGATGGTTTTCTACAGTCCCTAGTCTCACAGGCACCGTCATTTTTAAGGGACTCCGGTCAAGCGATGAGATGGAGTGGAAAGATAGCTACATTATGGCTATGGTTGATGTTGCCTTTCTCTACACTATTATATCACATCAGGATGGATTTGAGGCGGTAGATATGTTCCTGAAAAGGGATACCAAAATTCTAACCCCTAGAGGGCTAATGGTGACCTCCAGAGTAAGGGAAAGCTGACATTCTTCCTTGTAGAGTGGGCTACCAGGCATGGTGGGTGTGATGCAAGAAGAAATGATGGGCTCCAGTCACTTTTTGAATGCAAGCAAGAGATTTATTATCTCCTAACAGAACTGTGGGAGAGAGGGTTAGGGCCAGGACACCCTTGAATAGATACAATGATAATTAGCAGACTCCGAGACTTCTATAGGTAGACAGCTATACAGTGGAAGGCCTCCAGCTGGATAACACTTCTGTATAGGTAGGACTGCTGTCTCCTATGGCAACTAATCTTGCAACAGTCACTAAAGGTAGTTGTACATAACTCTTGATAACACAGAACAGTCCTTTACTTATCTCACAGTATACCACTGTAGATCTTCATTCACTGAGCTCTCAGTCTCTCACTAGACTTCCTGATCCCAGTCATCACTGGATTCCCTGAGCTCTTCCCCAGCTATCCCGCTGTATACTCCACAAGCGTCATCCCTGCTATCCTGCTGGGTCCCTGGCTTGGCACTCCCTGAAGCTTTTCCACTTCTTCACCCTCCCTGGCTGGTGAGAAGACTGCTCTGGTACTTGCTCAAGCTTACTCACAGTAGTCTCCGGTAGTAAGATAGATGGTTCCTTAGTGGCAACAGCTTCCCTTCTATCTCCGACCACAACTGGTTCCCCATTTGGCAGAACCTCCTTTACTTCGTTGGACTCCAATACTGCAGTCCCAACCCTATGCTGCTTCCCCCACTAGTGGATAGGCCTCAGGCAGCCTAGCAGCCAAGTGTCCCTGGGATAGGCCCCAGGCTTCCAGCCCTGGACGACACAACACACGTTCACCCAGACAGCCATCCAGGTGGCACAGAGCACTGATCACCTGACTCCACCCAAATAAAAAGGCTCTCCCAGCAGGCCAAGGGACTAAAGAAACCCCTGCCAATTGGCTTGCTAAGCCCCTGTCAGTCACTAGGTGCCACAGTGCCACCTAGTGACAAAAGAGAAAGGTGCAGCAATTCCAGAATTAGAGACGTAACAGTTGATCTCTAACAATTAACCAGGACAATTACCAGCTGGCAAACTAAATTTGTTAGCAACCCTGCCTAAACACCAGGGTGCTACATCTGTTTATGGTTAAGTGGGAGGACGTCATCTATGCCAACAGGAGGCCAGAGTTGGTACTCTGGGGAGGTACATAAATTACGTCCTATTCTTATGGGATGGTGACATGAGCTCATTGGAGATGTTCATGGAGCAGATTAATACCAACTCTTTGGGTATCTCCTTGCAATAGGAGGTTAGCCAAACTAAAATACATTTTCTAGATCTTAGTATTGAGGTCAGAGAGGGCTCTCTAGTTACTTCCACGTACTTAGAAAATACTAGGGGTACGGATCTGAAGAACTGGATGTGAAAATATTAGAAGTAGGAAATATGGATAGGGCTGTCATTTTGTATGGCACAGGGAAGCTTAAAACAGTCAAACAAGATTATAATTTTTCTTTTGTCACCACCTACTCCCACCAACATTACGATATTAAAAAAATCATGTTCAAACAATTGGGGGGTATTGAGTATAGATTTTTGGGTCCAGTCTTTCCCGATCACCCACAGATCATTTTCAGGGGAGTGCCACTCCTGAAGCTTTATGTTGCACCAAACATTTTGGATGCCCCTAATAGAGTTTCCTTCTTCCAAAGATTAAAAGGCTATTTCCCGGGCCGTAAATGTGCCATATGTAGTTTAAAAAAAAATTCAAGACAGAAATATTTGCCAATTTAGATCTTCTGGCACTTCTAGGATTTATGATATCAATATCTTTATAACATGCACGTCTTAAAGCATAGTGTATTTGTTCATTTTTTTGTCCTTGCGGCTACAATATGTCAGCCGCACCATTAGAGCCATGAATGTTAGGGTGAAGGAACATGTGGCTAACATTAGAAAGGTTTGGAAAAGTTTCCCCAAACACAGCATGTCCAAACATTATTTGGATTGTTACAACAAAAATCCAGCGGGGA
This sequence comes from Lithobates pipiens, assembly GCF_037356315.1. NCBI lineage: Eukaryota > Metazoa > Chordata > Amphibia > Anura > Ranidae > Lithobates > Lithobates pipiens. Next base: position 202,767,609 of record NW_027507685.1, read on the forward strand.
CAGTCTTTATTGCTATTGACAGATTTACCCTACATTGGAGGGGAAATTTTGTTAGACTAGAGATTTCGCGAATGGAGACTCGCTGGATTTATGATTGAAAATGTTATGTTCCTTTTGGCTTAAAGGTAGATTGGGACCTGAATTGGTTTATTAACAATGGCTAATTTTGTTGTCATTTTACACCATTTTTTAAATTTATATTCTGTTTTATTATTGTTTAACCACTTGCCGACTAGCCGCCGGCATACTGCGGCAGGTTGGCTCTATTGCGCGAATCGCCGTAGCTGTACGTTGGTTCATGCAATAGATACAGTGGGCACCCACAGTGCACAGCTGATATGCGTGACCGGTGGTCGCAATGTCCACCAGCTACCCGTGATCACTCCAGAGAGAGCCAGAATGGGGATCTGTCAATGTAAACAAACAGATCCCCGTTCTGACAGGGGAATAGAGAGAGAGATTGTCTGTTCCTAGTGATCAGAAACAGCGATCTCTCTCTCTTCCACCAGTCAGTACATTCCTCCCACAATTAGAAACACCTCCCAGGGAACATATTTAACCCCTTGACCCCTTCCCGGCCAGTGTCATTTATAGAGTAATCAGTGCATTTTTATAGTACTGATCACTGTATAAATGTCACTGGTCCCAAAAAAAGTGTCAAAAGTGTCTGTCTGCCACAATGTCCCACTAACTAATTGCTAATTGCTGATCACCACCATTACCAGTGAAAAAAAAAATCTATTCCCTATCTTGTAGATGCTATAACTTTTGCGCAAACCAATCAATATACTCTTATTGGGATTATTTTTACCAAAAATATGTAGAAAAATACATATTGTCCAGATTGTCATAAACTAAGGAAGAACATTTTTTGGGGGGATATTTATTATAGCAAAAAATAAAAATAAAATAAATATTGCTTTTTTTCAAAATTGGCGCTTGTTTTTTTGTTTATAGCACAAAAAATAAAAACCGCATAGATGATCAAATACCACCAAAAGAAAGCTCTATTTTTGGGGAAAAAAGTACATCAATTTTGTTTGGGTACAACATTGCACGACTGCGTAATTGTCAGTTAAATGGATGCAGTGCCATATCGCAAAAAATGGCCTGGTCATTAAAGGGGTTAATCCTTCCAGTCCTTAAGTGGTTAATTATGCTTTTAATAGTTTAAAACAGGCCTGTAAATATACAATGCGCCCACTAGATAGGGTTTTTTTTGTATGTTGGGTGTTCTCCTTTAGATTTGATTTCAAATTATATATATGGTATTAGTTTTTTTTAGCTAATAGTATACATATATATACAAATTTATATAACCGTATAACAATTCAACTTTTCATATTTATACATCTTGTAATAATATCTTTTGGATATGTAAAATTCGTATGGCCATTTTTGCTGGTATCCTGGGGAACCTCCAGCAATATCATATTGCTTCCCTGTGATTGATTTCTGGTAGGTGGAACAGGGATCTAATTGGTCCTTTGCTATCCACGCTCTAGATATGAGTTTTACTGTTTGCTATCTACGCTCTGGATTTGTTTTGACTTCCTATTTCCGGCCCGTGAGACACAATGATGGAAACGATGTGTGTTTCAAGCACCAATTTCCGGTTGGCGCGATATCCGGAATTAACATAAACAGGCGTGCTTGTGTCAGAAGGCCATGCCTCTGATGATGTCCGATTAGATGAAGTGCATTAGACCCTACGAGACACAAGTACGCTCTGAGCCACTGCGTTAATTGATATTAAAAATGATCATTTTTATCTACCTTTCTGTAAGTACAACCTTTAAAAAATTGTCTGACATTCTCAGACGGGCTTCACTATGTGGTGCTTTTTTCATTTGCTGGTGATACCGGTTTCATGATTGGGGGAATGTCATGAGCCAATTTGGATATTGGATGTACTAGCTGAATTTGATTTGGAAGAGGGGATTGATGTCATTCTGTCCTGCGATGCTGCCAAAGAACACATCTATCCATTGAGCCTTTGATGTTGGAGTTGCTGATAGATCCTGTTACATGCTCTTATATATTCTCTTTCTGGTAAGGAGATTTATTCGGCACTGTGGTATGGTGTGCTTTAATGTCACACTGAAGCAGTTTCGGGGAATTCATCTCTTCCTTTCACATAATAGACTGTTCAACAATTATTTTAGCGCCACATGTGGACTTTTTAAGATTAATTGGCCAGCCAATCTTTAGGCTGGCCATACCAAGCGGATTGAACATAAAAAAATAAATATGAGGCAATTCTACCATTCACACTTTCGATGTCTCCCTCCCACTGAGCCGTTCCCGCCATCAGAATACAATGATCAGTGTTGTCAGCTATAGCCAGGGTCTCTGATCATTTGGGAAAGGCCCGACAGGCTGGTTATATACGGGTTGATTGATAGATCAACTTGTGTACTATCAGTTAGCCCAAACATGGATTGAAATTTGGCTAGTCCCTGCTGCACAAGCAGAATTTCGATCCATGTATGACTGGCTTTAGACTTGGGTAGATAGGGAGTTTACTGAAAGAGGCTTCTTTTTAGAGATGGAAAAATGACAGGTTTTGCCAATATTTCTGTTATCTCAATTGAAATTCACCATTTTAGCAACGTGCATTGGATTTATAGTGGTAAAATTACAGTAGTTTAAGGTGGCTTTTAATGATGCAATGAACTTTAAAGAGTCTTTTTCTGGTGTGTGTATTTTATAGTTTGATATGTTTTTCACACTAAGAAAAAGGATGTAAAAATATCAACAACAATTGTAAAATGATAATACACAACAGCATTAGTTTTTTTTTCCTTTCTGTAAATGTATTTGTTATTGGGTGTTTTTAACATATATGCTACAGAAACAATAAGGGAAAAAAATATATATGTTTTTTCCCTTTTGTGTATTTTATTTGGGTGTTTTAACTGTAAAGGGAATTGTACATTCTGTATATAACTGTGTTCTACTTTTTATGCTTTGCCTATGTATTGCACACTGCACTCATTGTGCACACAGTACTAATAATGTGTTTTGATTACATTTGTATTCTTTCGAGTCCCATTTAGAAATTAGCCTGCCTATGTTACGCCCCTTTTTACCATAAAATTACTATTGCAATATTAATGTGATATCTACGTAATCATGTGTATAAACAATTTGAACAGAACAGTTATTAAGAACGATGCCGAGTGTCACTTTTGTATCTGTTCCCTACTGCAGTAGTTATTAATTTGGAACCACTAATCAATAACCACTCATCAATATGAGGATAGGAGTTGCCTATCTATAAAATGACCAGAATAGTTGGTGAGCCAGCCAGGAGGGGATTTGCAGGTGACCCTAAAAATCCAAAACGAGGAGCTTGAGACAATCTTGGAATTTCTGATATTCAACTGGCTGAAGTAAGGTATTTGCTTACATTTCATAGAAAAAACACAAATACAGTCTTGTGTTCTGTCTCTTTAAATTCTTTGCTATATTTTTTTACATTTCCCCCACTAGTAAAAAAAAAAAGAAAAAAAACACATAATAAAGGGTATATAATGTTTAAATATGTTTCCACTTACTTGTTTTTTTTTTTTTTTTTAGGTTTTTCCATGCACCATTTGCTTAGAATTACTAAAATAAATAACTCTATGAACTCTATCATACGAAAAATGGAATCACATGACTTATTCTGAGTTAGAGGCCAATTTCAAATACATTTTTTATCAAAGATGAAATTGGTTATTGTGCTCAAGTTAAGTTTGCTGAAATTTGGTGCTCATCCCTAGTTTTTAGCTCTGCCAACAGTAAAGCTGGATAGAAATTTGACCAGCTGAATTTTGATTTGTGTGTTGAATGGAAAAGTTAAAAAAAACTTTTGTCAATCAGCAGCTGCAAACCAATTGGCTGTAAGGCTCCATTCACACCATGGCTTTCCTGGATCCAAAACTTCTTTTGGGTGACAGGTGTCCCACGGTTCTGTTTGCGCGATTTTACAGTGATTCATCGGGCGACAATCGTGGCAAAATCGCACTGCAATTGGGTTGCCATTGAAAGTAAGGGGGATCGCAGGATTGCAAGGGTGTCCCGGGATTTGCGGCGATTCGGAATCCCGCCCGCGATCCAAAATGCCATGGTGTGAATGGAGCCTTACTGCTGATCAATGTATTCTGACATTAGAGAATCCTGAAGTCAGAATACAATGTCTTGGTAGGGAGGGATTCCTCCATAAACCTCACTTGTGTGGATGGAGGAATCTGTTGCAAACCATCTATAGTCAGCTTAAGGTCTATACATCTAAGTTGCCAACAGTTTCCCATTGTCCCTTTTAAAAGTTCTTACACTAAATATTAGATTTTCATTTTACCTTACGGAGAATACTGCAAAAAAAAGGACAATGGGTGGTGTGGTGGGTCAGAACGTTTAATTCTGGCAGGAAGATCAGATTTTTAGGAGTCCACAAACTATATTACAATGCTAGTGGATAATTCAATCCAACAGTGTCCTCTAAAACTGAAAGAACAGTCTGAGGTGGAATAACCTTTTTATATATGAATACACAATGTATTTAAAGAAGATAAAATGGCAGGCAAATGAATCATCACTTACTAGATTTTGAGATTTCATCAAGAGACCCTGAGCTACCAACATCCCCTGTTGGGTCCCATTCTAGATCAATAGCAAAGCGTGCTTTGGCAGGGGGAATAATAGGTAGACAATGAACTGCCTCATCTTCAAAGTCAAGGTCCAAGAACACATCAGATGACCCAGATGATACATGTTCAAAGCCACTATCGAGAACGTCATCTTCAAAGACCTTCAAGGAAAATGTGAAAATGATCATTTTTATGTGATCCATGGTTAATTGGTATGAACGGATGTAAAATTTCTATAATTATTTCACTAGGTAAAAACATGTAGTAACATGAAAAAAATGTAATATGACTTACACAAATGTATTAAAAAAGTAAGGCCAATTAAAGCATTGTAAGAAGCTACACAGAAATAACTGGCCTATTTTATGGCAGCTTCAACAGTGACAGACTGAAACTAAACACGTCTTAAATAACTTCTACTCTTGAACAACTCTTTGTTGACTTGTTTCTCTTTTAGATCAATACACTTAATAAGAAAATAGGAAAAGAAAATTTCCCTAAGAGGAACGATCAGTCGATTATCTGTTTGTTAGTATAGTGCTTTTCAACAGCCAATTCCAAGTCTTCAAATGGAAAAAAAAACAAAAAAAAAAAAACGAAGGGGCAAGCTAGAACATTTTTACCATAAGTTAACATAACGTTGATTTTTCTTCAGTGTGTATAGTAATGGTATACTTCACTCATAACCAGTTTGTTTAAAAAAAAAGTGTGCATGGGGTCCACTTATCCGTTATGCCGCGTACACACGATCAAACAATCCGGTGGAAAAGTCCGGCAAACTCAAGTCTGCCAAACAATCCCCCCCCCCCCCCGTGTGTAGCCTCCGGCATACTTTTTTGACCCGAAAGTACGGCAGACTTAGAATGCCGTGTTGCACACCAATCTATCCGTCGGACTCGCATTTCGGCGAACAATCCGGCCGTGTGTGTGCCAGTCCGCCGTACTTTTGAAATGAGCGGACTTTTCCCGCCCGGAGAAAAGTCCGCTCATTTCGAGCGGGTCTCCAGGTAGGCGGGGCCGGCGAAGGAGACGTCGCTGGCCCCGCCGCCTGGTATGGACTTAAAGGGGAACCCCAACGCCGAAAAAAATCGGCGTGGGGGTCCCCCCCAAGTCCACAACAGACCCTTGTCCGAGCACGCTACCCGGCCGGCCAGGAAAGGGGGGCGAGCGTGCGCCCCCCCCTCCTGAGCCGTACCAGGCCGCGTGCCCTCAACATGGGGGGGTGCCTTGGGGAAGGGGGGGCCGCGTGGCCCCCCCACCCCAAAGCACCTTGTCCCCATGTTGATGAGGACAAGGGCCTCTTCCCGACAACCCTGGCCGTTGGTTGTCGGGGTCTGCAGGTGGGGGGCTTATCGGAATCTGGGAGCCCCCTTTAATAAGGGGGCCCCCGGATACCGGCCCCCCACCCTATGTGAATGAGTATAGGGTACAATGTACCCCTACCCATTCACCTGTAAAATTAAAGTACAAAAAAAAACACAACACACGAGATAAAATACTTTATTGCACAGCTCCGGGGGTCTTCCGTCTTCGGGGGTCTTCTCGCCGGACTCCTCCGCTATCTTCTTGTAGCTCTTTTGCTAGCGGAGGAGTCTGACTTTCTTCCTTGTCGCCGGCCTCTTCTTCCGACATCGGGGGTCTTGTCCCCCTCTTCGGCTCTTCTGCCGGGCCACCGCGCCTTCTTATAGCTCTTTTACAGGCGGTGGCCCGGTCTTCTGTCGCCGCCGTCGCTGTCGCCTTCCGTTCTTCTTCTTCTCCAGGAGATGTTGACTCGACGATCTCTCCGGCCGCAATGCCAGGGAAGCGCTGCGCTGCCACTTATATAGGGACAAGGGGTGGTGTCACATGGCTTTATGTCACATGGGTTGGTCACATGGGTTGATGTCACATGGGAAATGGGAACAGAGGGGCGCCAGACTGAGTGCAGTATAAATCATATATTTAATAAAAACAAGTAGTAACTCACAGGTTAAATTAGATGAGTTCAGTATGCAGTGAAAATCGCCAGTCCTGGAGTCTCATAAATGTCTTCCCTTTGCAGCCTGGGGCACTGGTGTGATCTTACAGGGATCCAGAAAATGCTGGGAACCAGGAGGCAGGAAACAAGAAGCAGCTGGTCGTGACTTCACAGGAACAGGAAGTGTGATTATTCACAGTGGCAAGGAATGGTAATGCATTTCGAAGCTACAGCTTCTTCATCAGACCATGATTAGCTGGCAAACCTGGCAGTCTTATATTACAGAGGAAATAGAAACAGAGAGATCTGATGGGCTGGCCAGCCCGTCAATCAAATACACAGATTCAAAGAGGTAGATGGCTGGAGACCGAAGAGAATGTAAATATGAGTAAGAAGCTTGCTGATTAATAGTGGAAGATAAGTTTATAACGTTTGCAGAAATCGATCAATTCACTAATTGATTAAATACATAAATATAAAATGTATAAATATACCTCAAATTTAAAATGAATACATTTTTATAAATAAATTAACTAAAAAAAAGAATTAAGAAAATTATTAGCAATTTGGAAATCAATTGATTATTATAAATTATAATGAATTAATAAAATGGTGAGAATGGAGGAAAGAGAGGACTCTATGCTAGGTATAATATTAAGTTTCTAAGTTATATCATGACCAAAAACATCATGTACATGTTCACAACATGCAGTTGTAAACATGTACATGTGCAACAAACGCATGTATATACGTGAGTATATACAAACATCTTTCTGTCCCAATACTCTCTAGAGGGAACATACTATTGTATAAAAAAGGGGAAGGGGGAAGAGAGAAAAAAAAAAAAAAAAAAAAAAAAAAAAAAAAAAAAAAAAAAAAAAAGGGGGGGGGTGGTAAAAACAAAAAGGGGGGGTGGTAAAAAAAAAAAAAAAAAAAAAAAAAAAAAAAAAAAAAAAGGCGGTGCCAAATTTGTGTCTGTTGCCCAAATGAGCTATTTAGTGGATAAAACTGGGTATCCATTCACCAGTAACCGGGCAACCCACTGAGGCATGACCAGGGGAAAATCACACCAGCACCTGATTAAATAACAGTGCTGATTTCGATCTCCTCGTTCACATAACCCATTCGCAGCGCACCTGGTCTTCTATGGGCGCTACATCGATGACATTATTATCATCTGGGATGGTCCTCCTCATACTGTACAGGAATTTCTATCACACTGCAACTCTAACAATTTTGGTCTTTCCTTTACCTCAGAAATAAATGCCACTTCTCTTTGTTTTTTGGACCTGGAACTCAGTCACCAAGAGTCCACAATTATAGCTAAAGGTTACACCAAGCCCACATCAGGGAACTCTTTTTTACATTTCACCAGTTGTCACCATCCGAGATGGGTTAAAAATGTCCCCAAAAGTCAATTTTGCCGGTTACGGCACAATTGCACTAGGTTGGAGGACTATAATGCACAAAGTGTTCACCTCAAACAGAAATTTATAGAGAAAGGCTACCCCCCAGACCTTATCGATCAGGCTCATATGGTTTACAATACCAATGACATTCCAAAATCAAAACAGCGATCACAAGAAAATGTAGGAACAAGATTCATAACCCAATATCACAACAAACACTGGAAAATGGAGAGCGTTTTCAAAAAACACTGGTCTATACTACAGCAAGACCCACACTTAAAAACCAGTATTCCTACAGTGCCACAATTTGCCTATAGGAAGGCTCCAAATATAAAAGGGAAAATCGCTCCTAGCAAAATTAAATATGCCCAATCTATATCCAATAACATTCAACTAACACTCATTCCTCTGGTGGGCATGTTTCAGTGTAAAAAATCCCTGTGCCTGACTTGTGCTCATATTGAACATGGTCAAAAATCCTTTGCTCATAAGGGTAAGACATACACATTCAACACCTTCCATAACTGTTCTTCCATGTTTGTGGTTTACTGTCTAGCCTGCCCTTGTGGCATGCTATATGTGGGCCGTACAATCAGAGCCCTTAGAGCCAGATTTGGGGAACATCGCAGATTTGTCGATGCTGGTCTCCCTAAACACAGTGTCCCCCGCCACTTTCTAGAATATCATAAACAATCATCCAAGGATCTAAAAGTTTGGGTCCTTGAATCAATTCCAGATAAATTTCCCCCAGCAGAACGTTTCAAAAGACTGTGTCGTCAGGAAACGTATTGGATTTTCACTTTGGATACTATGTCGCCTAGAGGAATGAACGAGGAGATCGAAATCAGCACTGTTATTTAATCAGGTGCTGGTGTGATTTTCCCCTGGTCATGCCTCAGTGGGTTGCCCGGTTACTGGTGAATGGATACCCAGTTTTATCCACTAAATAGCTCATTTGGGCAACAGACACAAATTTGGCACCGCCTTTTTTTTTTTTTTTTTTTTTTTTTTTTTTTTTTTTTTTTTTTTTACCACCCCCCCTTTTTGTTTTTACCACCCCCCCCCCTTTTTTTTTTTTTTTTTTTTTTTTTCTCTCTTCCCCCTTCCCCTTTTTTATACAATAGTATGTTCCCTCTAGAGAGTATTGGGACAGAAAGATGTTTGTATATACTCACGTATATACATGCGTTTGTTGCACATGTACATGTTTACAACTGCATGTTGTGAACATGTACATGATGTTTTTGGTCATGATATAACTTAGAAACTTAATATTATACCTAGCATAGAGTCCTCTCTTTCCTCCATTCTCACCATTTTATTAATTCATTATAATTTATAATAATCAATTGATTTCCAAATTGCTAATAATTTTCTTAATTCTTTTTTTTAGTTAATTTATTTATAAAAATGTATTCATTTTAAATTTGAGGTATATTTATACATTTTATATTTATGTATTTAATCAATTAGTGAATTGATCGATTTCTGCAAACGTTATAAACTTATCTTCCACTATTAATCAGCAAGCTTCTTACTCATATTTACATTCTCTTCGGTCTCCAGCCATCTACCTCTTTGAATCTGTGTATTTGATTGACGGGCTGGCCAGCCCATCAGATCTCTCTGTTTCTATTTCCTCTGTAATATAAGACTGCCAGGTTTGCCAGCTAATCATGGTCTGATGAAGAAGCTGTAGCTTCGAAATGCATTACCATTCCTTGCCACTGTGAATAATCACACTTCCTGTTCCTGTGAAGTCACGACCAGCTGCTTCTTGTTTCCTGCCTCCTGGTTCCCAGCATTTTCTGGATCCCTGTAAGATCACACCAGTGCCCCAGGCTGCAAAGGGAAGACATTTATGAGACTCCAGGACTGGCGATTTTCACTGCATACTGAACTCATCTAATTTAACCTGTGAGTTACTACTTGTTTTTATTAAATATATGATTTATACTGCACTCAGTCTGGCGCCCCTCTGTTCCCATTTCTACACAGAGCTCATCGCTTCACTCTAAGGGAGCTGCCTCCAGGTGCTAATCATACAAGATCTCGGATCATTTATGGACATTATGTTTTAAACAAATGTTTTAATATCATGTGTGCTTATTCACACACATTTTATGTATACCTATATTCCAGTTGTTATATAATTTTATGTTATCACCATATCTAGCGCCGCTGTTCACCCTTGTTTTTACTGTATATTGAAGCCATTAGTGTGCTGCAGTTTTGTGTGTTAGCATACAACCATGGAATTTTTATCACAAATCGAATGTATGAAAAATGACAATCTTGAACAGTTTTATGAATTTTTTTCTCCTTCTTTCTTCTCTTCCACTGCTCCTCTATCTGGTCCTAATACAAAAGATGCTTGCACAAAAATTAAGAAAATTGAAGAATTGATTAATTCAGCCAACCAACAGTGGTGGGATGGCTTTTTCCTTAAACAGTATTCTGAGTCCAGAATTTCTCCGCGGGGACTTCGTGTACTTAAGAATTGTCCTTTTCTAGATAAAGATCTCCTTATAGAATGGGAGCAGATTGCAGAATTTTGCACTCAAAAATGGATAAAACTGCTGATTATGCAGAGAGACAGGAAATTTTATGCCCTGAAAGAGCAGATAAAGACCACTATAACATCATTGTCCTCTTTAACCCCCTCTGCCCCTAGAGAATGGTCAAGAATTTTGAAACAACATACAAAAAGGAAAGAGGATTTCCTTCTAAAATCGAAACTAGGAAAATTCCGTAGAGATATAGATGATTATAACTCGAACAGAGTTTTCAATTGGAAAAAGAAAAACCGTTTGAATAATGTGCCACCACTCATGTCCCTGACTCCTACTTCTCACATCCATAATCATTCGAATCTCATTCCCTCCAAATCCAACCACCAGACTGCTACTTCTAGATTTTCCAAATCTAAAACCCCAAGTCCCTTTCCATCTTCTCAAAACCACAGAACAGTATCTTCCTCCAATAATAAATCTGAGACCCACAGGCCAACATCTGTACATCCCACGGCAGACATCAGTCTGAGTCGTACAGATACCACCAATAGAGATTTGTCCAATACTACATCTGCCTCAGGTACACTAACCACTGCTATTATAGCGACAGAGGACACCACCCCTACCATTTCATCATCCATTGATCCCGTCACCATTATCCATGATGCACCAATTGCATTAGGTATGACTGATAACACTGTCCCTACTTGTGATCTTTCAATTACGCCCTTGGCACCAGCCAGAGATAGTGATCCTATACATGATGTGGCTGGAAACATTGGCCACCCACCTGGTTCTCCTAGTGCTCTCAATAAATCATCTTTTTTATGCCTAACCCCCCGATCCAGCCCCAACAAAAGAAAACACGACGACGACGAGGCAGGAGAGGGGGCAGATCTAAACACACCACACCCAGAAAAAATGCGGAGACTGTAAAGATCTTCAATTTGTCTTCCATTACATTTACTGATGATGAACTGTCATTATTACAACGAGGTCTAAATTTCGCCCCTACTATTCCACTTAATCCATTTACCATTTTCAAAGATTTGAACAAATTCATCCGAAATATTACTCTCAAGAGACATTTCAGTCTACAGGCCAACAAACACAAAGATACCATAGTAGCCAATGTCAACACCATCCCAGTGCCTGACACCATTCTCGATACCTCCATAGAAATACGAGCCATGAGCGATTTGATGGAACTATGGGAGGATTGTGATAATATGGAGCAAATTCTTGAATTCCAACAACTAGCCCATTCTCCACCTATTAAACATACCTCTTTTAAACCAAAGTCTATCTTTAACCCCACACATAACAAAGGCCCCTACATAGAATCATTTTATCAGGTGGTATATTCAGAACTTCTGGAAATATGTAAACAATCCAAATCCATACATAATAAAGCCAATCTCACCTCTCAAGAACGTCTAGCTATAAACAACTTAAGTAAGAACGAACAAATAATTATCAAAATGGCAGACAAAGGCGGTGGTATAGTCATTCAAGACCGAGCCACCTATCTTGATGAATCACACCGCCTACTTTCTGATCGTAGCACATATACAAAACTAAAAACAGACCCTTTACCAGATTTCATCAAGGAATCCAAGAATTTGATTACCATAGCTTCATCTGAGGGTGTCCTTTCTAAAGCTGAAGCCTCTTTCTTCCATAGAGAATATTACAATGTACCGTACTTCTACCATCTTCCAAAGGTACACAAGAACCTTGAGAATCCTCCTGGACGTCCCATTGTGGCATCCATGGAGAGTATTACCACCAGTTATTCTCTCTACATCGATCAATTCCTCCAACCTCTGGCCCAAGCTCTCCCCTCGTATATCCGGGATGGTACCCATCTCCTAGAGTTATTACAACCATATACTTGGGAACCAACATATCTGTGGGTATCGTTGGATGTGTGTTCATTGTACACCTCGATCCCGCATGAGGTTGGACTACAGGCGGTTTTGCATTTTTTATCCGAGGACAGTGACATCAATTCCAGACAGTCACAGTTTATTCTGAAAGCGACCAGATTCTGCCTGGAACATAATTACTTCAACTTTGAGGATGATTATTACCTTCAGAATACTGGGACTGCTATGGGGGCAAATTTTGCCCCCAGTTATGCAAATCTCACGATGGGCCTATGGGAGACCAGGTACATATGGGCACATAACCCATTCGCAGCGCACCTGGTCTTCTATGGGCGCTACATCGATGACATTATTATCATCTGGGATGGTCCTCCTCATACTGTACAGGAATTTCTATCACACTGCAACTCTAACAATTTTGGTCTTTCCTTTACCTCAGAAATAAATGCCACTTCTCTTTGTTTTTTGGACCTGGAACTCAGTCACCAAGAGTCCACAATTATAGCTAAAGGTTACACCAAGCCCACATCAGGGAACTCTTTTTTACATTTCACCAGTTGTCACCATCCGAGATGGGTTAAAAATGTCCCCAAAAGTCAATTTTGCCGGTTACGGCACAATTGCACTAGGTTGGAGGACTATAATGCACAAAGTGTTCACCTCAAACAGAAATTTATAGAGAAAGGCTACCCCCCAGACCTTATCGATCAGGCTCATATGGTTTACAATACCAATGACATTCCAAAATCAAAACAGCGATCACAAGAAAATGTAGGAACAAGATTCATAACCCAATATCACAACAAACACTGGAAAATGGAGAGCGTTTTCAAAAAACACTGGTCTATACTACAGCAAGACCCACACTTAAAAACCAGTATTCCTACAGTGCCACAATTTGCCTATAGGAAGGCTCCAAATATAAAAGGGAAAATCGCTCCTAGCAAAATTAAATATGCCCAATCTATATCCAATAACATTCAACTAACACTCATTCCTCTGGTGGGCATGTTTCAGTGTAAAAAATCCCTGTGCCTGACTTGTGCTCATATTGAACATGGTCAAAAATCCTTTGCTCATAAGGGTAAGACATACACATTCAACACCTTCCATAACTGTTCTTCCATGTTTGTGGTTTACTGTCTAGCCTGCCCTTGTGGCATGCTATATGTGGGCCGTACAATCAGAGCCCTTAGAGCCAGATTTGGGGAACATCGCAGATTTGTCGATGCTGGTCTCCCTAAACACAGTGTCCCCCGCCACTTTCTAGAATATCATAAACAATCATCCAAGGATCTAAAAGTTTGGGTCCTTGAATCAATTCCAGATAAATTTCCCCCAGCAGAACGTTTCAAAAGACTGTGTCGTCAGGAAACGTATTGGATTTTCACTTTGGATACTATGTCGCCTAGAGGAATGAACGAGGAGATCGAAATCAGCACTGTTATTTAATCAGGTGCTGGTGTGATTTTCCCCTGGTCATGCCTCAGTGGGTTGCCCGGTTACTGGTGAATGGATACCCAGTTTTATCCACTAAATAGCTCATTTGGGCAACAGACACAAATTTGGCACCGCCTTTTTTTTTTTTTTTTTTTTTTTTTTACCACCCCCCCTTTTTGTTTTTACCACCCCCCCCCTTTTTTTTTTTTTTTTTTTTTTTTTTTTTTTTCTCTCTTCCCCCTTCCCCTTTTTTATACAATAGTATGTTCCCTCTAGAGAGTATTGGGACAGAAAGATGTTTGTATATACTCACGTATATACATGCGTTTGTTGCACATGTACATGTTTACAACTGCATGTTGTGAACATGTACATGATGTTTTTGGTCATGATATAACTTAGAAACTTAATATTATACCTAGCATAGAGTCCTCTCTTTCCTCCATTCTCACCATTTTATTAATTCATTATAATTTATAATAATCAATTGATTTCCAAATTGCTAATAATTTTCTTAATTCTTTTTTTTAGTTAATTTATTTATAAAAATGTATTCATTTTAAATTTGAGGTATATTTATACATTTTATATTTATGTATTTAATCAATTAGTGAATTGATCGATTTCTGCAAACGTTATAAACTTATCTTCCACTATTAATCAGCAAGCTTCTTACTCATATTTACATTCTCTTCGGTCTCCAGCCATCTACCTCTTTGAATCTGTGTATTTGATTGACGGGCTGGCCAGCCCATCAGATCTCTCTGTTTCTATTTCCTCTGTAATATAAGACTGCCAGGTTTGCCAGCTAATCATGGTCTGATGAAGAAGCTGTAGCTTCGAAATGCATTACCATTCCTTGCCACTGTGAATAATCACACTTCCTGTTCCTGTGAAGTCACGACCAGCTGCTTCTTGTTTCCTGCCTCCTGGTTCCCAGCATTTTCTGGATCCCTGTAAGATCACACCAGTGCCCCAGGCTGCAAAGGGAAGACATTTATGAGACTCCAGGACTGGCGATTTTCACTGCATACTGAACTCATCTAATTTAACCTGTGAGTTACTACTTGTTTTTATTAAATATATGATTTATACTGCACTCAGTCTGGCGCCCCTCTGTTCCCATTTCTACACAGAGCTCATCGCTTCACTCTAAGGGAGCTGCCTCCAGGTGCTAATCATACAAGATCTCGGATCATTTATGGACATTATGTTTTAAACAAATGTTTTAATATCATGTGTGCTTATTCACACACATTTTATGTATACCTATATTCCAGTTGTTATATAATTTTATGTTATCACCATATCTAGCGCCGCTGTTCACCCTTGTTTTGATGTCACATGGGGACTGTGACATCGTAAGGGGGCGGGGTCACCATGTGACACCAACCCATGTGACAAAGCCATGTGACACCGCCCCTTGTCCCTATATAACTGGCCGCGCAGCGCGTCCCTGGCATTGCGGCCGGAGAGATCGTCGAGTCAACATCTCCTGGAGAAGAAGAAGAAGAAGAACGGAAGGTGGCGGCGGCGACAGAAGACCGGGCCACCGCCTGTAAAAGAGCTATAAGAAGGTGCGGTGGCCCGGCAGAAGAACCGAAGAGGGGGACAAGACCCCCGATGTCGGAAGAAGAGGCCGGCGGCGAGGAAGAAAGCCGGACTCCTCCGCTAGCAAAAGAGCTACAAGAAGATAGTGGAGGAGTCCGGCGTGAAGACGCCCGAAGACGGAAGACCCCCGGAGCTGTGCAATAAAGTATTTTATCTCGTGTGTTGTGTTTTTTTTTGTACTTTTATTTTACAGGTGAATGGGTAGGGGTACATTGTACCCCATACTCATTCACATAGGGTGAGGGGCCGGTATCCGGGGGCCCCCTTATTAAAAGGGGGCTCCCGGATTCCGATAAGCCCCCCGCCCGCAGACCCCGACAACCAACGGCCAGGGTTGTCGGGAAGAGGCCCTTGTCCTCATCAACATGGGGACAAGGTGCTTTGGGGTGGGGGGGCCACGCGGCCCCCCCTTCCCCAAGGCACCCCCCATGTTGAGAGCACGCAGCCTGGTACGGCTCAGGAGGGGGGGGCGCTCGCTCGCCCCCCTTTCCTGGCCGGCCGGGTAGCGTGCTTGGACAAGGGTCTGTTGTGGACTTGGGGGGGACCCCCACGCCGATTTTTTTTGGTGTTGGGGTTCCCCTTTAAGTCCATACCAGGCGGCGGGGCCAGCGACGCCTACTTCGCGGGCCCCGCCTACCTGGAGACGCGCTCGAAATGAGCGGACTTTCCTCCGCGTGTGTGGGCGAGTCGTTCATTTCAAAAGTACGGCGGACTTAGTACGGCGGACTTAGTACGCCGTATTAGTCCGCTGAAAAAGTGCCGTGTGTGGGCAAGTAGCCCGTTCGGAAATTCAGACGGACAGTCTGGCGGAAGTCCGCCAGACTAAGTACGTCGGACAGACGGCTACGTGTGTACGTGGCTTTAAAGTTGCTGCACTCCCAATATGACCTGGTAAAAATCATCATGACTGAGCAACAAGCACCAAAATTATAAAGTTAGAAATTATATTACCTGCAAGGTTAAGCCATTAGTCCAACCACTTTATTATCATTATGGTACCCGTGGACATACAATGTTAATTGTACTATCCAACTTACTTCAGCTAGTCATTTTAGGTGCGAGATGTGCAATAGGTCTATGGGCTTTAAGTGGTCCACTTTTCGTAGATAAATTTAATTGTTACCCTTAATTAAAAGCAAGGCCTGGGGTGTCTGCAAACTGCATAAATTTGTGCATCCAAATGTTTATGCACTGGCTTTTAATATGTAGGACCATTTGGTGGCTGGTGTATAAAACTGCTATCATTTGTTTATTGGCATATTTAGCATTCAATCTCTGTTATGCACTTAGAAAACAAATCTGTTTGTTACAATGTACAAGTAGTCTGCTTTTCCTTGTTCCTTTGTTGGCTAGTTCCAAGTCCCCTTGTTGGCTAATTTCTTGTAATGTCTGAACTGTCGGTTCCCCCCACTATAAAGTGTAAGCATATACAGTATACATACCAGCTTGGTGCTTACAAGCCGTTTCTGCAGTCGAGAGAGACGGATGAATATCTCCTGGCAGTAGGAGCCCAGCTCCGTCATCTCCTCCTCTAAGACCATCGCATCTTGCGGATCAGCTTCATATATGAGCTGATCTCCACGCTCTAAGAGAACCTCTACACGCTTCATGTTATTCCACACATCTTCCTGGAAGGCCTGACACAAAAATAGTCAACGTCAAGTAACATGTAATATTTTCACCAAAAAGATCTATAATTAAGGCTGGGTTCACACTGAGATTTCAGCAACAATGTGGATAACAACTGAGCTTCAGGAGGACAGACACGTCCTGGTGTTATGCTAGCAAGAGGGTATATGCACATGTTTGGGCTTAATTTATGGGGTCCTAGTCATCTTTCTACACTGTAATAGCAGAGTCATTCACTCTGCTATTACAGTGTCCAGCATAAATATATGAAAACCATAATGTATAATGCCCAAAAAAAGGCATCAAAATGAGGTACTGTTTATAAGGAAGCCAGAACACATGGACACTTCATTAAGTATTTCTGATTACATCTACTGCTTAATGAGAGACAGTCACTGATAAAGATATATTATAATCTGACTCTTTAACCACTTCCCGACCGGCGCACGATGATGTACGTCGTCAGAATGGCACGGGCAGGCAAACTGGCATACAGGTAAGTCCAGTTGAATTTGCCACCCTGCCATCGTGAGTCCCGCAGACTCGATCGCCGCGGAGATACCCGCTATCGTCTCACGGGAAAGGAGAACGGGGAGATGCCATTGTAAACATCATCTCCCCGTTCTGCCTAGCAACAAGTGACACTGATCTCTGCTTCCTTTGATTGGAGCAGAGATCAGTGTTCACTAGCACACAGCCACGCCCCCCACAATTAGTAACACGCCCCTAGGACACACTTAATCCCTACACTGCCACCCCATGGTTAACCCCTTCACAGTCAGTGTCATTTACACAGGAATCAGTGCATTTGTATAGCACCGATTGCTGTATAAATGACAATGGTCCCAAAAATGTGTCTGCCATAATTTCGCAGTCACAGTAAAAATCGCTGATCGCCACCATTACTAGTAAAAAAAAATATTAATAAAAATGCCATAAAACTATCCCCTATTTTGTAAACGCTATAAATTTTGTGCAAACCAATCAATAATCGCTTATTGCGATTTTTTTTACCAAAAATATGTAGAAGAATACATATCGGCCTAAACTGAGGAAAACATTTTTTTTATATATTTTTGGGGGATATTTATTATAGAAAAAATAAAAAAATATTGAGTTTTTTTCTAAATTGACGCTCTTTTTTTGTTTAAAGCGCAAAAAATAAAAACCGCAGGGGTGATCAAATAACACCAAAAGAAAGCTCTATTTGTGGGGAAAAAAAGACGTCAATTTTGTTTGGGAGCCACGTCGCACGACTGCGCAATTGTCAGTTAAAGCTACGCAGTGCCAAATCACAAAAAGTGGTCTGGTCATTGGCCTGCAAAATGGTCCGGTCTGAAAGTGGTTAATCTGTAATTGTAATGTAATTGTAATAATAGCACAGTCTTACCTCTCATGTTATTTACTTGTATTCTCTCCCTCTCAAAACAAAATGGTCAGCTCTCAGGTCAAACTATAGGAGCTTTACTATACCTGAGCTCACTGCTGTGCTATATTATATGACATATATTTTTAAATAAATGGCCTAGTGACAGAGTCTCTATAAGGCTCTACAATGAGTCATTGGCACACCTTAAACATATGACTGTAAAGCATTTTTTAACAGTTCTTGGGAAGAGGAAGAGGATCTTTTGATTTTATTTAGATTCTTTTACCATTGCTGTACCTTGAGTTGTTGGATTTTCTCAGTTGAGTTACCATGGTAGATATACTCTACACTAGAAAGTTCCATGTCCATCTCAGTCAGACTCAGCTTCAGATCATCCTGATCTGTATCAAATTCCTCTCTTTGCTGGACCTTGGACTGTAAGAAGATGACATATCATCCTTAAGTTGCTTCAAATACATATTTTATGAAATATATCTCTGCTTCAGCACATAACAAAGCTGATGAGATACCTTCAAAGTCTGATAAATGGTATCTGCCTCCTTCTGCAAACAGTCCCAGAAGTGGTTGACCTCCTGCATTCTACTTCGAAGTGTAGTTGGAAGCAACATCTTGGTAGAAATCTGTGCGATTCTCCAATACTTCCTGTTCAGTGTTTCCAGGTCTAGCAATTTATCTCGAATTTCCTGGAGGAGGTCCTGAGAATGACAAGCAGAATGTAAAGAATATTAAAGTAAATATGAGATATGAAATGTTGATTGGAAAATTGATTTTGTTGACTAAGCAATATTTTTTACCTCATACTTTCTTAATGCCAATTTGGCATCATTGTGAAGGGTTCGAGAAGGATTCTGAAGAGAGGCCACTATCTGTGTGATCTTCAGCCAATCCTCCATCCGTGAGAGGGAGTCCAGGAATTGTTCACACAGTTGTCTGTCCTGCTGAATACTGCCGGGAAAAGCAAGTTGTAGTGAGGAATATGTGAACAATATCAGCTTGGGAAAAATTCAGTAATTAATTATAATAAGGAGGCTGGCTAGGTTCCATTAGGCAATAGGGGGCAGAAGTCGAATTTTTAAAATCAGTGGTCCACTTATAAAAATGAATAGGCTTGTCGTATGTTACATAAATTTAGAGATATATTGGTCATATTTTTATATTAAGTCATCAAAATTCGACAGAGTGGGGGAGAATTAGAACCACTGTCAGGTTTGCATTGTTCAAATGTACCTGCTGGGGTGATTTCTTCTCACTTCTTGTCCCAGAATCAAACCAGGAAATGAGAAATAACCCCAACTTTGATAGTTGTCACCAAAACAGATGCCCTTTTTGTGGCGATTTTGTCACAAAAACTCCTGTTTTTGTGACAAATCTAAAATTTTAGATTGTTTTTTCACTTCCTGTTGTGCTGAAAATGGTCACCAATACAGAAAGAATGGCTATACCCATTAAGGTTATAGAAAGCAATATACATTTCCAATAGACCTTTTTTTTAAACTAGGAAAAAAGTTTTAGCTGGAGCTCCAAGTCAAAAATTATTGTTGTTTTTATCACAAAAATTTGTATTAGGTTTCTCCAGAAACATTTTCAAGTTAGACAAGAACAGAAAAAAGGTATTTATGGCAAATGATACCAAAACTTTACATTTGGAGAAATACAATGTTACAATGTGATAGTCAAATAAGTCCTATGGTATAGCACAATATGCCTCGGATACAGCAAAGTTTCTTGCATTTGAGGGGGGGGGCGCAATTTTTCCAGGAAAGGTCTCCTTTCAAGGAATGCACTGTGATCAGTGATTTCAGAGTGGGAGGATAGCATGCAATCAGCTTGCATTACTACTAAATACATAATGTAAAAGAGAAGAAAAAGTGTAGAGGGGAAAAAGGAGAACAAGGAGATTAAGTGGAACACGGGCTAATCATCATAAAAAGGAAAGCATAGTAAGGATAGGGAAAAGGGGGGGTATTTAGCCTGGGGGGGGGGGGGGTTCTGAGACCTGGTCAGGCCTTCGACTTGTGTGTTGTAAATAGAATTATGGTTGTTTCAAATTAATTGGTGACAAATGATGGTAAAATGGAATATATAATAACCATAAAAAAGGAAAGCAATATTGTATTATTTTTTATAGATTTCAAGCCTGGATTATTTGGATGTATTTGCATCTTGGAACGATCCAAATACAAACTTACTACCACCAATAGGGATATGATAAACCCACATTAAGTTTCTAACATTGTTAGTTGGACAAAAATGTCATCAAAATCACCTAATAAAATCTGTGAAATTTTCATAGAAATTGTTGTACCAAATCTGACTCTTTGGCCTCCACTTTTACCACCTAACAAATCTATAATAATGATGGATAGCAAATTTGGCTTACCATTCTTGCCTGAGCAGCTGGGTTGTCTGAACAAGGCCAGGTTCGTTTTTTTTCACTGGTCCCAATTCAGACACATCGAAAAGTTAGAAAAAGATCTTTGTGCAGAAACTAGGATAGGACTTATACTAGTAGCAATTTAGTAAACAATCTTTAATTAATATTTTCCTTTAGATTTTTTGTTTTTTTGGATTGAGTGTTCCAAGTAACATTTTTAAAAGTCATTAGGTCGGTTCTAGGTATGTACATGAAACTTATACAGCTCTTCTGTCTGTGAAGGTTCTCATTATCTAGGCCATTTAACTGGCCTTGTTCCAATATGTTTGAAAATTGTTCCGGCTTATCAAAGTCTCTTCTTCAGTTCGGTCAGAAATATATCCCAGAAACCACATTCACACAGATATCACTGGGGTAAATTCCTTACACTAAAATGGCTTAGAAAAGCTAGAAAACATCTTAAAATCAAAGTCCAGTTGAATGTGACTAACTACTACTATGCAGGTTTCTAATTTTTGTTGTATGTATACAGTTTAATTTCAGTCAGAGAGAGGAAAGTATGTTGTACTACTCACCGGACCTCGTTTTCCACTGATCCACTGCATATTTCACATTTACCGTCCATGTCCATTCGGTCGTCAAACGTTCTTGGGGAGCAATTACAAACAAGGGGACAGTTTTGGCGTTTGGTCCAAAACGAAGACAAACCATGTCTGTTGCTAATGGTGTCGGATATGTCAGAACAGGAAGAAACAATGTCTGGTTCAAGCAGCTCTTGAAAATTAAGGTTCAGAGGGGAGGCTGGAGTGAAGTAACTATGAGTGAGATCACCACAACTTTGCATGATTGTAGAATCTGCAGTAGAACCAATTTCAGTAGGAAAGATGTGATTGCTAGGAGGAGTGACATAATTTGGGGAATCAAAGGAAGTCTCAAAAGAAGTTTTCAAACATTCAGAAGGTGAGAAAAAGGATGGAGACATTCTAGATGGAGAATAGCTAGGAACGTTTGGAACTGGAGAAGTGCCCATGTTTTCTGTTACAAACATATATGATGCATGGTCATTTTCCCCAGCTGGTGTATTGCAAGTGCTGGAAGCAAGAATACATGAATAGGCAACATTGGAGCTAGTAACAATGTTATTTTGGGCCATATAGTCATATATGCTCCAACAGTCAAGGTAGGAGATGCCTGGAAGGTGAAAATGCACATATAGACAAGTAAGGAATCTCAACTAATGATATGCAGAAGAAATATCACTTCACTTTACTGAACCTTTCTAGATTATATTCTAAGTAGTGGTCAGTTGTTTAGGCGTAGTGGTTCGGTAATAGTGCAGCCAGCTAGGTGCTAAGGCAAGTGAAGTGCCTCAAAGACATAGCTTAGAATAGTCAAGTCAGCATTCTATAGGATTGAAGATTATCTGTCAGATCGACCAATGAAAAAACTATTTCCTAATTAAAGAAAGAAACAAGCAGTTTGGGATATAGAGGAGCACTTCAGGGATAACGCAGAGTAGTAAGTAGTCAGCTTGGAAAACATCATGAAGGGAATGAAAGGAATGGTCATGTAGAAAATGCTAATTCCACCAGAAGCAGTCAGGACTGTGCAAAGGAGAACAAGTCATGAAGATATTTTCCTCTTCATCTTCAAACTCCAAGGTGGTGCCCCTAAAAGAGATAAGGGTAAATGTCAATATTAATAAAACAGAAATGTAACAACACATCATTTGAATTATTTTGCTGAAACAAACAGATACGGGTTGGTAGTATACTTTTTATAATCTTACATCGAAGGAGTGAAAACTCCCAGGAGGCTATAAAGAACATCCTGTATGTTGCTGACTTAAGGGATCAAATGGGTGTGACTAAACACTGTGGAATCAGGCATAACATTTTCTGGCATGCTTTTAATCTCTGCAGATAGTGCTATTCATATTATAAAGCAAGATGGGAATTTCATCTCAGGTGGTGGAACCATCTGAGGACTGCATGAGCTAAATGTCTCACCATTCCTCATTGCTCCTGCTGAAAAAAAAAATCATTCAGGAGAGAACACAGGGATGCAGAATGAGCGGCCAGAGTCCAGACTAGCAAAACCAGCTGCAATTGGGACTTGTGGGATTAAGCTAGCATTTATCATATGTGTAAAGAAGTAAAAGTATAAGTCAAGGCAAAATAAATAAATAAATGCAGTACATATTATACAGTATTTTATATGTCGTACATATTAAAATATTAAAGTCGGCAGGACCTTTGTTGCAAATTGGAGCAATGGACTGCTACAGGCAGCAATTCATGGATCAAAATTTGGCCAGTTTAGCAGGGACCAGCCAAATTACGATCCATGTATGGGCAGACTTGTTGTACAGAAGTCACTGATCTACTGATCAACTTCTGTACAACTAGCCTGTTTTTTTTCTTAACGATTAATACCACCGGCTAATGCTGACAATACTGATCAATGTGTCAATGTGTTGTGATGGTGAGGAATTCTCCCCTAGCCCCATTGAGTGTGTGGATTTAAACCTATGCAGCTTTGTTGTCCTTCTTTGTATTCGCTCCATTTCCAGTACATCCTTCCTGAGGACTGGTGCCCAGAACTGGACAGCAATTCCAAGTGCAGCCAAACCAGAGTCTTGTAGAGCGGAAGAATTATAGTTTTATCTCTGGAGTTGATCCCCTTTTTAATGAATGCCAATATTCTGTTTGCTTTGTTAGCAGCAGCTTGGTATTGCATGCCACTGCTGAGCCTATCATCTACTAGGACCCCCAGGTCCTTTTCCATCCTAGATTCCCCCAGTGTATAGATTGCATTCCTATTTTAGCCACCCAAATGCAATATTTTACATTTTTCTACATTAAATCTCATTTGCCATGTAGTTGCCCACCCCATTTGTTAAAATCTTTTTGCAAGGTTTCCACATCCTGCGGAGAAGTTATTGCCCTGCTTAGCTTAGTATTGTCCGCAAATACAGATATTGAACTGTTTACCCCATCCTCCAGGTTGTTTATAAACAAATTAAATAGGATTGGTCCCAGCACAGAACCCTGGGGGACCCCACTACCATTCCGAGTACTCCCCATTTATCACCACCCTCTGAACTCACCCTTGTAGCCAGTTTTCAATCCATGTACTCAGCCTATGGTCCATGCCAACTGACCTAATTTTGTACAGTAAACGTTTATAGAGAACTGTGTCAAATGCTTTTGCAAAATCCAGATACACCATGTCTACGGGCCTTCCTTTATCTAGCTGGCAACTCACCTCCTCATAGAAGGTTAGTAGATTGGTTTGGCAAGAATGATTCTTCATGAATCCATGCTGATTACTGCTAATGATACTGTTCTCGTTACTAAACTCTTGTATATAGTCCCTTATCATCCCCTCCAAGAGTTTACATACAATTGATGTTAGGCTAACTGGTCTGTAATTCCCAGGATGTATTTTGGGCCCTTTTTAAATATTGGTGCTACATTGGCTTTTCTCCAACAGCTGGTACCATTCCAGTCAGTAGACTGTCAGTAAAAATTAGGAACAATGGTCTGGCAATTACTTGACTGAGTTCCCTAAGTACCCACGGGTGCAAGCCATCTGGTCCCAGTGATTTATTAATGTTAAGTTTCCCCAAGTCTAATTTTAATTCTGTCCTCTGTTAACCATGGAGGTGCTTCCTGTGATGTGTCTTGAGAATAAACACTGCAGTTTTGGCTACTGAAGCCCCCCCGA